>NC_091394.1:53401821-53767446 GCF_032191515.1 Phaenicophaeus curvirostris | reverse complement strand
AGAGCTGAACTTGGCAACAGATGAAAAGAATATTAAGAAAGGTTTCTACAGCTATGTCAGCCAGAAAAGGAAAATCAAAGAAAGCGTATGTGCCCTGATGAGCAAGACTGGCAAACTGGTGGCCAGAAGGCTGATATACTCAACAACATTTTTGCCACAGTCTTCACTGACAATCTCTCCTCCCACACCTGTCAAGCAGATTGGCTACAAGATGGGAACTGGAGAGCAAAATCCTTCCTGCTGTAAAAGAAGATCAGGTTTGTACCTGATGAACCTAAGTATATGGGACCTAACTAGATGCATCCTAGAGTCATGAGGGAACTGGCTGATGTAGTTACCAAGCCACTCTCTGTGACGTTTGAAAAGTCACGGCAGTCAGGTGAAGTCCCTGGTGACTGGAAAAAGGGAAACATTGCCCCCATTTTTAAAAAGGACAGAAAGGAGGATCCTAGGAACTACCGACCTGTCAGCCTCACTTCTGTGCCCGGGAAGATCATGGAACAGATCCTCCTAGAAGGTACGATAAGGCCCACAGAAGACAGGGAGGTTTTGAAACAGAACAGCATGGCTTCACCAAGGGCAAGTCCTGACTAACCAACCTAGTGGCCTCCTATGGTGGAGTGACTACATCAGTGAACATGGAAGAGTAATAGATGTTATCAGTCTGGAATTTGTAAGGCCTTTGATGTGGTCCTCCACAGCGTCCTTCTCCTTAAATTGGAGAGATACAGATTTAATAGGATGAGGGACTGGTTGGATAGTCACATCCAGAGAGTACTGATAGACAATTCAATGTGCTGTCCCCCATGAGTCCATATTGGGACCAGTAGATGTCCCTGCTTATTGCAGGGTGATTGGACTAGGTGACCTTCAGAGGTCCCTTAAAACACAGACTATTCTGTGGTTCTATGATTTCAGAATTAAAAGGAAGGGTCAATGTGTCAATAATAAACAAAGTGCATCTTCTGGCATATTCCCTCTCTTTGCTTTGTATTAATAATATGGTGTTTACAGTTTATAAACCAACTAAAGCAGTTATGAAACCAGTATGACTTCAAAGATCACATTTTCATTTCCCTGCTTATAATCTTTACATTATTTGGAGGGAATCATAGCTCTGAATATTGTTTTTTACCTTAGGTTTCAAAGAAATGTGCAACAGAGGCTGTATAAAGGATATTGCTCTCTCTGTCAGCTTGTGAATGCAACTCTGAATTAAGCAAAGGATTCAATAATTTTCTAAGGCTTAACTCTGCTCTACAGCTGCAGGATACAGCTATTCATTGATTTGCCCTGAGTGAAAATGTAAAAGCTTATAGACTGAAAGGTGTGATAAAAATTATTGATGATTATTTCAGTTCAACAAAGAAAATACAGATTCTAATCTGAAAACTACAAAATTTTGCAAAATGTTCTACATTAAAACATTAACTTAGATAAAGGTGAACACAGTATACACTCTGAGTGAATGCTTCCTTTAATTTACTTGGAGCTCTGGCTTCACAATAACCTAATATGATCATGGTTAAAGTGGTGAAAACTAACCTGCAATGTAAAAGGGAGTGGAGTGGGTTTCCCCTAACCCACTTGCTGTGCGAAATGGGAGTTTTGGTTGGTTTGTCTACAAATCATTCAGTCTGCAACCTCTCTAAAACGTATTTTCTGTGAAATGTGAGAACTGGAGTCTAAAATGCCTCAGCAAATAACAATCAGGTAAGTAAATTATGACTATTGAGATCTGAGTCTACACCCTATGGACCTCAGTCCTACAAACTGGGTCACAGTAAGACCTTACAACCTCCATGGACCTTCAGAATGAAGCCATTTATGTAAATTTATCTTAACTTAAAAAAAAAAAAAACAAACCAAACCTTAAAATGATAGACTCCTATACAAGGCCAAATAAGTGTTTCTCAGATTATAACCTCATAACCCAGTTGAGAATACACAGCAAATGCTGCACATGAATCTGTGTTAGGGTAGTAGAAATAGCACTTGTAGTAACACATGTGGGATTTAAAAGCAGGCAAGCCACTGAACTTAATAGTGCTTGTTGCCTTGGCTGTTTTTTGTAGACTTACTACAGTGTTTTCAATGCTCCTATCAGCACTCACAATGCCAGGAATGCTAATATTTTAATATTATGTGCCTGTGCACTTGCCTGTGAGAGAAGGGGAATGAATATAGGTACATTTTTCCTACACTATCAAAACTAATTAAACAATATATTTTATGTCTGTTTTCTTCTATAAGTAATGCTTGCTGGGATTAGTAAGTTTCATACGTGAATTCAGTAAAACATATACTTATTCATTACTACTGCTTTCCTTTCTGATCTGTGGTGAGACAATGCTCCAGCAGGTCATCCTCATCTGCTGTGCACTGACAATAAGGACAGGAATATCTGAGAATAAGAGATAGTATGTTGTTAGTAGCTGCAGATAGAACTGTTACATTCTAAGTAGTATAAGCAATAGAAGAAGTGCTTAGATTTCTTTAGCCATAGCTAAAGTGTGGCACAGGTGTATGACATATACCTGGGTGTGATGTATGCTATGCTGGCAAAATGTCAGCCTTGGTACCGGACACTGTAGATACTGCTCAGAACTGTGCCAGAATGTGAGGATGTTGATCCAGAAAAGCATTCTTAACATAAGCATGAGCTTAGAGAAAAATTAATGGAAGTACTGAATATTACAACTACATACATTTGATAAAAACATTGTTTAATGGTTGTGATACAGCTGGAGAATGTGTGACCAAACTGCCAATTCTCAGAAGCCCTCATTAAGTGCTGACACTTTCTCACAGATGATTTCTACTTAGTTTTCAGTACAGAATATGGTCTTGTTGCACAGTGGAAACACTATTTTCAAGTTAGTGCAATTTTAAAATGTGTGTGAATAGATGTTTTCTGAGCATGAAAAGAACAATAACTGAGCAGGAGATAGGGCTTCTGAGCAAGCAACCTGAATAACACATCATTTAGGGATTCAAGCAGCAAAAAGTACAGGGACATTAAATTTTATATATAAAACAACCGTTTTAATAATGATATCAAAATTGTTTCTATTCATTAATGGACAAAACTAAAGACCATTGAACCTCAAGACTTCAGTCATTCTAGAATTGCTACACGCCAAATAGATTCCTCTAACAGGTCCTACCCTAAAATAGAATGAAAGGGACAAAAAATTCGAACCTTTGACATATGACACACATATATTCCATAACTATATATATATATTTTCTATTCACTATAATATATAAATAAGAAAATGTCAGTCATATTAATTCAAAACTATTTCTTAAGAAAAAATATTAGATAAGGGCCAATTAAACATAGATCAGTATTAGTCTTATTCATTTTGAAAATAAGCAACATTTTCAAGGAGTTTTTGCTGAAAGTAAACATAGTTCTTCCCCAATAAAATAAAAAACCCTGACTTGTCAAACTACTGTTGTTTCTATAAAACAGCTCACATAGAGCTAAAATCTATCAAAATCATACTAACAGCAAGTAAAATGCATTATATTGTAGTCATACACAAAAAAACCAACAGTGTCCATATTAGGTACTTCTTGAGTATTATGATTTTAAAATATTAGTTAATGGACTAAGGGTTCACGTTCAATTCTATAAAACAGAAACAAGTTCCAGTTAAAAAAAAAAAGTATCTGAGAATTCTTCTACCACTCTGAATTTACTGTGTTGGGATAACAAACTCCAAAGTGCTTTTGCAATGTCATCACCAATAAAGTCTACCTTGTTACAGTATCTCTGAGCTCCTGCAGTGGTCCATATTTTTCTATGTATTTTTCACAAGTTCTCAAATGCACTCTCTTCACTCAGACTTGCCTAAGCAATGAGAAGAAGCAGCTTGTTATGTTTTATATGATGACACAATCATGTTAATACATCACGCTGAATATTTTCTAGTTCTGAGCCTTATTACAACATTGCAGCTATACCTAGGGAAGAATATGCACCTCCAACTGGCTCAGTTTCACAAGCATGATGTTCCTGGTTCAATATTGCTCTAACACATCTTGTAATAACAACATCCATCTTATGAGAGTAAAATGAAATAGAGTGAAAAAAAATATTGGTTTGTGCTGATTTCATTTGCTCCTTATATTTTTGAATGAAACTGAATGTTAGTTCTTGAGCATGGATACAACTCTTGAATTATATAGTAGATAGTGTTCAAGGCTGCAAACGTGTGTTTTGCGTTCAGTTCAACTTCAGTATGTGCTCTTCACCTTCTTGGCAATATCAGTGGGTGGAATTCTTTCAGAAGAAGGATAAGCATGGCATTAAGGGCATGTCCATGCATTATTCTTTAAACTTTCAGAAATACTGGAATGACAAAAACAGAAAGAAATTAAACCAAATGTGATAATCCCTCCAAAACATGCTTCAAATAAGGCTGAGTGCATTAAAAAAGCCTAAAATTTTGCACCAAATGCATCCCTGGTGTAACATTGCAGGGTATGTTTTGTGAATATCGGTCCTGCAGCTCTACTTGCATTAAGAGGAGCACTGGAAAGAGATAAACTGAGCATCTGGGTAGCACTGAAATGTATGGGACTGTGAGGACTCATTCCAGAGCAAAACAAGAAGCCCATCCCCTGTGAACCAGGCAAACCCTTCAGTTCATAACTTCAAAACCTGCCATCACATCAAAGATTATTTCATTTTCATAGTGTTGCTGCTGGACAATGTCACAAATATAGATGCTGATGGCTTACCATAAATCTTCCTGAGATTAAAAACAGAAGAATATTCCAAGCTGCTCCTATGATAGACAAGAATCCAGGTTATTAAGTTGAGGGAATTTCTCAATAAGTGATGAAATCAGGACTTGGAGAATTAGGTTTTAGGCAGCAGTCCCAGGGGAAATGTTAGGTTGTTACGTTGTAAGTGGTTTTGCTGACCTAGCATCTCAGGGTTTGGACTGGATAAGGCATTCCTACCTCTGAAAGTGTCCAAGACATCTCTCTGCCTATTTAACAATAAAAGCTGATTGGATTAGTGGTCACTGCAGCTTCTTTTGAAAGCTTTTTGCCAGTTACAGATATAACAGACAAGCTTTGGTAAATCTTCCTGGAGAGATTTAAGATATTGCCACCCTTTACCATCTAAGCACTATTGCAAAGCTCCAGTAGACAGCCTTAGATTATGGCTCCCCAACATGTCAAGATAAGTGATCTGAAGGGCAGACTGACAGCCTGGGGCTGCAATCAAGGACAAAAGAAAGGATGCAGACTGAATGACTGACAGCCCTTCTGGCTTTGGAGCAGCAAGAAAGAGCTGTTGTGCCAGACTGCAACCCACAGGGAGTATGCGGGCATGAAAGATTTCACTGTGGTGTGTATGCTGGGACAAGTGGCTGATGCCTTGGCATACCCATGATGTTAGCAGCAAGCACAGAGCAAACGGGTGGTGTTCTCATGCTTGCTAGCTTGTTGAGACCTTGGAATCTTTTCTAAGACCTGTGAGTTAGTAAGAAAAGAATGCATTAGATGGAAACCATGAAGATAAGGGCCACATCTATGGTAAATAGTGGGTTGCACTCTATTGCTGTAACTGAAGGTTTCTCACAGGTGGAAATTCACTGGGGTAGCTGCTGACTGGATACAGAAATACTCTACAAGGTTTGCATCCTCTCAATAAATGTGGTCTCACTTGTTGCCTCATTAATGGGGTCCATGCCTTAATTGCTACAGCAGCACATTGCTCTGCTTGAATGAGTGTACAGACAGCAGACACGCTAAGGGTGAAGAGGTGGCAAAAAGTCCTTGCACCCCTAAGATAAATTTTCGCTTGTGCCCTTCTGCTGAGTACCGCAGCCCTGCAGCAGAAGGAGCAGGAGCAAACTTGTGTCTGTGACCCCAGCTGCCTGAATGCAAAATTTCACTTAAGCAAACTACTGACTTTGCACTGAAGAAAGTAAAGAGCAGAAACATCTTCCACTTTGTAAATTCTGCTTTGGAGATTTAAACACAGTAGCTTCCAGAACAGAGGCACATAAATCACAGTGGTTGTGATAGGCAGATGACTCAGATCAGCTAGTACTGAGCTAGTACTGGTGGTGATGCTGTGCCAATTTAGGATGTTGCCACTTGCACCCTCCTATACTGCCTCTCTGTTGAATCATAGAATCATTCAGGTTGGAAAAGACCTTTAAGATCATCGAGTCCAACCGTAAACCAGAGGTTACCCACCATTCCTTCTGTCTCTTCTCCTAACCCTCCAGCTCAGCAGAAGGTATCACATGCCTATCTCTCAGACAGTTCTACTCAGTCTAGCATTCTAGCACAAATCCACCCACTTTCCCAGTTGCTAGAATGCTAACCTTTGCACTAAAGCTGCTAAGTCAGGTGTCCACATTACCCCTACCAGCTCTGCTATGTAGATAGCAACTCCAGCAAAAGAGTGACGTTGGAAGCTGAGGCAAGACCTTCTTAAACCACTGTAAAACAACTCACCAAGCTTGCCAGTGCACTCTGCATCAGCCATTTCTAACATACTTAACAGCCTGTAATCGATCTATAGGAGGATTTCAGATGTAATCTCTTCTTGGGAAGCCTTCTTCATATAGCTACACAGAGCCATGTAAAATGCAATCAAAGCCTAAGCCAGACAGAATGTGGTATTTCGCAGTTACTTCCACAGAAGTATAAATGATTACATGAAGTACAAAGAGAGTACAGCTGAATAGTTACACACAGGTTGCCCTCGGGCAGGTTTTAACTTAGATTATCCCTGTACTTTGGACAGGGTTGAAAAGGTTTCTTTTGTTTCCCTGAGGAACAGAGGAGTCCTCCATAAATAACGCTGTACAAGGTTTACACGTGTTGTCAGAAATCTTTCCCCTTTTAATGTCACAAAATATAAAATCAGATTATGCTTTGACAGTTTGTTCACCCTCCCTCTAAAACTGTGAGTAGCAGAGGAGAAAAAAAGATAATATACATGATACAAGGACTGGCAAAGAACACTTCCACTCTTGCATTATATACAAATGGTCTTTTATTACTAGTTAGTGATTTGTTCTATTGACTATAAAAACAAACTGAAAGAATTTCAGGTTCAAGAACAAAAACCACTCCACCCAATCTGTATCACTCTACTGAATTTGCTCAGTTCATACCTCATAAGGTAAAACAAATAACAAAAATAGGTCATGTTGATGAAATAAAACCTAACCATCTCAGTATTTTGACCCTGAACATTGCTAAAAACCTACTTCCCCCTCACTTCCTTTTACCCTCCAGACAATTGCTTCAAGTTTCCAGTCAGAGGCTGCATAACACTTCTCAAATCCAATAAAAACTAGTGCATTAGTTCTTGAAGATATTGAGGGTGCTATAAAGAGTTGCATTTTTAGACATACATATATGTGTCAGTGCCAGCTCAGGTGCTCATAATATGTGACCTGGAATAAATAATAAAAACAACCCTTGCCAGGTGAACAGCAGAAAAGACACAGCTCCTTAAGGGGATCTGTGTTGGAAAGGAACTCTGCAGTTTCCTATAGTTTCTGATGCCAACAAGTGGTCCCGGAAATGAAGTGGCTCAGGAATCTGCTAGGAAGCCTTCTATCCTTTATTTTCAACACACCCCCCTTCCAAATTATTCCTAAACATCAACTTAAGCTATTCATCTGACAGCAGTTATCACTAAAAGGATGCCTGTGCCAGGTGCCATGTTTCTAAAGGGAGTCACTGGCAGATTGTTCACATTTGTTCTTGCATCTTACACCTATATATGTTGTTATGAACTGCTTCTAGATGGAATCTTTATGTTATGTTTGCTCCTGGACAAGATTCAGATTAAGGGCAATACTCCACTTACAGTTCACACTAAATGTGATGAAGACAACTATCAAAAACATTCACTTTGTGAGAAACAGTTATTCATTGGTAAAATATTGAAAAGGACAAAGTGTTTGAAACAAAGACAATAATAGTTTTATTTTACAATCCAGCACTGAATTGGATGCCCTTCTAAAAAAGGCATACCATCTTACAAAAGCAGTGAGTATACTAGTTTTAGACAAAGAACCATATTAAGTCCTCAAAGAATGTTTATTTTTTTAGGTTATCCAACTGAAGGATGGAATAAATCATTATGTTAAGGGAATGATTTACCTTAAGCAATAATAAGAAGAATCAAATCTTGGTGAGCTTGCAGTTAGAAAGAATGTGATTGTAACAGCAGTTTAGCTTGGTTAACCAGTATTTCCCAGAATCTATAAGAATATGTGTATTTAACTTGTATAAAAGTCATGTAACCAGTCTCAATAGTTGGACACATTAGGTGGATTACCCCATGTGCAATGGAAGACACAAGGCATGACCTGGTGCTGGCAATGGACACAAATTTAGATTAATTTTAGTGGAAAGTGCACAAGGACTGTGGAGCTGTGCAAACAAAGCTGTGATTTTTCTTGACATCATATGTTCCTATACATGGAGCTTCTCTGCCCATGGGGGAAATGAGTGCTGGAGGAATGTGAAAGAGCCAAGGGAAAATCCTAAAAGGAGTTAACATGAGAACAGGCTGAGAGAGTTGGAGTTGTTCAGCCTGGAGAAGAGAAGGCTCTAAGGAGACCTTATAGCAACCTTCCAGTACCTGAAGGGGGCTACAAGAAAGCTAGAGAAGGACTGTTTATAAAGGCTTGTAGTGATAGGACTGGGGCAATAGCTATAAATAGGCAAGGGGCAGATTTAGAGTAGTCATAGGGAGGAATTTCTTCAAGATGAGAGTGGTGAGGCACTGACACAGGTTGCCCAGGGAAGCTGTGGCTACCCCATCCCTGGAGGTGTTCAAGGCCAGGTTGGATGGGGCCTTGGGCAGCCTGATCTGGTGGGAGGTGTCCCTGTCCACGGCAGGGGTTTGGGACTAGGTGGTCATTAAGGTCCCTTCCAACCCAAACTGTTTTATGATTCTATGTGCAAACATTTTGTAGTGGTCTTAGTGCAGCTGCCAAAGCAACTTACCAAACTAACTTGTTTGGTTATTTCTGCTTGTGATGACTAAAAATAAAAGCAGATTCCTTCTAGGTGTCCCCAAGTATGTGACAGAAGAAAAAAGGTAACACTTATTTCTACAAATACTGGAAATGTTGTGTTATATTTAGAATCACAGAATCATAGAATCATCGAGTAATCATCGAGGTAATCATTGAGTCCAACCATTCCTATCAAACACTAAACCATTCCCCTTAGCACCTCGTCCACCCGTGCCTTAAACACCTCCAGGGAAGGTGAATCAACCACCTCCCTGGGCAGCCTGTTCCAGTGCCCAATGACCCTTTCTGTGAAAAATTTTTTCCTGATGACAAGCCTAAATCTCCCCTGGCAGAGCTTGAGGCTCCCCTGTCACTTGGGAGAAGAGGCCATCACCCTCCTCTCCACAACCTCCTTTCAGGTAGTTGTAGAGAGCAATGAGGTCTCCCCTCAGCCTCCTCTTCTCCAGGCTAAACAACCCCAGCTCTCTCAGCCGTTCCTCATAAGGCCTGTTCTCCAGGCCATTCATCAGCTTCATCGCTCTTCTCTGGACTCGCTCCAGAGCCTCAACATCCTTCTTGTGGTGAGGGGCCCAGAACTGAACACAGGATTCCAGGAGCGGTCTCACCAGTGCCGAGTACAGAGGAAGGATAACCTCCCTGGACCTGCTGGTCACGCCGTTTCTGATACAAGCCAAGATGCCATTGGCCTTCTTGGCCACCTGGGCACACTGCTGGCTCATGTTCAGTCGGTTGTCAACCAACACCCCCAGGTCCCTCTCCTCCAGGCAGCTTTCTAGCCAGACTTCTCCTAGTCTGTAGCCCTGCACAGGGTTGTTGTGCCCCAAGTGCAGGACCCAGCATTTGGCCTTGTTAAACCTCATGCCATTGGACTCAGCCCAGCGGTCCAGCCTGTTCAGATCCCTTTGCAGAGCCTCCCGACCCTCCAGCAGATCAACACTTCCACCCAGCTTAGTGTCATCTGCAAACTTGCTACAGGTGCACTCAATGCCTTCATCCAGGTCATTGATAAAGACATTGAACAGGGCTGGACCCAGCACTGAGCCCTGGGGAACCCCACTTATCTTTTGGGCACTGTGGGTTTTATTACAACAGATTATTTTTTATATAATATTGAGGAAATCTGAATATAGAAGCAGACAAACTAATATCTATGCATGTCTCAATGTATGTATATATTTTTTCCAGTATCCAATATATTATCTGTGGGTTAATATTTTTACAGAAGCAGAGTTAAGAATGACCCACTTTTGAGTAGGAAATAAAAAGGGAAATGCAGTAGATTTGGCAACTCCAAGATGAAAGCATCAGCAAGCTTGGTATCTTTCCACTTGCATCTGACTTGTAAAATCAATAATCTCTTATCAAAGTGATTTTTTGTAGAAATTTCCATCAGAGATTTGGTTTTAGAAGAAGATACCACCATTTTCTAGGCCCAGACTCTGCAGTGATGATTTAAACACCTTTTACAATCATGTTATTAACTTGCCAAGTGAAACACATAATATCAACAGAAGGATAGCAATATTTCCTGTGTTTACTGTTTACTCAAATGCTACCCTACTGATGAATAATAAAAGCAGATCTAACAAGAATTATATCTCATCCTAGGTAAAATCCACAAAAATCAGGACAGGCTTTGTTATAGAAATTGCAATAAAAAGTGTTCTAGCATATGTGAAATCTTGTCAGTCAGAATCAAGTCAATGGATTTCCTCTGTCAGGTACTGTTTTTCTTTAGTATCAAATAAAGCATGAAGAAAATGGTAATGCCATGCCACTGGCTAAACTCTTGTCTATCACTGCATTACATTTGGTGTCACTTAGTTAAGATTTAGATCTCAGTTACAGAGAAATTTAATTTCTTTGCATATCATTGCATTAATAATACATTCTGATAAAATGTCATTAGCCACTGCAAGATAATTAAGTGCAAAGGTTATAAAAGAAAATCAATCAGGGACTAAAGCTGTAGGTTTTTTTCTGGTAAATCACACATCCATTTAAAATCTGACTCAATGTAAGTATGAGTAATGTATGGGAAACATTAAATCATGAAGAATAACAGTAAAATGCTTTTTTTTAAAGTGTAAAACCCCCTCAAATAAGCCCTTAAGGGCCTGTCAATAATGTGTGAAAATAAAACTAGCATTGTAGATGTTTACATGTGGAGAACAGAAATCTCAAGAAGATAGCAGTAAAACTGCATTAGAGATTTTAGGAATTACTAATTTTCCAGTACCGCGTAGGTGGTGCACACAGAGACCAGGCTGTGGTGGGAAGGGCTGAAATGATCTCAAGGCTGAAAGCTCATCACAATATCAAGATCAGTGCTCACAATGAATTTCATCAAATAAGGACAGATAGAGTACAGGCATGTGCATATGTTTATGGCTGAGTAGGCATTTACAGATGTGTATGTATTTACTTAGATACATAGATACAGATAAATCATCCACATCAGTCCGATTAGTTTCCTGGAAAAAAAAAAAAAAAACAAATGACAAACAAGAAAATCTGAGAATGTATTGGGGACGAAACTTAACAATGTTAATGAAAATCAGTATCAGAAGACTTTATTGGATAGAAAGTGTTCCACAATACTTTAAATGTTAAAATTAACAATTTCATTAAAACCCCTTTCTAGAAAAGGAAGGAAAGACAATACTTAGAAGGAGATAGCAATTATGAATATGTCAACAAAAATTACCAAATGAAGCCAAAGAAAATGAAAATCTAGTAAAAGTAAGGACAATAGAAGGAAATGTAAAATATAAACAAAAGAAGGTAAAACAGCAGCTAAGTCAGTACTAGATTGACAGGAGAATGCTAATGGAAGCAACATTTAGCTACCATTTTTGGTAAGAAGCAAAAGGTTGTATTTGTATCTGATCAGGCTATTGGATAATTTGCCAGCCCATAATGACAATGTAAGTGTTAAACCACACAGATTAGGAATAAATATTCTAAAAGTAAGGCAGAAAGGACTTTTTACTAATCCTAGAAGAGCTGGCTAAGGAGTATTCTGTCTTGCTGTTAATTATTGTCAATAATTCTGAACATAAAATGGAAGCCTTCCTATGCTGGACTCTAATAATATGACTGACTTCATTGGTAAAAAATGTGAAAGATGAAGTTCAGTCAACAAAAATATGTTGATGCTGGCTAACATGGTTTTAGAAATAGGATTTGGCAAACTGAAATCAGGTTGTACTCTGATGAATTTACAAATATAATTGGTAACTGTGCTGATGTAATACACTTCTACAGGTTATTTAACTTAGGCCTCCATGGCCTTCAAACTTAAATAGATTAACATTATTTAATATGAATAAAATGCACACGAAATAAGAAATGCTATATGACAGATCTTACCAAGTACATCAAAACTATAGTATGCATACCTGACCTTAGGTAATATTTTTATGAATAACCTGGAAACAAATATAAAACCACTGAGTGACTGTATTTGCAGATGCCAACAGCACAGATGAAGTGATGAATCATGATGGGAATGGACATTGCACAGTACAATCTGGATTCTGGGATAAATTGAACACTTTCAAAGAAAGTGAATCCTATCAAGTCAAGTGCAATGTCCTATATCTAGGGGGACAAAAACGGTACTATACTTCTAGAAGAGTAATTAATGGCTGAGCACAACTGAGAAGCAGGATGGAGCAGCAGCACATGCTTCCCTGGTAGCACTGCTATCAGCGCAGATGACTTCTGATGGGAATAATGGACAGTAAAAGATGAAAACTGGGTTAATTATTGCATCAGATTCACTGCACTATGTGCAGAATAAGTGAAGGAATCTCTGCTTAGTGTGACTCACTCCAAATTTTTTTTCTTAATTGAGAGATAGAATTAAATCCTACAGATTAATTGGAGGGTTTTTTTGAGCACTGTTGTCACGGTTTAGCCTGTGCACTTTGGATACAACTTTGAAATAAATAGCTGCGGCACACCAGTGTTCAAGTAAGGCAAAGCTGAGCATTTATTGACTCATAACAGACAGGTTTTGGTACTCAGACATAAAATTTCAATACCCGTGACTTATTTATTTTCTTTTTTTGAGGGTTTTAAACTAAGGATTTTTGGAAGTCAGAAGAATTTATGGGGCTTGTTAGCTCTGGAGTGACAGTGATGCTCAGTCACGATTTTTTAGACTGATTCCCGAAAGAGGTTAAACAATATAATCTTCTCTGTGAGTATATAAATCTGTCTGGCTTGCTAGATCCTCCACCTGATAACAGAGCTGCTGTGTCAAGACTTGACCCTTCTCCTGTACCTCATCCAGAAACAGTCCCAGCCCTGTCTGTGAACACTGAGCTGTTGTAGCTGCTCCAAACATCGTTGGAGAGCTTCCCCAGCACCCTCTGCCAGCACAACCTTAGAGGCTCAGGGACCAGATGTTCTCTCCCAGTCCTCTCGGTGGGGAGTGTACCTTAAGGCTAGTTGTTGAAGCAGGCATAGAGAGAGAGAGAAAGGGAGGGACATATCATATGAGAAGGCTCTAGCAGGCAGTTGCTTGAAGAGGCTGAGCTCAGCCTGCTAGCTATTTTTACTGGCTCCACTGAAAACAGCATGGACCACCAAAGCCATGACATTTACAGAACACAATCTCTGTTGCAGGGATACAAGCATAACCTTGATAGAGAAAAGCTGGGAACATCATAATGTGATGAAACATGAAACAGTTTTTCCTCTTGGGCCCTTAATGTGGCGTCACTGTCCCTTCAATCCAGGCATAGCATACTTAGATAACAAAATTGCATTAAGGTGATGGGGATAGCTGAAGGAGATGAGACACGGAGACAGTTCCTAACCAGAGACTATGGGATACATTTCCCCTGGTGTAACCTGAGCATGCATATAGTGAGCACTGCTGCTGAACCACAGAGCATTTTGCCACCCACACGTAAACTATGGTTTTACGACTGAAAATACATGCTGAAGCACCACAGTGGATGTTTGTTGACTGGCCTAAAAAGAGCACACTAAGCTGCTTTCCTCCTTGTTCCCTTGTCCTAATTAAAAATGCTAGGATTGTAGAGGATTTCCTTGTGCGAGTTTCCTGTCATTTATGCAAGTCAAAAAGAGGCAAGTATTTCCTGCTCCCCAAAGGGGGACCCTAGAGCATGCACATATGTCAGGCAGCAGTGCTGTCGCCTGGAAATGTGAATTTCAATTTCAGTGAGCTTTCTTACAAAATGACCCTTCGTCTATTTACCTGATTTTAATGAAACTGCTATAGGAGAAACTAATCTCTGCCAATGATATTATTCAGAGTAGCTTCCTAAAGTATCAATGTCTTAACTTTTGTTAGAATGAGTCATATAATTTGTTAGTAATTGAGTACGGTCATTTGAAGTAGACACATGCTGCCTAGTGAGAGTGTGTGTTGCCATGAAGCTGGTTTTATAAAATCATGGCATAATCTCTGACTTCTGCTCGTACCTTGAAGAACTATTGAGTTCCCTCAGGGAAAACCTTTGTGAATTCAGCTAAAACTGTAAGGCCCATAAGCACAGATGTTTTTAATTGTTAGCATTTTTAAGAGAAGGTTTTAAATATTTTTGTTAATTTATGAAATTACTTAGCTTCCATGCTTCTTTCACGGAAAAGCGTCAATGAAAATAAAACAGTGCCTGAAATGTATTTTTTGTTATCAACATACAGGAAAATAATCTATTTTAACTCCAAATAACTTTTAAAACTTCCTTTGGTATTTTAATTTCGCTATTCTTCATATTTGCCTCCAGCTCTGGCCCTACCTATACAGAGCTGTGGCTTTCACTTGGATTCACTGACCTTCCCACCACAGCCACAAGGGCCTTCCCTGCTGCTTGGCCTTTGCTTACCCTCACACCATTGCTCTGTTCTCTTCATCTGAGATTTGGGTTCAATGCTTTGTCATTGAAGTACTTTCCTTCCAGGTCCAGCTTTGTACATTGGTGTGGTTTTTTTCCCTCAGTGTTTCTTTACAAGTTAGTAACCCATGTCTGCTGGCTTATCTTCCTAAACAGTAGCACTCATTGCTTTCCTGATCAACTTGCAGAAGAAATTATTTGTAACAAGTCAATCAGTTTTCCTTTTTTTTTTTTCCACATGCGAGAACGCATTCTTGAGTGAATCTACACTGCATTTTCCTCTGATGAAACTTCCCCCAGAAAGGGATTGGCAATCCTGATTTAGTGGCTAACTTAGGGATCTAGACAGCTTGCTCCACCAGGCTGGGATTTTGGAAAGTGAACTGGAATGAAAAAAGTCCACACTGATAGCATGAGCAGGAGCAAGCTATTGCAAAGTTTTTAATTTATTTAAAAATCTTACTGTAAAAGGGTGTAAACACACAAACCACGCTCAGATTAGAGGCACTGCCCTCTTTGCCAATCTCAGCTCAGGAGTATATGATGACTTTTATGAAGTAGGTGTAGCTCTAACAGGTAATTTCTGTTCCTCAAGAAATTACTTTATTCTTTTCACCTCAGACTGGAACAGAAGTTGTAATTTTAAAATCTCCTGCCAACTGGCATTTGGGACCTTGGGGGGGGAAGAGAAAAACTTTGTCTGAGGTCAGCTGGAATATTTAATTTTAAAAACGCTTCTGGTCTGAATTGGCACTGCTTTCATTGTGTAATTTATGTTGTAATGTGATAGTCATGGCTTTCCAATTTGGGAGCCAGCACTGTCAGATTCAACCCAACAGACTCCTTTTCTTTCCTCTGTTTCCCTTCTTCCCAAACAGTAAAGATGTAATTATCCATTTGAATTAGTTCCTGGCAGGGAGGATGGTTCTTTCTCATGTTTGTATTGTGCTGTCTGCATGCTAATGAAAGGGAGTGCTCTGACTCTGTCTCCTCTTTGCCTCCCATCACTTCCCAAGCTGAGGATAACGTCCCTACAAATACTAGAGGAAAAAATCACATCTTGCACACTAAATTCAGTGACTTCTGGTATAATTCAGATCAGAATTAATTCCTTTATGCTTCAGATAATGCAGAAACGGAGAAGTTGAACAATGTTGCAGAATATAAGTAGTATTTCTTATGTTCAACAGGAAGACTGAAAGCAGAAACAATACATCTCAATAAAGAAATTTCATGTTCTCTGTTTCACTGTTGCCAGCCCTTGACTCACCAGTACCGAGTAGGCAGCTGTGGTGCTTTCAGTGTAGACAGCAGGAGGTGAGAGGTGTTACCCCCAAAATGCAGCTGAGAGAAGGTGATACATGGCTATGTCTACATTAGCAAGCAGCGCATCCTAAGAGGAGTGGATTTTGTAGACTGGAACAGCTGATGTATTCGGCTTGTGGACTAAACATGCATTAGCAGCTGAAGTGCAGTAGCTGCACCCATGGAAAGTGTTTTCTAGGTTATATCTAAATCCATTTCTTCATATGAAACCAAAGTGTAGTGAGCAAGCACACTTCTCATTCAAACCAAAACTGTGCCAAAGTTATATCCTGTGTATTGCCTCTCCAGGTGCAGCTCACACCATCTAAGGAACATTTCATCAGCTCCAGGGTGGTTTTGCAGATGGCTGAGGACACTCACCCCCCAGGCTTCCTTTGAAAGGGCTGGTCCCGTCTGCTGCCTGGAGCCATGGCCCCTTTCTCGTTGAATCACAGAATAACCAGGTTGGAAGAGACCCACCGGATCATCGAGTCCAACCATTCTCCTGTTTGTCCAGCTCTGGTGAAGTAGTAAGCTTCTTAAAAATAGGGTTAGTTTTCAGATGTGTTAGTTTATTGCTACAGCTGAATACATGTCCACTTGAGAAAGACCTACGGAAGTTTTGTTTTGGTTTTGTTTTGGTTTTTTTTGGTCAGTAATTAAGGCTTAAGTTGGATTCAGTTATTTGTGAAACTATTCAGTAAGTAGACATCCACATGTTAGCTCCTAAGATAAACAGAAACACCCAGTAGTTATTTTTGTGGCTTGTTTTATTCAGTGAGCACAAAGGTTGAAAGATTTATAAAACTCATAGATTTTGCATGCTACTTGTTTTATCTTTTCCAAGCTCTCCAGACACACAGAATGAAAGGAACATGTAATCTGAAGAAACATTTTCCAAGAGAATTGTTGAGTATGACAGTAGTAAAAGAATATATCTCTTGACTACCGTTTATTTTTTGCTTTTCTCCTGCTCTTCAATTTTTTGGCCAACTGTGATAATTCACAGTCACAGAGTCTAAACAGGGTGCTTTCTAGGAATATTGTGAAATCTGTTCATTAGAAAACAACTAACAAAATGTTGGCTTGGAAATACTATTTCTCACACCTTTTTGTATACAACAGAAGCAGTTTAAAAAATTTCTTTCTATTCATTCACCCTTTCGTATGATAGATAAATTGCATCTACCTGACTGTTGAGACAGTTACATTCCAGCAAGCTGGAGACAGCCTTTCTAATGCTACTCAGTTGTTTACAATGTATTGAAACACCTTTTGCAGTGAAAATCTGCACTGTTTATCCAAAGACTGAGTTTCTTTAAATGATGAGGAAAAGTTTATTTAGTCTTTTTGCTTAGTTTGATCTCTTCAATGGCGTAAAAGAAATCTGTTTGTGGAAAGAAAGACAAGCAATTCTAATCATACAAAAGACAGGAAATCTCACGTTGATTTTATCTCCTGGAGTAATATCTGTGGAACAATGGAAAACTCTGATGTTATCATCCCAAGGCATTTTATTATTATTGTATGACTTTGTGCTACCCAGGACTTTATTTATGTTACCAAAAGCTTAGGAAAAATACTCTTTGTGAACCAGGAAAATATTGATCAGCTGTTTGGCTCATTTTCATCTTCTCCTTCTGTCTCCAAGAGTAATTACTTAAATATGTTGAAAAGCAGAAGAGAAAATCCAGTTGAATACAACAATAATGTGCCACTATCCTCTTCTAGAAAAAAGATGAGAAAAATTTAGCATTGAGATGTCTTTGCAGGTTCCTGTGCATTAAGCACATTGCAAAAATGTAACAGAACAGCAAAAATTTGTAAAGTCAGTATCTCAGGTCTTTTAACAACAGAGGTTGCACAGGTGATGTGAAAAATTGTAGCTTCTCTGTAGACATCAGTAACAAAAATCTATACGTTAGAAATACTATGTCTGATCTTAAACCACAATCCAACCTGACTACATTAAAAGTAACTCGAGGATAGGATAGCTTCTCAATCCCACCCTGCTACTGTTCGTGCCAGCAGGCAACAGCACCACTGGCCATGGTGGCCTGTGATGCCTGGAGGCATCAGTCTGGCTGACAGCAGCAGCTTTCACAGGATATCACCCCACCCCACCCCCATCCCCACCCCCACCCCCCACCCCCCCCCGCCTTGGTGTGAGCCCCAGCTCCCGCCCCAGTGTCCTGCTGGCGAATAAGTGTGCTTGCAAATCATCTTGCAATGACTTACAGGAAGGTGGGTTATAATACAGGGCATGATACAGTCTAATTGACTGTAAAGTTTTTGCTAATTAAACTTAAAAGGTAGCTTTGGATCAGGATTTATTTACTGCTTTGCTATATATTATAGCACGGTATAAAAAATATAACTTCATGTTAGACAAAAAATACTGTTTATTTTCATAGCATAGCTAGGAAAAGGTTCTTATTTTTATCTAATTTCGAAAATTTTCATGTGAATTCAGTTCTGAAATCACAAATCTGCTTGAAAATGCATTTTCACATCCCCAACATGTAAGTTTTCTATTTATTGCCCTAGTGGTTTTTTTCTTTAGATTGCTTATATTTAACATCACTCTGACAGCTAAGCTCAGAGAAATCATAGTAGAATACCTGGAATGAAACTAGTTTTAATGCATGCTTTCACTTATTTGTGCACACTTCTGTGCATGTATAATATAATCATACCTTGCCTCACATCCACATGGCAGGTACTTACCTGCATTTGAACATCTACAGGTCTAAGCTGCGTAATATCCAATATATATTTATCAAATATATTTTATCCAATATATATTTAACATGTTGATGTGGAGCCATATTACATGTGGGGCTTTTGCATGTAACAAAAATCCACAGGCACTTTCAAAAGTACAAAAATTAATCTGATTTCAGGGAAATTAGTTAACATGGTGCCTATGCATTAAGAATCAGTTTGTTTGTCTTTTGTTAACTTAGTAACTCAGTGTCATGAGTTGGGGCTTCATCCCCAGAAATTCCTCTGACAAAGGGCCCCTAGAATCTGGAAGATTATCCAGCTACAGTTGAATGTATGGCAAGGATGACTGATTTAAGGTAGAAGTCTCCAAGATCATTATGGCAGGCTAAGGGGGGACCTCATTGCTCTCTACAACTACCTGAAAGGAGATTGCAGAGAGGAGAGTGCTGGCCTCTTCTCCCAGGTGACAGGGGACAGGACAAGGGGGAATGGCCTCAAGCTCCACCAGGGGAGGTTCAGAGTACATATCGGAGAGAAATTTTGCACAGAAAGGGTCATTGGGCACTGGAACAGGCTGCCCAGGGAGGTGGTTGAGTCACCATCCCTGGAGGTGTTTGAAAAACAGGTAGACAAGGTGCTCTGGGACATGGTTTAGTGGCAGATAGGAATGTTGTACTCGATGATCCAAGAGGTCGTTTTCAACCTGGTGATTCTATGAAAGCATGAGACAGTGTGTACGTGAGACTGAGCAAGCGAACTTCACTTTTTCTTAGAAGAAAAGTCAGCAGAATTATACCTGTCCCTAAGTTTTGTGGTGAGTGGAGCCAAGGTGCCGAAGTGCTGAATTTGGACTTGCTTGTTTTCCTTCCTTTCTTGTACTTCTTTCTCCCTTTTGTTATGTGCAGGCCTCATATTTCTATGAAAAACTTACATTATGGAGACTTTTTAGATTTACATCTGTTAACAAAAATACCAGGGTAATACTGGCAAAGAATAAAAGATTGCTGTAAATCCTGGGCTGAGTCAAGGAAGTGGTTAATGGCTGCTTCTATAGGGAAAAAGAGAGTTGTATAGAACCATTACCTTGGAATTCCCACTCAGAGCAGGATCAGCAAAAGCTACTAGCTATTCCTGGCTCTCTATAGATACTGGGAATTGTTCACTGGAGAGGCCTGTATTATCATGCCTGGAAGAAGAACTGCATGATCATGGATTCCTACCCCATGCCCATCAAAAAGCATTGGAATCCTTGAGATGGCAGGGAGAGCACCCAATTGATTAAGAAGTTGGAGATGACCACTGACTACCGTCTACTCCTCTTTATGACCCACCCTTAGGCATGGTTGGGCAAACTTTACCATTTAACCCTTGCATCTGCAGATTTGACCTTCTGCTTTACCCAGTGTGTCTATGATTCAAAGGATTGCCTGAGCCAAAGTTGCAGCCACCACGGGTTTGGTACACACCTAAGGCCCCAGCATTGTTCTTGCTGCCTGGCTCAGTAAATCCTCCTTCAGAATTCTTTTTTCTCTTATCTTTTCGGAAAATGTGTGTTGATTCAGAACAGGATGAGTTTTTCTTTCTTCTGTCCACGTGTGTTATTTTTTGTTCATCTTGCAAGCTGCAGAAGGGCACTTCAAGAGCTTTTCTTGGTTTACAGAAGGCAGCAAAACTCAGAGGGCTACTTGTGCATGGCAGACAGCAGGGACCACAGCCCTAGCAGCAATTCATTTTCCATAGCAGTGATGCTAGTGCAGAACAGCTAACACAGAGGATCACGTTGTCCAGGAGGCTTGTGAAGGCCATAAGCAAATCCAGATGTTGAGAAATCATGTTCCTGGATTAACCTTGAGGAGTTACCAGGTAACAGCTAACTGGATGTAAATTTACACTAATACGTAACTTGCAATGATTTGTTTGTGTATCAGTGTGATTTATAACCACCAGGTCGAGCAATCACAGCCTGGCCCCAGATTTGTATTCTTGCATGATTTTAACTAAATCTTAAAATCTCATTTCAAATTGTGAAGGATTAAATTGCCCTGCTAACATCACTTCTCTAACTCTGCAGAAGCTTGAACTAAGCAAAAACTCAAATGTGCCTTTGAAGTTTGCAGAGAGCCAGGAGTCCACAATATAAACTTTCAGGGACGTATTTTAACCTCTAACTAATTTACAAGGGAAACAGACATGTTCAACATTCAAATAACTGCAAATGAAATAACTCAATTCCACTTCAGACTGCAGCATTTGCAATTCCATATTATTTTTTTCCTCTGTCTTAAACCTACACAACAAAAAAACCCCTTTCAAATAAACATCCTCCACAGCAGTTCAGTGTAGCAAAAAGCTCTCTGGCCCAGTGTTCTGCAAAAAGGAATCACAGAACTTGTAAATTCAGGAAGCTTCTAGCTTGAGGGACTGAAAAAGCACTCCTGGCACCAGCAAAGAAGTAGCAGAGGGGAAGATTATAAGAACTTTCAAGTCCAAATTTTACAGCCATGTTCTGTTTCATTACAATTGAAACTGCGAACATATTTTTTTGTTTCAATGATGTTTTTGTTCTGATTTATTCAAGGCACTTTCTTCCTATTTGTTCTCTTTTTCTATTCCCTCTGACCAGGCCTCCCATCCTACCCCATGCTACATAATCTCACTTCTGTTCACCTGCTGTTTCCTTTGATCTATCTTTTCCTCTGTAAAAACCAGTATTTTCAGTTAAATAATTCAGATGGTTACAGCATGGATTCATGACTTCATATTACCCTTTGTATTTCTGACCACTATCTGTTCTATCAATTTGTACGCTGTCAGACTTTTTTTTTGCACATATTGCCAGGCTTGGGAATGATAGAAGTAATTTGAAATTACATATTATGTTAATCCTTCTAATGTGCCTTCTGTGCTGTTAATAAACATAATATTATTTGAATCCTCTTTGATTACACCAGTTTTAGCAACAGATCTGGGATACACCACCCTGAGATAAAATGTTCATAGAAATGGGGTTGTTTATCCCTCCTTAGTAGGGCAAGCAATTCAGAGGCTGTATTAAAGGTTCTCAGTCACGGGAAAACACTACTTTGCCTTAGGACAGCCCAGCCCACAAGGCAGCAGAGCTGCATGAAACTAGCGTGAAACCACCTGTGGTTCAAACAGTGTCATAATGGGAGAGAATGTCATGAGAGAGAGAAACTCTAAGGAGCAAATTCCTAGTGTTGGATAAAAAGAAAACGTGTACAACATACTTTCATACACAGAGAATAAATTTTGAGCACACAAATCTAGGTTTACAATAAGAAAAAAACCCAACACATTTACAATGAGAATTAATTATTTCTTACTCTCTTGCTAATAGCCGTACAAAATTTGAAACTCTGCCAGAAAGACATAATGATGGTCAGAATTTTACGATAGTTTTTAAGGTCAAATCATATGTGAACAGGATTGGGACTTCTTCTGATCCACTTCAATCTACCAGATGCAATTAGTTTACTGTTCTGAAGTAATGGTTTAAAAGAAATGCGAGACGAGCACTGTTCTTTCGAAGTGCCCATGTGAAGGTCGTAATTTACAGTATCTGTGAAAACATTAGTTTGGAAATTTCCAATTATGAATAAACCATAAGTATGGTTGGCTTTCACCTTGTTCTAAAAATCTATCAAAGCCAAAACTTTTTTTTTCTGCAATATTTAGTAGCTTTTGGATAACATTCCCAGGACTCAGTCCTGAAAAACAGCGAGTTTACAGAGGAAGTTGCTGACCCAGTTGATGGAGATGAATGTTTAACACTGATTTCCAAACTACTGGATTTGTTAGGGAAGACAATTAGATATTATTTTTCTGACTTTTATTTGGTTTTTAATTAGGATATATTAATTCTGTAATATCAGCTAGAAAAATAACCTCATCTTCCTTTTTCTATTTTTTAAAGGTTCTTGTACATGAAGATTTACCATGGAAATTAGTTGCACATTAAGAATACTTCTGGCAGTGGGAGAAATAATGAGGCTTGTCTTCTTATGCTTTTTTTAAATCATGCGTCTGAAAAATAATGTGTGATCTACCATTGAATCTAAGTGATAATAAGATCTCTGCCTCTGACATTTGCATTTAGGAAGCAACAATATCATGCTTTAAGTCTTCCCTCAGAGTAATCCCTTTCTCGTACTCACCTGGCTCACATCAGCGATTTGTAAAAGCTTCCTGCTTCTGACAAGCCTGTCAAGTTCTCAGAAACTGGCTAATGATTTCCAAAACTTACTGTTGAAATTATGCTTTATTATAGCCTTGTTATGCTCTAATTTCCAAAGACATAAGTTGGTGGGTTTTTTGTGTGATGTTTACAAGCTCTGTCCTAAGGACACTCACTGACAGCATGTTAAACCCCCAGTGATCTTGGTGAAGAACACATTCAAATTTACTCATTCTTAACTGTCATTGATCGTCTTCCTTCCTTGACACTTTGTTACTCAGGTCACAAATGTAAAAGCAGCACTCTGTATAACATCATGTGTTAATAGCTGAATCTCAAAAATGAAGCTTTTTTGCGCGATTTCCATTTCATACATACAATTGAACAGTGACAGGTCTGCTGAAAAAACCCTAAACTGTCTTTCTGGAGAGAAAGGTCATTAGATACTGAAAATGCCAGCAAACAAATTCTCTAAGACTCCTTTTGGAGTTTTACAAAGCAATCACCCTCTAATCGGGCCTGGGCAATGTGAGGGAGCGATGCCCATCAATCATGTGCAACGAGGCAAGAGCTGGTTACAGAATGTATTTCCTATTTATATGCATATGTATAATTTTCCCCAGAAACGTTATGGATATTCCATATGGATATTCCAGCCTTTCTAAGGATGAATTCTAATATTATTACGAACTTTGCAGCGGTCAAAACTCTTGCTACTTTGGAGCATTGGAGCCATCTCTCAGCCTGACCTTGCATTAGAGAGAGAGAGAGGCTGCAAACAGAGGTGGCTACAGAAGACACATCTGTTTCATACATATAATAACTGAACACGTTATCATCATCACGCCTACTGGACAAAGGAAAGGCTGTGGATGTGGTCTTCCTGGACTTCAGTAAAGCCTTTGACACAGTTTCTCACAGCATTCTGCTTAGGAAACTGTCAGCCTCTGGGCTGGACAGGCGCACACTCTCCTGGGTGGAAAACTGGTTGGATGGCCGGGCCCAGAGAGTGGTGGGAAATGGTGTGAAATCCAGCTGGAGGCCAGTGACAAGTGGGGTTCCCCAGGGCTCAGTGCTGGGTCCAGCCCTGTTCAATGTCTTTATCAATGATCTGGATGAAGGCATCGAGGGCACCCTTAGCAAGTTTGCGGATGACACTAAGCTGGGTGGAAGTGTCGATCTGCTGGAGGGTAGGGAGGCTCTGCAAAGGGATCTGAACAGGCTGGACCGCTGGGCTGAGACCAATGGCATGAGGTTTAACAAGGCCAAATGCCGGATCCTGCACTTGGGGCACAACAACCCTGTGCAGTGCTACAGACTAGGAGAAGTCTGGCTAGAAAGCTGCCTGGAGGAGAGGGACCTGGGGGTGTTGGTTGACAGCCGACTGAACATGAGCCAGCAGTGTGCCCAGGTGGCCAAGAAGGCCAATGGCATCTTGGCTTGTATCAGAAATGGCGTGACCAGCAGGTCCAGGGAGGTTGTACTTGGCACTGGTGAGACTGCTCCTTGAATCCTGTGTTCAGTTCTGGGCCCCTCACCACAAGAAGGATGTTGAGGCTCTGGAGCGAGTCCAGAGAAGAGCAACAAAGCTGGTGAGGGGGCTGGAGAACAGGCCTTATGAGGAACGGCTGAGAGAGCTGGGGTTGTTTAGCCTGGAGAAGACTGAGGGGAGACCTCATTGCTCTCTACAACTACCTGAAAGGAGGCTGTGGAGAGGAGGGTGATGGCCTCTTCTCCCAAGTGACAGGGGACAGGACAAGAGGGAATGGCCTCAAGCTCTGCCAGGGGAGGCTCAGGCATGACATCAGGAAAAATATTTTCACAGAAAGGGTCATTGGGCACTGCAACATGCTGCCCAGCGAGGTGGTTGAGTCACCTTCCATGGCGGTATTTAAAAGACGAGACGTGTGGACGAGGTGCTAAGGGGCATGGTTTAGTGTTTGATAGGAATGGTTGGACTCAATGACCCTGTGGGTCTTTCCCAACCTAGTGGTTCTGCGATCTCCAAAGAATGAGCAGTGTCTGGAAAAACGGTGTCTGAAAGAAAACATGCTATCAGAGGGGCATTCTGTCTAACTTTCAAGAAACCACAGTTACTTAGATGACATTTAGCTCTGCTTTAGCTACAAGCGAAGCTATTCCACTTCCGGCAACAGCAGCTCCCCCTCGCACCGCTCGGAACGTACCAACAGCCGGCGGGTGGGGGGGGGCACTGAGCAAACACACCACCCCCCGGCCCGTGCGCGTCCCGCCCCGGCCCCGCCCCTTTCGGCCAATCACATGAGCGAGCGCGGGGGCCGCCGGGAGCGGCGCTCCCCGAGGGGCTCGGCCGGGGCGCAACATGGCGGCGCTGGGCGGGTGCTGAGCAGCCGCGGGGCCGGTGGGGAGCGCGGGGCCGGGCGGCCGCCTGCCTGCTGGGAGCGAAGCGAGAGCCGGCGGGGCCGGACGGAGGAGGAAAAAAGAGGAGGAAGGTGGCAGGGCCGCCTGGGGCCCGCGAGCCGCGGCGGCGATGGCCCAGTGCGTGCAGTCGGTGCAGGAGTTCATCCAGGACTCGTTCGTGCCCTTGGTGGCCGCGCTGTGCAGCGAGGAGGCGGAGAGGGTCACCCGCAAGAACAACCTGAGCTTCGCCGAGCTGGTCAAGCCCTTCTGCCGACTCACCTCGGAAGGTCGGTGCCGGGAGCGGAGTGGGGATCGTTGACGCGGGGCGGGGAGGCGGCGCTGCGTCCTTCCCGGGGAACCCTTCCGCCCCCGGGATCCCCTTTATTATTCTTCTCCTCCCCCCGCCCCCGGGATCGCCTTTATTACTCTTCTTCCTCGCCCCCGGGGTCCCCTTTATTACTCTTCTTCCTCGCCCCCGGGGTCCCCTTTATTATTCTTCTTCCCCCCCCCCGCCCCCGGGGTCCCCTTTATTATTCTTCTTTCCCCCCCCCGCCCCCGGGGTCCCCTTTATTATTCTTCTTTCCCCCCCCCGCCCCCGGGGTCCCCTTTATTATTCTTCTTCCCCCGCCCCCCGCGGGGTACCCTTTATTATTCTTCTTCTACTCCCCTCTTCCCTCCCGGGGTCCCCTTTATTCTTTTTCTTCTTTCCCCGGGGTCCTCTTTATTCTTCTTCTTCTCCCTCCCCGCCCCGGGTCCCCTTTAGTTTTCTTCTTATTTCTCTCCCCTGGGGTCCCGTTTAGTTTTCTTCTTATTTCACTCCTCCCCGCTCCCGGGGTCCCCTTTAGTTTTCTTCTTATCCCCCCACCCCGGGGTCCCCTTTAGTTTTCTTATTCTTCTTTCCCCGCTCTGTCCCCCCTGGGGATCCCCTTCTTTTTCTCACCCCCCCGTGGGGGACCGGGGGTCCCAGCCCGGCGGGGACGGGAGGCGGGACTCGGCTGTCGGGAGAAGGGGATGCAGCTGGAGCTGCATTCCCTGGAGCCGGGACGGCTTCTGCGGAGACGCTCCTTTGCCGGGGCTGCACCGGGTGGCTGTGAGGTCTGCCTGATGTTATTCAGTCTGTTCTTCCCTGTGGAACCTGGGAAGCGAGGCTTCTCCTAGAGACATCGGAGCACACGGCTGAAGAGACAGGTGTCTGCGCATCTAGTTTTTCCGAACCAACATTTTTCTTTGGACTTTTGTCCGGTTAACACTTTTACTTTACTCTTGCTGTAGACCCTCTTGCATTGCACGCTTGTGGTAAGGCTGTTTAGTGAAGTACCTGGTCGTTGAAAGTATGGTCAGTCTTCCCAAAATGTTAATTGTAATCTCAGGTGCAAGTCATTTGCTTTTTCTTACCTGTAGTTTTACGGTGTGTACTTTTTTATTGATGTTTCTATGAGTAAGACCTGTGTGAATTGAGTTGCTTATGTGGCATAGGTGAAGTGGTGGAAACAAAACTGGAAATTGACCACTTAAGAGAAACAATGGGATTATTTTACTGTAATGCTCTAAGCTACTATTTCATTTTTTTTAATTTTAACTAAGCTTATGTGTTTTGGCTGTTAGTTCTTTTTCGGAGTAACCTAGTATGTGGCTCTGTTTTGGATTTGTGCTGTGAACAGTGTTGCTAATACAGGGATGTATTAGTTACTGCTGAGCAGTGCTTACATAGAGCCGAGGCTGACCTGAACTGAGCAAAGATGTATTCCACACCATATGGAGTCATGCTCAGCATATAAAGCTGGTGGAAGGAGGAGGAAAGGGAAGCATGTTCTGAGTTATGGCATTTGCCTTCTCAAGTAACTGTTCAATGTAATGGAACCCTGCTTTCCTGGAGGTAGCTGAACACACGCTTGCCAGTGAGCAGTGGTGAATGAATTCCTTATTTTACTTTGCTTGTAGATGGATTTTGCTTTACTTATTAAACTATCTTTACCTCAATCCAAAAGTTTTCTCACTCTTAATCTTCTGATTCTTTCCTCCATCCTATGAGGGGCAGTGAGCAAATGGCTGTGTGGTGCTTAGTTGCCCTCTGGGGTTAAACCATGGCACTAAGCTATGCTTTTCAAGCTACTTTTAATAAGAATAGTATACAGGAAAGCAATTGAAGTAGAACTGTATCAGAATAGTGGTGCAATGACATTTGTCAGATTTGATTTCTAACAGAGGCTTAGCTTATACTTCACTCCCTTCATGTTATGTATTGAGGAAACAGTACAAGAAAATGAAGCTTGTCCTGTTACTTTTTTCTCTTTTCTGGCATTGATATATTAAAATGGCACCAACTTAAAAACTAGTTTCTTCTAAAATTTGCCTTAATTCCATGGCAAGTCTTAACAATTTGTTAACTGTAACTTGTTTATAATTGCTTTTCCCTTATTTTGGCAACACTCATGAACTATGCGAGTACACAGCAGAGATGGAAATCATAAATGTGGAAGCTCACATCCTCGGAGTTCTGAAGTTACTGAAAAATCTCTCTAGGTTCTGTTGTGAAAGGCTTTTAAAGTGCATCTAGCAAACCAAACCAGGCGGACTATTAAAAATGAAACATTGCCTCTGAAGAGTACTTATTTCTTTTGTGGCTTAGTTGTAATGTTTTGTTCCACCTATTGTAACAGTAAAGGGACTTGCAAACCTGAATCATCCTCAGGCTTCCCCATGTAAATGCAGAACTCGGTAGTATGCTGGTGCTTATAAACCAAACTAGTCTTCACCCTCTTATATTGAAGGAGCTAGTTATAGCTAAAGATTAGACTCCTTCCCTTGATATAGTGTAAGACTTTGAGCTTATTACTTGAGAGTGATACTGACTCAATCTTTGCATTCTTCTAAAAACTTACGTAGGGAAGCTCCACTGTTTGATTTTCATATTTTTGTAGTACGTTTTTTATGGTTTTGGTAGTTGTTCTTCTTTAAGCTGTGTGTAATAATGTACACCCTCGTGTACATCTAAATACCTCTTACACAGTTTTTTTTCCTAATTTTGCATCTGTGGCTATTGTGCTGAATCTTTGAGAGGGGGCATCCTTGCTCTTATGTGTAGGCTGCCTGACTGCAGGAATCTGAACCATTCTGACCCAAGGGTCAGAGAACGAGAAGGTGAATCTTGGTATTGTGAGTTTTGTTGCTGCAGTACTGTGTATTCTTATTCAACAGGCTGCAAGCTTGATTCCAGTTCTTCATTCCAAGTGTGACTTCCTCTTCTCGCTTTGTGGAAAAAACATTAGTGCATGCTGTATGTAACTTATTGTGGTGAAAGGCAGCATGTGCAAGGGTAGGGAAAGCCATACTAGGCATTTTCTTCAGGCAGATGAGTAGTTCAGTGTAGTCAAGTGTCTCGTGTTTGTGTGACAGCAAGCAACTTTTCTAGCTTTAGAATTTGTGGATCTCTCTGACCAGGAAACATACTTGTTCCAATATCCACAAACACTGTTGCGTAGTGGCACTGTTAATTGTATCTCATACACAAGAATTGGAAACATAGGACAAGTTTTTAAATTTCTGTACATTGCTGCTAAGTCTGGTCAAAGCTATTAAAGTATTTCCATGGTGCTTTTCATGTCCAGTTAAGAAGAAGAGATTCATAATTAATGATCTGATTATGGTACGTCAGGATGTGTCTATGTGCATATGTCCCCGTAACTGTTTCACAGCTTATGATTGGTTTGATATCTTCACTTTTAAACATAGGTTTCCTTAAGTATGAAGTGCTGTGCTTTTTTATATTAATATTTCTGTCTTTATCTAGTGGCTATTCCTCTGAATTTGTAATGTAAAATTGGGTTGATTAGTATTTAATCGCTTTAGAAATAAACTGTCCCTTGTACTTTTGCTGGACTTTAAAGTACATGTGTTACTTCCTGAACTCTTCGGAGATTTGAAGAGCTTGGTCACTGTTTTTGAATCCTGTTACAATACAGACTTTTCTCTGATGTTCAGGATTTACATAGCTCATGAGTCTGCTGAAGGCTAAATGTTCATTAACATTCTCACTTATAGAAGCGGTGTAGTTATAAAACAAGTCTTCTAATTTATGTGTGAAGTGGTTTTGATATACAGAAACTAAGTGGAGCTTTCTGCTGTGTATGGATCAATTGTCCTTCACAGCTAACAGAGATGTGGGGACCCAGACCACTGCTTGATTCTTCAACTAGTGTTAAACTACGTGCTTCTTGTGGTTCCTCAGTCCAAGGAGACCAGATAATACCTTATTTCAAGTAGAACTCCACAAACATACATTATGTGATGGGCAGGGGAGGGGGGCAGGCTGTATGTTAGTCAGTACTAATCTATTCATCACCTTTTGTTTATCAATGACTTGCTAATGTTGGTGTAGCCAAACATACCCTTGCGGCATAGCAAGTTGTGGTGGTAGGAAATCCTGAGTGCAGGCCTGAAGTGCTCCTTAGTGTGATTTTTAGCTTCTTGAGGTTTCCTAAGTAAGTTGCTTTTTGTTACTGAAGGCAGAATGGTTAAAAAGTGAGAAAACAACTTTGCTGTCTTAGCGAGTCTTTACCTTAGATGAAATGAAAAACAAAGCGCTTCCCAGAGTTCTGTATTTGTTTGATAAAGGAAACCAAAAGTATATTTTGGATTTTACACCTTCACATTTATTCTTGAAGTGGCATTCTTTCTTAACTGTTAGGCATCAGTTGCTACAGATATACATAACCTAACAAATATATTGTACAGGTTTCTTTAAAATAGCATCCTGTTTTTAAGAATATTTAAAAATACTATCTGAACTAATACTATCTTGATGGAAAGGAGAATTACAGTGTACAAGTTCAACCACCAAGTGTGACTTAAAGACAGCCTTGGTTACTCTTAAGTTGAAGTGTTTTGTGCCTTGAAAAGGGGGAGCTTCTGGTAACTGTATCTGATTCCAAGCCTTAAATGCGTGCTGGACCTAAGGATGTATAGTGGGAACACGGCGTTTATTTGGTGAGCTTGGTTTGGTGTTAAGAAATATTTATTCATGAGTATTTTAGTCAACATCTGAATAAGTTCAACTGCTGATGAGAAAGATATTTTTCTCGTATGTTACTGCTCCCACTTTTGCCAAAATACTTTCTGAAATGATCTTGTGAACCCTTGAAGGAAATATAACATGAAATTTTTTATTAGGGATTAAAGCACGAGCATTGTGAGGTTCCAAGTGTCCTTTATGTCACTCTTTAGCATTTCATATATGCCAGAAATGTCATATGTCTTGTATGAAAATGTTTGCTCTTCTCTATTACAGCTATTATATTTTTGAGAGACACCAAGGATGAGTTTTAGCTGTTTGTCCCTCCCACTTCTTTTATATTTGATCTTTTCAGTAATCATGTGGCACTAGTGTTGATAATTTACCTATGTGATATGGTGGGGGGGTGGCGGGCAGGAGGGAGGGCAGGCACCAGGGGTCTTATGTAGGCATACTCACTCTGTCCTCCCTGCACTTCATCTGGCTTGCTTGGTGGTGGTTGTAGTTTGAAGTAGGGAAAATGACATGAGAAATCGGAGCAGATATAGAATTATAATGTCTATTTAAAATGTCGTGAATAGTTTTTTAAAAACAGATGGCTTGAGGGAACAAGTCTCACAAAGATTCTCCAAAGGGAGCTCTGCGTTTACAAGTCATGTGAAGCTCAAATTATTGCTTATGGTAAAAAGTAGCTTTGTCTGTAAGATAGAAAAGCAATTGCAGCCCAGTCAAAGTTTAGTAAAAAAATCACAGCACTAGACTTTAAGTGGAAAGGTAGGCCACTACACAGAAATGTAAAAGAAACGCTTAGTTTTCTTGTGAATAATCATTTCTTTGCTTTCTGGGAGACAAAGACTTCTTAAAAAAACAACAAAACCACTAAAAAAGCCCCCAAACCAGGCACTTAAGGAATGAAAGAAATCACTTACTTATCCTTACGGAAAAAAGTCAGATTTGCCTTTGATATTTGTTTAAATATATAGAAAATAAAGGCACCCTACTTAAAGTGAAAACCCCATATAACTAGCAGCTGTAACTTTCAGTTAAATACAGTTGTTCGTTAATCACCTTGATGGGCTTTGCTGCCTCACTCTTTAGACCGGTATTGACTGTGTTACATGGGCTTGGGATTCATTCTTTATTAGTGTTTTCCATCCAGTAGCTTTCTTGGAGAAGTTGGCTTTAATGTAAGGAAAGTATGTTTTGGATAAGTAACACAAAACCAACGCAGGATAAGTTGCTTTGTGCTAATAACATAAGGCTAATATCACCTCTTTTAAGAGCTCATTTTAATAATGAATTTGTTTCTTTTTTGGAATATTATGTTCACTGATAAAAGTGTACTTCACTTTTTCTAAATAAACTCTCCACACCAACAACTTAGATGCTTGTCAGGTGTTTGTACTTCTGTCATAAACACTAGGTCCATGTACACTTCAACTGCACTGTTGGGGTTTTTTTTTTTTGAGGCTGTGTGCAATAATCTGTTTCAGCCAAAACTGTTATGCATAATTCTGAAATTGATATTTAGTACTCATAAGACTTCTTGTTTTTTGAACAAGCATTTAAAAGTGAGTCAAGAGTGCTGGTGTTACTAGCATCGACTTTATTTTTAATTGGTTAATTTTTACCAGAAGTTTGTAACTCAAGAAATGTGACTTCAGTAACATTGTTATAAAATAAATCTTGGGAAGTTCTAAAACCATTTCTTAAAACAAACATCTCTGACAACAAAACTAACTTAAGATAACCACACTAATATTAAAAATGAGCTAATATTATCCTATCCCTGAAATGCTTTTTGAATGCGTGGGACCCCATAGGAATAGATGCTGCGTGACATGCATACACTGTTACTATAGGCTTTCTGTTCAAGTTGATTGCGTTCTGCAGGAAAGGGAGTGTAGCGGTGTAGGGCATGCCTTCTGAGTGCTTCTTTACTCTGAGCAGATAGTCTGGTAAGCAAAGACCCTGTACTAGGCTTTCATGAGTCTGCATAGATCAGCCTAATCTTGAACCTGAAATAACTTCTTGTTCTTCCTCGCCCCCCCATCCTCCTCTCCCCTTTTTTGTTACTCAAGTGTTGTGGCCTTTGATCTAAAATTAATGATGAGGATGTGTGATCTAAAATTGGTGATGGGGATGTTTGGTGAAGAAACTAATCTTTAAAGGAAAATAAAAATCTGTTGGAGAAATGCTAATTTATGGTAACTATTTTAACTCTGTTATATTCCTTAATAAAGCCTATTATTTTTTTTTTTTAGTTCACATGAGAGATCCTAATAATCAGCTCCACATAATTAAAAATTTGAAGATTGCTGTCAACAACATTATTACTTATCCACCTCAGCCTGGTGCCATTCGAAGGCTTTTGAATGATGTTGTGTCTGTTAGTCAGCCTGCTGAAGGACTTGTTGCTAATGTGATCACAGCTGGAGATTATGACCTGAACATTAGTGGTATGTAATGATATTTTTTTTCTGTAACTTAAACTGCAATTTACTGTAACATTTCTAACCTTAATTTCAAGTTTGTGGCATACATCAAAGTTACTCTGAGAGTTGATCAGTTTTGAGTCATTGTTGTAACTTATTCAGATCTATCAAATGGTTTTGATTTTATATAATATTAAGAGTAACTGAACTAAATTAATAATTATTTTCATGTTTCCTAATGTTGTACTTCTTCTCAACTTGTGTTGAATCATCCCACTATTTCAGTGTAGAAAATACTCCTACCTCTGTTGTGTTAATAGCTCATGAAATTAGGAAGGTTTTTTTTTTGTTACAAAGCTGACACACTAACTTGTTACAATTGACTGAGTAAATATCCAAACGTATTTCAAAAACTTTACGTTTAAGTTAGTCCTCCAGGCTTGTTTTTATGTCTGTGTACTTATTGATCAATGCATAGAGTTCAAAAAGTTGTTACAACAGGTTTAAGTGTAAGAAGGTTTTGAGGAAATGTGTGTGATTCTTTGTCTTGTTAGTTTTTTTTTTTTTTTGCGATGGAACTCAGTGCTTTGCATGTCACTGTCAGAATGGCTAGAATATTCTAAAAATGGGTGTTTTCTTGATCTCCAAGGGATAAGGTATTGTGAATAATACTAAATGGGACCTGATCTTGAGAGCTGAGAAGATTAAACTCTTCCCAATTAAGACCCTAATCCATTAAAGCCTTTGACTATGTACTTAATTCAAAGCATGTATGCATTGCCCTATTTAAGCACAAGTAATTTATTGTACTTAAATTCCTCACTGCATGTTGGACTTTGGCTTTGCTATAGCAAAAGGCTGACAAACACTGTTGAGGATTAGTAACCAATGTTGTCAAAGTATTTTGAATGTTTATGCTGGCAGTGAGAAATTGTATAATGCTAATTTTACAAGCCATGTCCTCAACTTGATATGAAGTATTGATTGTAAAGAAAAAGGCTTGAGCCTAGAAGTTTTGACAGCTGCTGGAAACTTGCACCCTTTGTCAGTTTCCATGCCCTCCTTTATCTTGGAAACTCGTGAATTGCCATTCTTTTTGTGAAATCTTTTTGAAGGGAAAGTCTGCTTAAATTCCAGGGATTAGAAGACTCTAAGAAAGCAGAATGTTTTCAGTGAAGAGACTTTTCCATAGTATTTGTAAGGACCTCAGTTTATAAATGAAGTTTTGTAAGATGGGAAGAAAATAGTGACTTTATCAAGCCGTGCTTTATATGTGTAAAAAGGAAATAACTCACTTTTTTTTTTCTCTCCCCCATTTGCTGTTGGAGCCTCAAATGTCCAAGTTATCATACTTGACTATCTTCTCTCCTCAGTCATTAGTTTTTTCTATTCAGAATGGCTGTATGCTTATTTGAGGAGAGAGGCGTATCATCTGTTTGAGATCATACAGAAGGACAAAATCATGCAAGAACTTTGCAGTTTTGTGGTACCCCTTTTTAAGGCTTTAGCACAAAGCACTGATAGTGTTCTTGATCAAACTTGGATCTTTTTACATTGTAGGAGAATGCAAGGAAGTCCCTAGCTTGTTTAAAGTTCCTTTTCTATTTATTTTCAAGTTATTTTATTGTAAACTCATAGAAACGTTCATTCCTGGCAACAAAATATAATCTTTTGGTATGGAAATGTGAAATATTCTAACCTGTCTCTAATTGCTCCATTTCTTTTGGTGAATTAGTTTTCTAGGATAACAATATTAAAACAATTTCTTAATCTTTAACAATGATCAAATAGGGTGTATTTTGAAGGAAGACGCAGACATTAAGAAGCTCATATGAGTATTTCCAGCGCTGGAATCATTATCCTGCTCTCTTGTCTAAAAGTTTTGGAACTACTGTATTGAATTGCTTTAATTGTTTGTAATTCTTCTTTGCTACACTTGTTTAATGGTCTCATAGCTCCATAATCTTGAGGCCTGGATGATTGCTGAGGGGGTACTTATGCTCAGCCATGCTTGGTTCTCCCATGTACTGGTGCATGTGGAGAGTGAGGAAACGCAATCCTATTAAAGACTTTAATTTTTTTCTTATCCCAAGTAAGTTCTCTGATGGATCACATCCCTGGCTATGTTTGTTCAGGGTGGCATGATGTTAATGCTGGCATGCAGCAATGTGGGAATATGATGGAGATAAGAGAGAGTATTGGGGCATCTGCTTTTAGCAGCTGACACCCTCAGGTACTTTAATCGTAGTACTTCAGACTAAGAAATCACAGCAACTGTCTTACGTTTATGGCATCTTCCAACTACAAAAATAAAAATAATATCTAAATATAACTCTTAATTATTTACCAGTTTGTGGATTTCTGTTTTTATTCAAGCCTGTTACTTGGGCTGACCCAGGAATTAATATTGAATTCGAGTGATATACACTGTGAAACGTGGAGGAGCCTGAAATATTTGATTGAGGTTAGCTGAAATCAGAAGTCTTCAGTCCCTGATGGACCTGCATGGTATAGATTTTCTGCCTTATGCTACCAGAGCGTAAAAGCCAATAGTGTGTTTGCACCTGACCCTTTTTGGTATAATAATACCGTGTTTTTTCTATCAGATCGCTCAATTAAAGCTAGTGTTCCTTGGTACAGTAATTGGAAAGAGACACTGATGGAACTGAACACATCCACGTTTTATTCAGGTATTTTTTTGTGGTTGGTGCCAATTCGCCAAATTGCCCTTGATTCCTTTTCCATGTGCCCCATCCACCTTTCCTTACCATCTGCTACTACTGTTTAGCACTTTACTTGGTATAGATATGTGTTCCTCCATTTCTTCCTCCCCCCAAATGAAAAATTGTTGGTGACGGTTGCTTAATCTTTTTTAGTTGCGTTTCTACTCCTGTTAATCTAAATAATTTGGTCTTTCCATAGAGTCAATAAGCGAAGAGTGGTGGTGGTGAAGTGACACGATGCTGTAAAAGCACTGTCTTGTTTGATCCTGTGGAGCTCTATACTATACTTTCTGCTTCACTAGAACTTCCTTCTCAAGGAATAGTAGCACTTTTCAAATTGGAGCTACCAAAATGTATTGGTTAGTGACCTCTCAGCTTACAGTGAAACTCTCTTGTGACCTCTAAGAGCCAGTTCTTGATGGTTTTCAGTTTGCTAATACTTAAAAGTTAATGCCTTCAGTAAGTAACAGCTATCTTTAAATAGTGTCTGTTCAGGTGCTGCTAAATTCATTCCTTTCTGAATGTGTTTGGAGTACTAGTAAGTGATACTAATCTTGATCAGTCAGGTAGCTAAAAAGTACAAAACTTCATTAAGCAGACTTTCATTCTTAAGATGTTATGTGTGAATGTTACTTACCATTTTTATTCTTAAATTTCTGAATATGTTAACAGGTTTACCTAAACTTCAGTTCTGCTTCTTTAGTATACTGGAAATATATTGCTAGTAAAATGAGAAACATACTGGTCGGCCTACCTAAATGATACAATGTTGCTGTGCACTGCTGTAACATGTTATGAAATGTTACTTCTGTGGTTGTTTTTTTTTAAATATTGTTTTTGTTTTACATGTGATGCATGTTTATTTTAAGTATCTACTACAAATGATTACAGTCCTGTAAGTGCTCTTGAGTGAATACTGTTGACATATGTTGTGGCTCTATAGAGGGAATCAAGTTGCCTTTGTCACTGCTTCGAGGTTCTTAATAGGCTGAATGAGAAAGTGGAGGGGGTGAAAAGCCCCATACCACCCCACAAAGCAAAGTAGTACTTTCCTGTTTGTAGCTCTGTCAGATTTAGGAAAAAAACCCCGCAACTTTTCTTTTTTTTTCCTGTTGTTCAACTGTAAAGCAGAAATGGAAAACCAAAACCAGAACTTGAAACTAAAATGCAGTTGAAATTTCTACCTTTAGTTTAAGGTTGTTTGGTTTGTACTTGATTTTACTGTAAGGTTTTGTTATACTTGTGGAAAAAATATGCATGAGTCACTTTCTTATGGTTTGTTTTTGATAGCAAGCTATGTTTTCATTTATTTAAATAGTTGGCATACTTATATGTAGGGCTTCATAAAGCCAAGAGCTTTTTATAGCCTAGATGTATGCTCAGAGAACAGTTACTAGAAAGGCTATAATAAAGAGCTAGAGGTTTGCTTCCCATTGATCTTTTTTTTGTGAGATGTGCTAACTGAGTTCAGTTAAGTGTGAATATATCTGACTTATGTGGATGAAAGTCTTAAGATGCAAGATGGCCTCACAATGAGAAATTAAACAAAACGCATTAGCTTAATGCAGTAGAAGATAATTCCAACATAGCAATGAAATTAATTTAATTAATTTAATTCTGCTAAGAAATCAAAGTGTTGTGTTTTGTTGGTTTTGGGGAGGTTTACAAAACAGTAGAAATATTAAGGAAGTCAAATCACATGTTTTCTTGGGGCCATACATAGACAATAAATATCTTAAGGATTTCTTATTAATTCATTTTTCTGTACTACTTATTGATTTTTAGTTTGCAGGTGAGTTGACACTGAGTTCCAGGTTATTTCAGTACAAAAACCAGGTTATTTGAAGCAGATTGAATTTGCTCTGAGGCCCATTTTCCCAGAAGGAGGGGAAGGAGTTGCAGAACTGAGATAGCATAAAACAGGCTTGAAAGAAGAAATGATACTCTGTTGCTAGACTGATAGTTAGAATGGAAAGAAATGGCCAAGATTAAGTTCACTTTTTTTAATGTCCCTGACATACTTGGTTTCCCTTGATTTGGTACTCTTGGAAATTAATGGCACAACTTTCGTCTCAGCTTTTAGCTTTTTTGATTTCTGCGTTGACAACTGAACTGTTTATTTTAGCAGTGCAGAGGAAGGGGAGTAATGACAAACCAAGTCACAGCACTTGGAAAAAGCTTTAGACAAACTGGCATGATAAATCTGTAGTTCCTCTGCATAAATTGATTTTGTTTCTTGGCCAATTCTTACACACCTAACAGAAGTGAATTCCATGACCGTTAGATGAATTTTAATTTTCTTTTTCTTTCCTGAGAGTGTGCATTAGTGTGTGTAAGGGGTGGTGATGGTATGGTGTAGTTACTCTAACAAGGAATGAATATGTGCAAGCCTACAACATTGAGGAATATGGTGCTAAATTTACAATTCAGTTTCTCAGGATTTAATTTAAAGTGTTACTGTTTCTCCCCCTTGTATGCCTTTTTAGATGCTTCCTCCTTAAACTGTTCCTTCTTTCTTCTGCTGCCATGCAAACCTTGTCAGAGTTTGCAAGCTTCACTTTTAGGTGTAGTCTTTCATAATTTCTTTTCATAAATGAGTAAACAGAAGTTTCACTGAATATTCTAATTTTTGCTGTCTTATTGTGTATTCCAGCTACTACTCCTTGGTTTGAGTCTTACAGAGAGTGCTTTCTTCAGTCCATGCCTGCATCAGATCATGAATTCTTAAACCACTATGTTGCATGTATCCTTTGAGTATTGAAGACCTCTCTAGTGAAGCTGTTATGGCTGGGTGCAGAAATGTAATGTTATAAGACTTGAAAATTTTGCAATAACTCTTTTTACCATTATGATATGAAATGTATCATTTTTCAATACATCTGACTATACAGACAAATTTCATAAGGGACTCAGGGTTTTCCTTGTGGTTTGTTTTTTCTAAAACCATGCTTTTTGTCAAACTGGACTCTAAGCTAATGCTTGTAAACTGAACTTCCTCATTCAAAAATGCTTTTTGCTGTAGTTCTCTAGGTATCTTTTGACTGTCCCTTATGTACAACAGACTTGTGTGCTTGCCATGCATTTGCTGCTTTTTATAGTTTTTTTTTTTTCTAGAAGATGGAAGGGAAAGTTGGGGAGGATGTTTTTCAAAGCTAGTGAATTTTGAGCAATTTTGGACAAAAAATTTTGGAAAGTTGCTTAAATGCTTTAACTTTTTTTTTTAACCAAAACTCAGGCTCAATTTGCTTGTCTGCAGGGAAAATAAAAATATATGCTATTTCATGATGTAGCAGGTGTTCAGCTTTACAATAATTGTGCTGCTGATTTCATAACACCTACTTTGTACTTAATTTCGGTGTGATGGAACAGGTATGTTAGTAGCCATTAGAGAACAACCATTTGTTCAGAATTAACTTGGCAAAATATTGATTCTGGTATTTGGCTTACAAATTTTGGTAAAATTTTGAATATAACTTACTCTCTGGATTCTGTGAATTAATGTCTTTGTGAATAGATGTAGCAAAGCAGGATGCTCCTTACTAATGGATGTTTACTTGCATTGTGGTAATAATCTGAACACTTCTGCTGTATTCAGATGATGCTGTGTTTACGAATACCAACTGCTCTTGTTAGTCAGATGATAGCCTAAAGTTCCAACTCTCCTTGGAAGTTGAAAAATTAAGTATGCTGGGGGTGAATTTCAGTTATTTCGTATGTGAACACTTGGTCTATATCTAAAATCTTAGATGAATTATTAACTGTTATGTATTGGGTTAAACTTCGACATCAGAATTGGAGCAAAGTCCTGTTGCATCTCACGTTAGAGATGTTGGCTAACTGACCATTTAAATAGTGTTTTTCTGTTGAGACTAAGGCCAAATTCTGATTGCACATACACTTGTGGTCGTGTGTTTTACAGGCTTACATATTGTACTCATCTATTTTATTTTATACACTTCCTATTTTGTTAAACAATCAATGGTTGTTTTTGTAAATGTCCTTAACATGAATATAGGTATGCTTGTAGTTTCTTCTAGTGAGTTGGAGCCTGTGGAGCAATTCCTGAAGCTGTCTCAGGAACAACATCGAATTCAGCATAGTAGTGAATACTTATATCCCAAGTGGTTTATACCAAACACGCTCAAATACTATGTGTTACTGCATGATGTAAGCACAGGAGAAGAACAGAGGTGGGTCTTCTGCCGTCAGTGAACTTACAGGTTAATTCTTTGGCTGAGAAATATTTGCAGTTATAAATTCTGTAGATATTAGACATACTTAACTAGTATATAATTAGACATTACTTAACTAGTATGTTGACTATTATCAAGGCAGATTTCCTTAAATGCTATTTTTGGATCTATGTTTGGTACTCATAAAACAAGAAGAATCAGTTTAAGCTGCTTGAAGTAGATGCTTTCTTTGCTAGCTCGCTAAACTAATTCTCAAACATTCTCAGTTTCACTCCTGCATAAAGGGCTGCTTTAAAAATAGGAAAATTTTCTTTTTAATCACTATGGATAATAGTCTAAAATAGCTTGTTGCAGAACACACTTAAAATAGAATTGGTTTGATATCAAGACAGGGTAAATGTTCTATTTTTTTCAGAGCTGACTCCATTTATGAAGAGATGAAGCAGAGGTATGGAACTCAGGGTTGTTATTTGCTGAAAATAAATTCTCGTGTGTCTAATAGAGGAACAGATGAACAGATACCAGATCCTTGGAGTCAGTATCTTCAGAAAAATACTATCCAGAACCAGGTATTACACTATTCTAAAACCAGTTTATAAGGTGCATATGAAAGTCTGGTTTATCCGTGTTAAATTTTGCCTGAATATCATGTACACGTTTCAACAGAATGGACAATAGGCAGCTAAGGTAGTTCTAGCATACTTGTGACTTCTCATGAGGACACACAATCAATTCTTTCCTCAAAGAACTGTCATCTATACTACTTTAGTTGACAGAAGCACTGTAAAACTAGACTGTCTGAAATAAGACTGACAGGAGCACTGAAATAAGGCATGCTTTGTGCACTGGCAAGAGCAGGTAACCTCAGAAGTATCCTGCTTATAGTAACTTTCTACCCTAATTTTGTTTAATTTTCTTCGCTCTCAAAATCTGTGTGTTTTTGCAGGTCTTCTGCACTTCACTAAACGCTGTGGGCTTGTCATCTGCTAAGATGGCAAGTGATAGTGTGTGGTAGCTCAGCGTCTTGAGTTCAGTTTGCCATAAACATCGGGTTTTGACTTCATGACCCAAAATACTACTCCATGACTTTTTGACTGACCTCCAATTTTAACTGTATCTGATTAAAAGGTTTGTTTGTGGAACCATAGTTTACTAAATCTAGCTGTCACTGGAAAATCAAACTCTCTCATATTGTGGAAGCTAAGAGGACCAGTAATTCATGTTCCTCCGTAAAGTAATTAGATCTTTTTCTTCTGTCCCATGTCAGCTGTTCAGTGTAGATGACTTTTTTGGTTTTGTATGAGATTGTTCAGGAAATGCTTTAGGGGCTATATTTTCACTGCTGTGTAGGAATTGAAGTTGCTTGTTTTAGCTACCAGTGAAGCTATTTGAGCAAACCAGAAGATGCTTGTTTTGGTTGTTGGTGAATATAATTTTCATCTTTACGTACGACAGGTTCTTAAAGGCTCATAACTATGTAAGAAAATATTATTCACAAGCAAACATGCTTTTGTAATAATCCAGTTAACAGTCGCTGTTAAATTTAAAAAGTTAACTGATGTGTGTGTGCTCCAGTATTCTTAAAATTCTGACTACTTTTTTTTCTCCCCTTTTTTCTGGCAGGATTGCTATGAAGATTATGCTTATACTGTCATTTCAAACAAGAACACCGATCACTTGATATCAGATGGATTAGATGGTGAAATTAAAGGTATTTTTATAAATTCTATCAAGACATTGTGATAGCATTTATACAGCTGTTTCATGTCTTGGACAGTAACCATATGAGTAAGTTGTTAGGGAATTCAAAGTAATAGTTTTCTAAATGCTCAAAAGATATCTGGTCTGGTGTCAACAGAGAAAAAAGCTATTGTGCTGCTAATGGGTTGGTGCTAATTGATTGGTGTAGCTTTAATGAGATGGCTGTCCATGTGTTGGACTCATCTTTTGTAAGACTAAGCACATTGTCTGTGAACTTCGACAATTTATATAAAGTAATATAGGATTAAGCAGTTTTCATCACACTAAGCTCCACTTAGTGTGCTTTGATGTAGCTTGGAAGCTGAGTTGTGGGGGTTTTTTGTCCTTATTTCTTTTTTTTAAAGCTGGTAATGACAAAGTAGTGACTTACAAAGTAAGTGAACTGGAAGAATTTGCCTCTCCATTGAGCTCATGGATGGCAGAGGACAGTAAATCAATCTGATGCATGACCCTTTTAATTTTTTTTAAGGCAACTATGTAGGATTCAGTTGAGAAGCATCATCAAATAGGGAAGAAGTGGATGTACCCGACGCTGTCTGGCCTGACTCAACCACATCCTTTAGACCTGACTTGAAAGGCGTGGGGAGATCTAGTGTACTTAGGAGAGCCTGCAGTTCCCTAAAAAAGTGGCTGTCGAGGGACTTACAGCCCTAGTAACCTATGTGGTCCACAAGCTGCTGTTTGAACTTTGCACACTCAACTTTACATTTAATGAGTAAAATCCATTAAGGATTTGTTTTCACAGCTCAACTTTGCTGAGTGCTAGGTAAGGGTCAGACAAAGCAAGCTGTTTTTCTTATATAGAAAGGAAATAAGAGGATTCTTCAAGTCCTGGAGCGAAATGGTGTTACCATCTGGTTTGGATAGCTAGATGTGGTATTGGTGAGCAGCCTTCCTCGTTGAATGAACTAGGAGGATGTCGGAGAAGGCCATTTTACATCATGATTGTTCAGAAGAGCATGGAAATGAGTTTGTTTTTTTGTTTTTTTTTTTTTTTTTAAATCTTAAACCAGAAAAGAGTGAATGGATCCAATGGAGCTCTTGTAGTAATTGCTGCATTTCCAACTTTTCATGAATATTTGACTTTGATTTTAGTGTTTTCATAGTTTTCCTTTAATGTTGTTGATACTAATCAGCATACCTGGGGATATTTGCACTGTGGTTGACAACAAAAAGCAAGCATACTGAGCCATGTTTGTAGTTCCTGTGATTCCCTGAAATTTTTCAAGAATTTCAGGAGTCATGTAATACTCGGGTAGTGTTTGCTGCTGTCTGCTCAGCTTGGGTCTCTAGTGCAGAATAATTGGTGAATAGCTTTGCTTAAGTGTTCTGAGTAAGGAAGACTTCTAAGTAGATAAATAAAAATGACATTTAAAATGCAAAATGCTTAAGTAACTTTATACTTACCAGAGTTTTTGTTTCTGTCTTTCTGTAGATGGCCTGTCGAGTAACTTTAAGACTCACCCCCTTCAACTAGATCATCCTAGTGGCAGTTTGGATAGCACTGATTACGTGAAGGCTACTGCATCATTGCAGGACTCAAAGAAGTCAAATTCTGGAACGCCTCATGGTGCTTGTTTAACACTCACAGATCATGATCGAATCAGACAGTTCATACAGGAATTCACATTTAGGGGACTTTTGCCACATATTGAGAAGACAATTCGGCAACTTAATGATCAGGTCAGTTTACTTCTAATAACACTTTGTGCTGTAATAATTAAAAACAGTTGGGCTATAAATCCAGTTATCCAAAAAATTGTTTTGTAATTATTACTTCCTTCTGCATCTCATGACTCAGTGATCTTATTGAAAACTAAGTAAATTTAAGAGAAATAGCTTTATTTATAATTTCTACATAATTTGTCTTTTTTTAAAAGACAAAACAATTTGTATCAACAGAGCTTCAGTGCAAGGTGGCTTCTTGGTGAAACCCTGTCTGAACTGTTATGAGAAATATCTGTTCCTGCTCCTAAAATCTTAATATTTTATGCTTCTGGACAATTCTGCTACAGGGAACAGAATGCATTTTTTGTACTTCAGCATTAGAATGCACAACTGAAGTTAAATGTATTTTCATCAGTTGTCTGCAAAAAGCTGCATACTTCAATTGCTGCTACTTGACAGGGGAAGAAATTCATGGATGACCTAAACCATGCAGTTCTGTTTTGATCTTGGCAGTTTTTGCAACTCAATATTTTTCTTAGAGTAGGATTTTTTGGAAGTGTAGTAGTTAAGATCATGCCTATGTTAAGTCAAGGATGTGCATTTAAGTGAAGTCCTTTCTTGTGTTTCACTTTTATGTGATCTTAAACAGTTGTAGAGATGGATTTACTTACATTAGTGCAATCAAATTACTGTGTTTAGCTTTGTACTTGGACCAAATATTGGTCTCTATCAAAACAGAGTTCAGATAAGAGTTGTCCATTTATGTGTTAGTTTTAAGTTTCAGGGGGTTTGATATTAAATATTATATAAGGTAAGGAGTACTCTCTTCCTGAATTTAGTTTTGGAGTTTATATATGCCAAACACGTTTACACTTGAAAAGTTTTATGAAGAAACATAAAAGCACATATGTAAAGTGCAGCAAACAAGCCTTAGTGTTAGGCATGTAGTAATACATTCCAAGTAGTGGTAAGAAGAGTTTACATTTTAAGAATTATCTTTAAAGAGGCATGTAATTTGTCTTAGTTCTTGGAAATAGTAATTCCCCGTGGAAGTTTCCTTGATAGTGGAAATTATCCAAAAGAATAAAGTTGTGTAACCTTGCTTGCTGGTATGACTAGTACCCTTGACACTTGAAATTGATGTTTGCAGTGTGGTGATGCTTTGTAGGTGGTGACGGGGAGAATGTTCTCTGTTCAAGTATGTAATTAGTCTGGATTTTGGGTTGGACTAATACCAGAAATTAGATATTCTATTAGATTTTAAACAGATACAGGAAGTGTTCCAGTTCGTTTGATTGAGATGTCTGCAGTTCATAGATAGCTGAGGTTCCCTGTTGCTGAAATAAATACATGAATTGCAGCTTCTCTCTTAGTGTCAGTGATTCATTCTAAAGGAGTGTGGTCTTGGTTATTTTATTGTTTGTGTTTATTTATAGTTTATTAAAAACCCAGACAACTTTAGGAAGTCTTAATGAGCCTTGAGTTTTTGTGTAAGTTTAATTTATGTTAGTGGATCTCTTGCAATGTAGTGTTCTAATTTAATGTCTTCTTGCAGTTAATATCCAGGAAAGGCTTGAGTCGATCGCTGTTTTCCGCTACTAAAAAATGGTTTAGTGGCAGTAAGGTTCCAGAGAAAAGTATAAATGAACTGAAGAATACTTCTGGTTTGCTGTAAGTATGGTCCTTACCTTTAGATCTAAACTGGAAATGTACCTTTTCGGTTTTGAGGGAAGGCTTGTGTTATACATAGTAAGCTAAACCAGACTTTAATTGGAGAAGTTATGAAACACGCTATGCCCAAGTTGTACATTAAAGGAGGAGCAGAACTTAAAGAAAAATGGGATAAAAGGAAATGTTTACAGAGCAATGTTCGTGCTGTGTTTACAGCGTAGCTTTCTAAGTTATAAAGAATGTGCATTTTTAAGAGTAACCATAATAAAAGGAAGCAATGGTCTGTAAGTGATAGTTTTAATTAGTACAAGCACTTTCTTTTCTTATTTAAGCCATACTCCATATACAGGTGTTTTTGTTTATATATTTATGTAGATGTGTATTAAGTATATTGTTTTTGCAAGTGTGTTTTGAGAGCTAAATTGATGAAAATGTCATACTTTTTCATACCTGTATTTTACATTAAAACCAGTCTTTAAATTTCACCAGAGTATTAATTCTGCATGCTTTGTAGTTTTCCTCTATGAATGAGGATGTATTATGAAAAGCACTATATTCAAATATCTTACCTTAGCTGTAGAAGTCTGAATAGTTCTTGGACATCACTTAGCCAATTTAATATCCACATATACTTACATACGGCTTTGAAGTTGCATGTTGTATGTCTTCAGATTCATAATCAAAATCTTAATTTCAGCTTTGTGTTAAACTTGTAAGATGGTTTGCTTGCACTTCAAGAAGTGTCTGATAATGTATTTGATCTTCACTGAAGTGTTTCAGTAACTTCCAGTTAGTTAAATATTTGTGATACTTGCAGACGATAGGAACTTGTCCAGTGTTTTGTCATAAGGCATAGATTTTTAGTGGATATTTTTTCTTTCAAGATAAATGGGGAGAAAATAACTCCAGCTAGGTGAACAGTCTTATTCCACCCCACCCCCCACCTTCTTGTACAGCTCTGTTTAGTTCTAACAGTTAATCTTACTGAGCAGTTTCAGTGATAGCTGCATATGTTTTTCAGTATTTCATGGCTAAGAGGAATGCCTGCTTTGACTTGTTGGAACTGAATCTTGTTAGCTGGAAAGGAGGCTGTGAAACCAAGCTACATGTGACAGGAAGGAAGCAGCTTCACTTTTCTTAGCTGTTTTTTGAGTAATGCAGTTTTTGTTCCTGCTTTGTGAATAGAAATTAACATAAGTGGGGAAGACTTTGTAGAGCATGTCTCACTCTATTTATTAAAATCATGACCTTGCATTTAAATATATGTATTTATAGGTATCCACCAGAAGCACCAGAGCTTCAGATCCGGAAAATGGCAGACTTGTGCTTTTTGGTACAACACTATGAACTCGCATACAGCTGTTACCATACAGCAAAGAAAGACTTCTTAAATGATCAGGCAATGCTTTATGCTGCTGGAGCACTGGTTGGTACTTTATATAACATAAACATTCTATGAAGTTTTCCTTATTGTGTCTAATATTTGTCTGCAATCTCTTCCCTCCAACACCAAATTTATAAGGGTATTGTTAAATCTGCTGCATACCTTTAGCAAGTCCTGAAGTGTTCTCAAATATGTAGGCTGCTGTTTTATGTAGGGAATAAAGGTGTGAATAAAAATTAAAGAGTTATTTCTTAAAATGTGAAATATGGAAAGGAGAATAACTAGAATGCAACTGCCAGCAAAATGGATCTTTAAGCTTGTCTTATAACTCAACTGTGTATGACATAACTTTATAGTATCTCTTGGATTTTGGCAAAATACTTATTTGTCAGGAATTCAGGACTATGTTACTATAAATGTGGTGTTGTACCCATTTTATGTTAAAACTCTTGAGAGATCAAGTTTGAATATGTCACTGCTGAACTTCAATCTAAACACATACTCGTTCATTAGTTTCTCTTGAGAATGAAGATTATATGTGACTAAAATAACATTCAATGAGATAAATGGGAAACCTAGGGGAAAATAAGGAGCTTGCTTTAATGATTTTTAGAAACTGTCTTGTAGAGTTTAGTCTGGTTAACTGGATTAAATTTGGAACTTTACTTTGTAGAGCTATGTAAACATTCTTGTACATCATCCCACTTTGATGTTTAACCTCTAAATATATGTGTGTTTTTGCAGTACAGACATAACTGAACTGAAAAGTTATGTTACTTCCTTAATGAATGGTTTGTAGAAGTCTTAATTATTGATTTTTGCAACCTATTAGTCTTCATCTTTATTGCAGAAAAACTTGACTATCTTACTTTCTCCCCATAAGGAAAGAAATTGAATTTCAGAGTGCATGTTTCCTACAGTTTCCTTGGAAGCTGAGAATATAACTTAATTTAGGAAAAACTTGGGAAAAGTCCTCAACTTAAAATAGATGGTAGTGCTACTTTGCAGGAACAGTCTTTCTGATGATTGTGTTTTGGACTTGTAAAGCAGTAGTGAATCTGTGCTTCTGTGTAGTACTGGGGGCCCCATTGGCTGACAATACTTATTGAGTGTGTATACGCTTGCTGCTGTCTGGTTAATTACAGAGTAATAGGCTACTATATTAAACCCTTTATAAGTTAGTGTGTTGGGTACAGTTGTATATGCTATTGACTGATTAGATAAAGATCTTTAACTAGTAGCTGTTGAAATGTGTTCCTTAGCATTTTGAGGTTTACGGTTTGTTGAAAAAAAACTACAGTGACGGTACTGAATTTCTCTTGTAGGAAATGGCAGCAGTATCAGCTTTTCTTCAGCCTGGAGCTCCTAGACCCTATCCTGCTCATTATATGGAAACAGCAATTCAGACTTATCGAGATATCTGCAAGTACGTTGTTTACTTTAGTACTGATCCAATGGGAGTTGAAGGGCCTGGTGGGTTAACTTTTTTCCCCTGCACAGTGATAGTGCCAGATGACTGAAAGATCACAAATGATGGTAACTTTTTGGATAGTAAGATATGTTAATTTATCTAGGATGACATGGAAGAGGATCTATGCTGCTCTTAACAGAGTGTTTATTAAACTTTTGTACTGTATTCACCTGGTAACATTTTGGTAGTTGAGTGGCTGCAGGGATGGCTTCTGTGATAAGACAGCAGGATCTGCCCCTATGTTGAGCAGAGCTAAGTTTTGCCCAGCCCCAAAATGGACCTGCTGCAGTCCAAAGCTGAGCCTGTCAGTGATGCTGGCGGTGCCCTTGTGATAACATACTTAAAGGATAAAAATGGCTGTGTGGCAGCTATGAGAGAGGAGTAAGAAAATGACAGCCCTGCAGACACCAAGTTCCGTGAAGGAGGAGGAGGTGATGGTGGTGCATCCCTGCAGCCTGTGGAGGAGACCATGGTGAAGCAGATTGGGTCCTCCAAGGGACCTGCGAACAGACAATGTCAGGGCAGGTTGATGTTCCTTGAAGGGAAGATATACCTTGTGGAGAGACTATGCCAGAGCAGATTCTCAGCAGGAACTGTGGCCCCTAGAGAACTCGCACTGCAATAGTCTGTTCCTGAAGAACTGTATCTTGTGGAAAGAACCCATGCTGGAGCAGTTCTTGAACTGTATGTGCGGGAGGGACCCCACACTGCGGCAGGAGAAGAGCATGAAGGAGGAGGAGTGGAAGAGACTAAACTTTATGAACTGACTTTATAAACTCTTTTCTCCCTGTCCACCCTGCCTCACTTGAGGGGAGAAGGGTAGAAGAGTTGAGAGTGAAATTGATCCTGGGAAAGAGGACTCAGGGGGAAGGCATTTTAGTTTTGTCTTTATCACTGGCCTATTCTGTTACTATTGGCAAAAAATTAAATTCATATTCCCCAAACCAATACTGTTTTGCCTGTGACTAATTGATGAGCCCTTATTGCAGCACGCAAGCTTTTTAATGGGTGTGATAGAGCAGCTTGGTGGGCACCTGGTACCCACCAAGGTCGACCCAGCACAACTTCTTTCTGGCTGTTGGACTTCTTGTTTATTAGATCACTGGGTTAGTTGGATCACTTTAGTTGGTATTTTTATAAATACAATACTGTCTGCAAAAATGCTCTCTGGCTTTGACTTTTGAAAAGCTGCTGTTACAGTAGGATAAGAAACTTAATGTGTCAGTCTGGATATGGCTGTTTTGCAGGGGATGAAGTTTCATATATTTATCTTTAAGAAGGATAAACGGAGCATCAGTTTGGTATAGTATGGAGAAAATTTGTTAGATATGAGGTGAAAAGTTATCCATGGATTTCCGTAAGTATTTATTAACACATTTATGGTTTTGCTTTAGGAACATGGTTCTGGCTGAACGCTGTGTGCTACTTAGTGCTGAAATCTTAAAAAGCCAAAGCAAGTATTCAGAGGCGGCTGCTCTTCTGATCCGTTTAACCAGTGAGGTAAAACACTTAGTAGCTTTTTCCACTCTTTCCCTCCCCTAATGTGTTTACTTACACAAGGACTTCTAGATTCTATTCTGATTCTTATCATATGATATTTTGTAGCCAGAGGTAGCAAATGAGCCAATATGAAGCAGAAAACTCTGTTTACAGGTGAAGAAAATAGTAGTTATTCTTTTTTTGTCTAGTCAAGTGACTTGCTTGACTTCTTTAAACATGATAAATGTGTATTTATCTTTGGCTTTATAACTAATTTTCTGTGACAGCTAGTTAACTCTTGTATAGCATACTCTAAGAACATATGGGTTAAAAGTATAATTGTGGCTTGCTGGAGCCATAATGGGTACTATCCCACATATAATCACAAGTTCTCTATAGCTTAAGTAACTAGCTCAGCTATTATGAATCATTAGAATCTTTCTGTATAAGTGAAAGCTAGTCTGAACACTGTAATGTTAATGAGTGGAAATTAAGCATGGAATTAGCTTCTAATAGCCCAGAAGGGGTCTTGCTTGAAAAGGAGTGAAACAAATGTAATACTGGTAATGGTATACTATATTCTATGTAGCTTGAGGAAAAGGTCTAACTGGCAGTTAGTTCTGGCTTTGTGGCCAGCTGCAGCAAATGTGCAAACTTGCATAGTTCTGTAAATTTCTCTCTAGTATCTTTGTAGCTTCACTCTTGCTCTTTTAACTTAAGCTTGCTACCAAAATTCACGTGGACGATGTAAATTATTGGAGCAAGGAATTTAAATACTATTGGCTCTTACACAATCCTTTTATGAGTAGCAGAGTGCTCCAGAGTTAATGATAGGTGTTAGAAACCATAGTCTGAATAACTCAAAAAGTGGAAAATACTTAGTTATCACTGATACTGAAACAGGTTGATTATATAAATATCTCTGCTGGGGAAAACCCCCATGTGTTTGGTATGGAGCACTAGACATGTAACAAGGTGAAGAATACCTTGTCTTATTTTTTTTCTATATGCACATATACACTTATAATGTTCGTATATATGTCTTCAGTATCACAACGCTGTTACAGCTTACTGCCCCTGCCAGCATTAAAACAAGGCCACTCTTATCTCTGTGTTTTTATTCAACTTTGAGGCTAATTCTCATTTTTCTTTTTAAATAGGATTCAGATCTTCGCAGTGCGCTTCTGTTGGAGCAGGCAGCCCATTGCTTTATAAACATGAAAAGTCCTATGGTTAGAAAGTTTGCATTTCATATGATATTGGCTGGCCATAGATTTAGTAAAGCAGGCCAGGTAAGTGGTATCTTTCCCATGGAAAATACGCCTGGTATTCAATATTCTGAAAACCTTGTTAAATATGCCATTAGTCTGAAAAAGGTGGTTGGCTTCTGACACTTTTGCATCAGTCAGAAGTATTTGGCTCTGATCTTTTGAAAATGACCTCTACATTGATCTGCATAGTCTTTTTAGTTCTGTATTTGAAGTAATGCTGAAGATCACTGACTTATCACTTAAGATTCAAGTGTTCATTTCTGGGTCTTGGTTTTATACACAGTGACATATGTGGCTTTTTATTTGGGTAAAGGACTATTTTTACTTTTGAGAGTGAGTTGGAGGAGTTAGGTGTTTGATAAAAGTTTAATTTTTTAAAGTAATAGCAAAATTTACCTGTTTTTCCTGATACCTTAACCACATGCTTTTTAGTGGAAGTGCAGATGTAGGAACAGTTGCTACAAGACAAACTAAGGCATGCTCAGACTTCAGTAGCAATTAAACCCATGTAAATCAGATTGGTTTTTACTTCCATTCACGTTCCTGTGCAGGTAGCTCTAGCTGTGGTCAATAAACTCAGAGTTTGTTGGTTGTAACTTCTGTGCTTTCTTTTTGTCTCAGTTGTGGGATAGAGTCTCTAAAGGTAGCTTGTGCCTGATTCCTGTTGAGGTTAGCCACTGGAGTTCAGTTCTGGGGCTGTCCCTGAATACAGTCAATTTCAGTTTGCTGATAAGCTGGAAACTTCGATATAAATAACCTTATTGCAAATGAATAATACAAGAGAACCCAGGTGTCAGGATTCTGTAGGCTTGGAATAAAGCCCTCTGGCATTGGCAGAGGTTGCTCTCCCACCTCATCCAACGTTGTTTTTATTATTCAAGGAAGGACCAAAGAAAATACTGTTGTATTCTTGGCTTCTGTATTTAAAATCACATATGTGAAGTGTGCTAGTAGCATTCCCCTCAGTGTTGGTTTTCTTCATGCAGTAGTTTCCCTGTTTGCTGTTACGACAATACAGTACTGACAGAACTATTGATTGGAGTGTTTTTTATTTATTATTTTGTCTCACTCCTTTGCCTATAAAAGTGGATGTGTTCTGTAAAGCTTTGACTGTTTTCATGTAACAGCTCTTGTTTGTGTCCAGTTCTTGTAGGGTTTCTGATTTCTAAGGAATGCTTTTTCAGTGTTACAGTAAATGGAGGTTGTTTTCCGCCCCCTATCCTTAGGGGCACCAAAATATGAAATGCTACTGAAGACAAGTCAACCAGGCTGCTCAACCACATTCTGTAATACCATATTTAAAAATTTGTTTGTTGAATTGTTAAAGATTTACTGCTTTACTCTGCTGTTGTCACCAAAACAACTTGAATATCTATTAGATTTTTCCCCATTACTGCTGTAAATAAGGGAAAACTGTTCCCTTTTTCTAGAAGCTGAGACTTGCCTGTACAGTGAATACCTAGATGTGAGATTGTATGCCCAGTTCCTGATGTATGTAGAGGAAAAGAATTGTGGAGGTGACTGGGAGTAGAGCATCAATCTTGCATTGGCTGATGCAGTTGGTAATTTTATCTTGTATGTAGTGCAGGGCTGTATTTTTTTGGTTTGATTGGCACAGATTTTGTTCCAAGTGTCTATTGAACAGCAGTTGACTGGAAGTGTCACACGAAGTTCAATATGGAAGCAAAATGAAATGTTTTAAATCTAGCTTATGATCCGAAGCTTGGCAGTAGAGCCCTGGAGATTTTTGCGATCAGTCCTAAAGCAACACAGAACACTATTTTAAAAGTAGTTTTCTCTTTTTGCTGGCTCTTTTAACTTACTGCCTGTTACACTAGTCTTTGAAAACATTAGCTTTTTTGGCAGACTAGGCTCTGTACTGTATGAACCAACACTTCTGCGCTTAGATCAATGTTGACCAGATCTATGAGGTGTAGTTCTGCATTGCACTTAGCATATTGTGGTTGGTAGTAAAAACTTCAGTAACTTTCTGACACACTGTTCAGTCTTCCTAATATTATAGTGAGTGGTTAATGGGATTATTTGAGAAATAACCTTGTTTTTTTTTTTCCTTGCAGAAAAAACATGCCTTACGTTGCTACTGTCAAGCCATGCAGGTTTACAAAGGGAAAGGCTGGTCTCTTGCAGAAGACCATATCAACTTCACTATTGGTCGCCAGTCCTTCACACTTCGTCAGCTTGACAATGCTGTGTCTGCATTTAGGCATATTTTGATCAATGATAGTAAACAACCTCCAGCTCAACAAGGAGCTTTTTTAAGAGAATATCTTTATGTTTATAAGGTAAATGATTCTGTCTTTGTTCCTTTAATATGAGTTTTTGTAGATCAAGTGACTCATTGAGTTGGCTCTGAGTTCATTAGTGAATCTGGATTGTAGTATACCATGTGCATTAAGGGGTACTTAGTGCTGATATCACCACTCCACTTGCAGCTGTGTAGTTACTTACTGTCTTTTAAAGCTTGTAAACAGGATTTCTGTGGTGTTTGCTAAGTTACAGCAGACTTTACTTGGAATTTGTGCTTGAGTCTAGTCCACAGCTCAGCTTTTGTAAAAGTCTGGTGTAATGGTGGTGGTGTAGTGAGTGTAGTTTATAAAATTCTGAGTTAGAATGTCAAACTTTGCATCGGGTAAAGTTTGTAACAGTCATGCAGCCACAATGGTGATTGGGGTGCATGCTGGATTAAAATAATTATTCTCCTTTTTCAGTAAGGGTCTCATGAACTTTAAACTTTTACAGAAGAAAAGAAGTACTGCTTCAGACTGTCAAAGCAGAAAAAATATCAAAACAGTTAATTGAAATCATTTTTTCCATCTTAAAAACGCTGCCTCTTCTAACATTGAGTGCTTATAACTCCTTATCATTCAGTCATTGGTAGTGTACAGCATGGACATCGTGTTTGCATAATGGTATGACGCTCTCTTCTTCTGCTCCAGAATGTAACGCAGCTATCACCTGATGGTCCCTTGCCACAGCTTCCTTTACCGTATATTAACAGCTCAGCAACTCGTGTTTTCTTTGGGCATGATCGAAGACCAGCAGAAGGTTAGAAAATTTTATGTAAACGGATTGAAGTCCCTTACTTTTGGAACTAAAACATATGTAGGAGTTGGTGTCATTTTAAAAAAAAATTCTATCATTATGCAAAACTAATGTGACAAGGTTACTTCTTTAAATTGGGTTTTGAAAGAAAAACTTAATGCTATTTGCTAGATGTTTTCAGACTTCCTGTGTAAATATGAAATTCCCATATGCAGATATGCTGACTTCCACTGCTTTTCATAGTTGGAAAGCTTCAGTGCAAGTCTGTAATGAACTCATGAAAGGGTTGAAAGCTTTAGCAAATGCTAGATGCTAGTGCCAGTTCTAGACATGAGCCTTTACAGTAACTTTCTCCTGGATTAAACATTTGAAACACTGCTTACTGAATGTCAAGTAAGCTGAGTAGTAATTCTTATATAAACCAGGGCTGTACTGTAAGACTGTAGTCTGTCATAAAGTAAAAATAATCTAAGCTGGGTATATCATGTAACATTCTAAATTCTTGGAATTTTACAGTTTTCAAATAGAATTATACTAAAATTATCCTCAGTTTTGTCTTTCATGTGTGTATTTCTAAATGTCTTGCAATTCACTGACTTAAATCATTACATTAAAATGACAGTGACTGAAGAGTTAACATATTTTAACAACTCAAATTGCCACTACAGACCTCTTTGCTGCTGTTGCATGAATGCTGTGGTTCTCCTCCTCTAAAATTGCCTTACTTTTACTAGGTGAAAAGCAAGCAGCCACACATGTAAGTCTGGATCAGGAGTATGACTCAGAATCATCACAACAGTGGAAAGAACTTGAGGAGCAGGTTGTTTCTGCAGTAAATAAAGGAATAATACCTCCAAATTTTCAACCAGCACAGTTTTGTTTAAATCGCTACTCAGATAACTCCAGATTTCCACTTGCTGTGGTAGAAGGTAAAATTAACATTTATACATGTTAGAAATTAAGTTAAATAAACCCGTACAGTATTTCCTGTGTTATTGTAGGTTTATACCAGTTTTCTTGTGCAAGTTGTTTGCACAAGAACACTTTGTTAGGTGAACTTTCAGTTTGCAGTGGGGTTATATAGCCTATTGTAATTGCTTTCTTGCACTTCAATAGAACCCATAACTGTGGAAGTATCCTTCCGAAACCCGCTGAAAGTTCCACTTCTTTTGACTGACCTTTCATTGCTGTGGAAGTTTCAACCTAAGGACTTCAGTGCAAAGCATGATGGAGAAACTAAAGAACTGGTAAGGAAAACTTCTTTTTCAGCCAAAACAAATTAGCTACAGCTATAGAGTATATAACTTAAACCCGCTGCTTTCATTCTACACAATTTTAAGTGGAAAAAGGAAAAAAAAAAAGAGGAAAGTAGCTACTGAATTTCTTTGTGCATTTTTTATTTTCCTAAATCCATAGGGTACAAAGCAGTGAAGTTAACAAACATAGTGTAGTGAGTATTGTATAGCTTAATGCAAAGCTAAGTACTTCCAACATTGCATTGTATGTGTAGTACATCTATTTTGAGTCACACTAGCCTTGACCAGCAGAAATGACTTGCCATGTCGGAAAGTATGTTATCAAATACTTTTTTCTCACTTCAGCTGTGGTATGTAGCAAAATGTGTGTTCTGAAAAACTGCTGGTAGGACATGGGAAGATACTGCTGTCTTGATTAGAAGAAAAATTAGAATTTATTGGCTTAAAAATTCATGTTCTGAATTCTTTAGATGAACTACTAATTTAATTTAACACCACTTCAACTAATGCTGCTAAAACTTTACACTGAAGGACTGTTCTCATGTTTATATTAATATGTCCCCATACTGAATATTAAATTCCTTAACTTTATTTTTCCTGGCCAAAAACATTTGGAACATAGTGATCTCTAAAAGTAAAATGTTTTCCAGAGTTATAAGCATGGTTGCATGTATAGATAAGTCTTAGGAATTTTGTATGCTTTCCTTTTTGTTCTGGTCTGAGCTGCTACTTTAATGGTATGATAAATACTTCTGTGAGTATCAATAAAATTGATTTGGAATGGTTCGAATTTATAGTGGTAAACCTTAAATTTCTCTCTTAAGTAAATCTTTACTGAGCTGTCTTAATGTCAGTTCAGAAAGCATGAGAAGCTGGGCATACAGCACCTGCTGGTCCAAATTCTGCTGTTTGAAATTTGTATGTTTTTTTCTCAAACACTTTAGGAGTAGGGGAAGCAATATTTATGGCACTTGTAAAACCTAGGTGTAATAGTATCTGAAAAGCTGTTTTTTGTTTTCAGGGAACGGATGATGAACATATGATAGGAACTGAAGCAATAGCAGAATTTTTAATTAATAGCGAGGAGACAAAAGTGGTAAGTACTATATTTCAAAAATAGTCTTTCCATTGCTGAACTTTAGGTTGGAGTTCAGGCTTGCTGTGATCTGAACTTAGAATTATAGAATTATAGAATCATTTAGGTTGGAAATGACCTTTAAGATCAAGTCCAACTGTAAGCCTAACACTGCCAACTCCACCACTAAACCATGTCCATAAGCACCCTATCTACATGTCTTTTAAATACCTCTAGGGGAAAGCACACAGCATATTGCAGGGAAAGACAAGAATCTGACAAAATCACCTGGCCTCTCCATGAAATGAGAGGGTCATTAGAATTAAGGAGTATGTGAAAAAAAAAAAAAGGGGGGCTGGGGGGGGAGGAAACACCCAAACACATAGAAGTATGTGAGAACTCTTGAATCCTACAGCTGCTTCAGGCCTGATTCTCTGAGATGCCGGGATGTGCTGGGTAGCTGACAAAGACAACATTCAATTGAGACAGATATTATTCTGCATTCAGAGTTTTGTATTCCTAAATTATAAGCATCCTGGGACTATGAGATTAACTTAATGCTAAACTTCATGAACATCAGGAAACACTTTCTTTAACTGAGATGGCAACTGAGTAGTGGGCACAGACTGCCCAGAGAGACTGTAGTCTCCATCCTTGGAGATATTGACAGCCTTTTGGACTTGATCCTGGGCAGCTGGCTCTAGGTGGCTGTGTTTGAGCAGGTGAGTTGAACAAGATAACCTTCAGAGGTCCTCCAGCTTCTACCTTTCTGTGCTTATGCATCTGTTCAATTTAATTTTTGTTAAAATTCAGGATTGTTTCATAATATAATGGGCATGTCTCCGTTGTGAACTGGTTTAGTAAATTCTGTGTATATGAAATTTTGAATCCAGTAAATGACCTGTAGTTATTGTATGTGGTTACATCTGACCCGATTGTAAAGTAAATGTAACTATGAGTGTCTTTAGCAATTGGACATTTAAATGTAATAATACCTTTTTCTAGTAGCAACAACAACAAAAATTTAACATATCTCCACAGGCAAGACTAAAGCTCTTTCCCCATCAAACAGGGGAGCTACATATTCTGGGAGTCGTTTATAATCTTGGCACTGTTCAAGGTGCTGTGACATTAGATGGGATAGATCCTTCTATTGGATTACAGACAGGTAAGTGTATTCCCTTAAATTGTCTGGAAGGGGGAGACATGGCTTCTGCAAAGCAGAACTAAATTCTTGTTTAATGTGTGACTGTCATGATGCAAAGCTGTCAGGTGAGGATGTAGAAACAAAGGAAACTGGACCAAGAAAAGAATGAATTGCCACCTGTAGGAATCCAGTAGGAAAGGAAGTAACCTTTGTCAAACCTGTACTTATGTTCATTTTACATATGTGGAAATTATGAAACAAAAAATTAAATATTCTATCTATTCCATGCTGAATTCATAACAACTTCCATCGACTCTTTTGACTTTCATTTTTCTTCTGGATCTTTTTGCTTTGTTAGCTTTCAGCTTTTGTCTAAATGTTGCACTGAGGTTCTTTGCATAGATACCCAAATTTAAATTTGGCTGGTAGAATTTTTTTAATCTTTATTTTGGTTCTCCTTTCTTCATATTAACATATTTGCAATTAATAAGTCATTTATTACTTGATCTGTTCTGTTAAGTCATTCATCTGATGCTCTCTCTCAGGGAAAATTTACTTGTTGAAGGAAATAGGGATTGAAGTACATATTTGAAGATGTCTAAAAGAAATAATGAAGTTTGATTAGCTATCTACAGGCTGGATAAAAACCTGTAAAAACCATTTGAAGAGTGGTGATGGGTCTTTTGAAGGAAATAAAATTATTTTGGGTGACTTTTTCTTTCAGCTTGGCAGAAATTGGGGAAGGAAATAAAATACATCACTTTCACGCTCCTCCCTCCTGCAGTTCTAGTCAAACTATTGAAGGACAGGAATTCTACAGCAGTGAAGGATAACTGGTTGTCTGAACTTGCAGTAGCAGTATGTTACATGTAACAGCTTTAAATAGTTCTTTCTCAGTGATGCTACTTAAGCAATGAAGACTGCATATACTCAGTTACAGAAAAGTCAATGATTTTTGAGATTGGATAGTGAGCTTTGGGTGTCTTCTCAGAAAAAAAGCTAAGAATTACTTTTTAAAGTTTTGGGGTTTTTCTTTTTTAATAAAAATTGTTCTAGGAAAGTTTGTCTCCAATGGATTATCTGTACGAGGACGACAAGATTTAGAAATCCAAGGGCCTCGACTTAATAACACAAAAGAGGAAAAAACATCTATTAAATATGGACCTGATCGACGTTTAGATCCCATTATTACAGAGGAAATGCCTTTGTTGGAGGTATGTAGCAACTTTCTATTTGCAGCTTTGAGCAAACAGCTGAATGTAATTCCGACAATCAGGTCTTAGACTTTGTTATGCCTAATGCTTTCCAGTTAATTTATGATGTTGGTTGCAAACTTCTGTGGGTTTCTCTTTTTCAAATGAATCTTGAAGTCTCCAAATATCCTTCTAAAATTGTTATAGTCCCTTTAGGATTTTAGTTGGCAACAGCTTTTGTAGCCAGATTTCAAGGTGAGGTGAAATGGGCAAAGTTCTTTTCTGTTTGCTTGCCATTCATTTGGAGTAGTTCAAGTTGCTTAATTAAAACAGTGTTTTTCCTTACTAGGGTTACTAAAATGGTTTGACTAGCTGGTTAATGACAATATTCTATAGAACAGAACAGGCTATTGCAGTTGGAAGGGAAAGACAATTATCCAGTCCAACTGCCTGACCAGTTCAGGGCTGACAATGTTAAAGCATGCTAAGAACATCGTCCAAGTGCCTCGTAAGCACTGATTGGCTTAGGGTGTTGACCATCTCTCTAGGAAGCCTCTTCCACTGTACAACCACACTCTCGGTAAGGAAATGCTTCCTAATGTCCAGTCTGAATCTGCCCTGGAACAGTGTTGAATCATTCCCATGTGTTCTATCACTTGGTACCTCCCTCCCAACTGCCCCTCACTGGGAAGCTGCAAGAGAGCAGCATGGTTAAAATATGTGGTTGTTTTCATGCCCATTCATAACTTGGCTCAGTGTTCAGCATTTTCTTTTGTCTTGTTCTGCCATACAGGTGTTCTTCATAAATTTTCCTACAGGGCTTCTTTGTGGAGAAATCAGAAAAGCATATGTAGAGTTCGTGAACGTAAGCAAGTGTCCTCTTACTGCACTGAAGGTTGTGTCCAAGCATCCAGAATTTTTTACTTTTGGTGGAAATACTGCTGTTCTAACGCCACTAAGTCCTTCAGCTTCTGAAAACTGTAGTGCTTACAAGACTGTTGTGACAGACCCTACCTCTGTGCGTACAGCACTACTATCTTCAGCTTCTTCTGTAGACTTTGGGGTTGGTGCAGGAGGTCAGCCAGAAGTAATACACGTCCCCCTTCCTGATGCTGTTCTTCTTCCTGGGGCTTCAGTGCAGCTGCCAATGTGGTTACGGGGACCAGATGAAGAAGGTGTTCATGAAATTAACTTTTTGTTTTACTATGAGAGTATTAAAAGACACTCAAAAATGTGGTAAGTTTTTATCTACTTTTTTTGTCATACTTATGAGACACATTACAAATATTATAAGCATAAATGTATATCTTACTGAATTTCTCGATTGCTGTGGTGTTAAAGCGGCCTGTTATCTGCTATTCTAAGAAAAGATTTTTTTTTCCCACTATATGATCTAATTTCCATATGTGATTGTATAGCCTATGCTGCTTTCATCAGTGGCAATTATTAATCCTCTCTCCATTAAATTGTTTTAATGGAATGCTGTTAATAAAACCCCTGTTTGTATTTAGTTTCTCTGGAAGCGCATCTTTTTGAGGCACAGAGGAAAGAAAAAAACATAATTTGTTTCTGCATCTTAAAACAAAGTCTTGTCTACTTTGAACAAAAGGGTTTGTTTGTAGTTAAAATGTGACTGTAATGGTGTTACAAAAGACATTCTCCTTGGAGGGTTAAATACCAAATTTGGCATACATGCTGTTGTGTAGTTCTTTTTTAGACTACCTTGAGACAGTGGGCAGTCAGCTTTGACACCAAAAACTAATTAATAGTGCTTTCTTTGAACTTGAAAGTTAGCAACTTGACTGTTTGTCAGTTATTCCCAAGTACCACCCATGTCCTAGGCTAAGGCGGCTCAGGAAATACCTTTTTTGAGCAACCTGTGCTTAGATTCTGAGATGAATGAGCCTTTGTTCAGAGAGTGTAGAGATCAGCCTTCAGGAAGCCTTAATGTAGCAGTCTAGCCCAATTCAGAAATAGACTGTCTCTTTATACCCCTCTCTTTCGCTCTTCTGCACGTGCTCTTATGTTGCTGCTACCTAATAGCTGTCAGAACTGAGAAAAAGTTGCAACCGGCTTTATTTAGATTTAATTTTTGCCCACTAAAAATACTGGCCACAGACTTAAATGCTACTATTTAATTTTCTGGGAGAAAAATTTATTATGGAACTGTGTGCTAGATTTGTTTGTCTGGAGAATGTCTTTCTATCCGCTTTAAGAAGCAGTGCTGGCTAGGAGTACATCTGTAATGAGACTAGGGAGCTGGTGTTGTGGTTTAACTCCAGCCTGCAACTAATCCCTCACTGACTTTCCCTTGTGAATGAGAAAACTTGTGAGTTAAGAGTTTAATAGGTAAAGCAAAAAATGCGTGCACAAGGAAAGCGAAACAAGCGATTCATTCACCACTTCCCATCAGCAGGCAGGTGTTCAAGCGGTGCTCCACCATATGTAATGGTTACTTGAGAAGGCAAGCACCATCACTCCAAACATCCTCCCATTCTTCCCTCAGCTTTTGATGCTGAATGTGACTCCATACAGTATCCCTTTGGTCACTTGGGGTCACCTGTCCCAGCTCAGTCCTCAGTCAGCTTCTTGTGCACCTTCAGCCTGCTTTTGCTGGTGGGGTGGGGTGAGAAGCAGAAAAGGCCTTGACTCTGTGTAAGCACTGCACTGCTTGGCGGTAACTGAACCATCTCTGTATTAGCAACTACTCTTTGCAGCACAAATCCAAAACCTAGCCCCATACTAGCTACTCCAAAGAAAATTCGCTCTATCCCAGCCAAAACCAGCACACCAGGTCCTTACACTATACATACTCGAGATAATGGTGAGGAGGGCTACTTCAGCTGAGCTCTAGTCATGTGGACTGAATGTCTGTTTGTGGCTAGAGCTTGTTTTCCAGGCTAGTTCTGAGAAAGAAATCAAGTTCATGTACTATGAGACTGCTGTGATGTAAACTAAAGTTGAGTAAGTTGAAGATGGTCAATAGAGTGGATCAGCAGCATATTCTTGAAATCAAACTTAAGTTGTGGACAAGTACCCTTTGTTTAGATCTTGCTATAGCTTGTGATATGCCAGATTTAACTCTACAGTTGACTTCAGGCTAGACTGCAAGAATAGTGAATTTATCCCCCTACAATGTAGTTATTTTTACATTCCTTTTTAAGTACGGAACTTTTTTCTTCAGAGTTAAAAGTATTCAGAAAGTCACGTGTCCCACAGATGGAAGATGGTTGTTTGGGGAAGGCTTTTTTCCTTACTGTATTGATGTTTCCAGGGGCCGTTAAGAGATGTGATCTTGTTTAACAGTACTCTTTGTAGACAGAACATAGCTTTTAAATTAAAAAAAAAATAATTTGTGACACTGGAGATCTATACAGACGTATGTATATTTTTCTGAAGAACAGCTGCAGAACTGTTGAAGTTGTTCCATAGATGGTGATGTAGAGTTCAGGAAATGACTGATTTCCCCTCCCAGAACAAGTGTTGCATGATGTTTCAGCATATTTAGTAGGTAATGCATATCAAACTTTAACATGTCTCTAATATTTCCAAGTGGAATTTATGGTAACACAAAGATTTTATGTGGGAAAAGCTCATGTGTTTTGATGATGTCCAAGAACTGATGTTTGCTTAGCATTAGAGAAATGGGAAGATAGCAGAGTACTTAGGTGGTTCTAGAAGTAAATTTTCAGGATCTCAGTTTAGGGAAACCTGTTGAATACAGTATTACTCTTTCTAAATGCTTTTTAGTAAATGTATGTGTAGATGTGACTAACTAGTAGCCTTTCACAGTGTATTTACTCGAAACTTATGTTTTTCCAAAGCATGCGGTAGCATTAGTGTCATCCCTGTGCCAATACAGGCCTGCTTGCTTTCACTGTGCTGATTGTCTTACGTCAGAAATATTTCTGCTGTATTTTTCGTCATGGTAACATAAACCTTCAGTATTTCAAACTGGCTAAGAGACTGTTAAAACAGCACCTACCCACACACCATGATATTTAAAAGTAATATAGGTTTGGTGGAAGCTAAAAAGTTTGTATCTGGCAGTTGAAAAGGGTAAATTATCTAATGGCCTTAGTATTGATGGCAATCGTTACTTTGTTGTGACAGGTTCTGGACAGCAGTGTGGTTGTTCAGAATGTCTTTCTTTTCTTTTTTTTGTTTTGTTCCCCTCCTTCCTAGTCATAGAGTATTAAGGCACACTGCAGTTATTTGTACCAGCCGGTCTCTGCATATTCGAGCTACTGTCTGCAGAAGTAATGCACTTGATGAAGAAGGCAGAGGGGACACAATGTTGGTGTTTGTGGATGTAGAAAATATCAATACCGTAAGTTCTTATCTTCTATAATAATACTGTTCTAAAGCTCCACAGATGTCACCAGTAGAGCAGAGACTTGTGTAAAAGGTTTTCCCACAACTACTTTGCAAACACTGAATAAACCTTGCGTGTTGAATCTTTCCACTTACTATTGGAAAGAGTACTAACGTTGTTATATTTCAACTCTCTGGAAGTCTGGTATGACTATCAAATTCCAGTACTGTAGTTAGGAGCCTTTTTTTTTTTATTATTATTTATTTTGGGAACACTTGTTCTAAATTCATGAACATTCTTGATGATCGCAACTTTGAAGATAGATAGCTCTGAATGAGATAACCTGTTCCCCCTGCAACCTTTTAGTGAAAACACTGGTAGAATTAGTGGTAAACTGAAGTCAAATGTTTAAGCTTCAACTTGAAGGAAGAATCTGTATTTATATTACCAAACTCAAAGATACTTTGCAAATATAATCCAGATACAGATATGTCTGTTGTGATCTGTTGACTCAGCAAAGCAGATGAAAATATTTCAGTTTTTCATACCACACTGATTTTAAGTTTATTCATTTTTTTGGTAAAGCTGCTTCCATTTTTTCAACCACAAAGCAAGGTAATTGAATCCTCTGTTTATAGAATTCCTAGACACGTAACTGGTAGTGGAATCACTGAACTGATTTATCATTTTGTTTTAAAGATGTATACACTGTTTTTTCTTCAGCTACTAAAGTGAATATTGTCCACTCCTATGAGGAGGAAGGAATGTTTTAAAAATACTTACTAAGTTATCAAATAACATTGCATGAGACTTGATTTTCAACTGCCACCTCATTCTTTCCAGGAAAACTCCCAAAGCTAATTTTTATTGTGCATATATGTAAAAAAAAAATTAAAAAATTCTTGAATTTCTGAGATTTTTGACCTAGCAATATTCCTAAAGTAATCTTAAGTGTCCTTGCAGACAGTGTTCTGAACTGGAGTTAAAAACCCAGGTTTTATTATAGTTGTCTTAATCCAAAATAGTAGCTTGTGAGTGTTTTTCTGGGGGATCTTTGTTTCCTCTTTGTGTGACTTTGCTTACTGGAATTAGAAGTTGCTGTGAACTGGGACTGTTTGTTACAGTGGGTCTTAATTCTTATCTTGTCTCTCTTTAATTCTTTGTTATGGACGGTGTGAATCATGGGTTAAGCTAGAATTCTGACAGTGTTTTCTTGCAATAAACACTTACTATGCAATGTAGAACATCACAGTTATGATGGGTCTTATTTGAGTTAATTTTTGTTTCTTCCTTAGAGTGAGACTGGTGTTAAAGAGTTTCATATAGTGCAAGTTTCAAGTAATAGCAAGCACTGGAAGCTTCAAAAATCTGTTAACATCTCTGGAGACAAAGGTGTGTATATTTATCGTCGAAATGATGGCAAGTCTAGCATCTGCCTGAGAAGAACACTTAGAATCTCACAAGAAGCTGAATTTGACTATCAGAATAATTAATTTCTAGAACTTTTATCCCTTTCAGACATACTACAGTTCTTCTTTTGCCAGTGTTTCAAGAAAAGTATGTTGACAGAACTTTCAGACTTCATTAATTTTATAAATGGGCTTAACTTACAGACAAATTATCTGTGTGATATAAAGAAGTCTGTATGGGTTGGCTGATAACTTGCCTCAAAAGAAATATGGTTCCATGTTCCTTTAGTCACTTATATTAGTGATAGGTTTAGCTAATCAATAGAGTATTTGACAAGTGCTCTATTCAGTTATTAAGAATATACCCCATTAGCAGTTCTTGTATTTGCAGCTAAGGCGGAATACAAGCTGCTAATATTTGAGGAGGCTAACTGTCCCAAGCAAAATGAGGATTCTCTTATTGCATCCAGAAAGTGTTATCTTATATGCTGACAATTTGTATACTTAAAAGCTAGTCTAGACACCTGTTCTTCTTGTATTAATATTGAGGGTGAATGAGTCAAACTGAATATTTTGTCTTCTGTTCCTTCCTTCTTTCTGTCTCCTTTCTGTATTATGGCTCACTTCCTGCTATAGAAGTAGATAGAAGGAGATGAGTCTTTACTACCATGCAGTCACAGAAAATTCATCATCTTTATCATGCAGTAGCTCTGCTTGATTGGTTATGCTTCTTGGGTATCATCAGTGGGTTTTATATTTGTGAAGTTTAATGGCTGACTTGTGCTAATGAGGAGAGTCTGATTATGCAGAAAAAAAATTTTACAACCTTTTTCTTTCAGACACTAAACTTGCTAGCAGAGAGCGAGCAAAGTTATGCTTTAAAGCAGTGAGATGCAAAAACTCAGAAGGTAGGTTCTTTCTTGAATGTGGTAACATTTTGAAGAAGATACTATTTGGATGCTGTATGCTGAAGTTGTGACTTCTCATGATGCTGAAACAATGCCTTCTCTTTTTATCCCTTAGAAAATTACACATTTGCAGACATTGTTTTTGGAAATGAGCAGGTAGGTGAACTGGTGCAACTGCATATTTTGTCTTGTGCAAGTATCCCAGTGAAAGCCTTTTTTAAAATTAAAAAATGGCAACAGTGCTCTCATAGTTGAAGTTTTGCATGTCAACTGTTGTTCTTCTAGGTCATGTCTCTCTCTTTTTTTCTTTTTTTTACAAAGAGGAGGTAATGGAGTGTAGATTAGTGGATAGTCTGGAACTTTAAGTTCCCAAATTGACAGCTGAACTATGTTGGGAGTGCATCACAATGCTAACTTCTTGCTGACACTTTTCCTTCCTTCCCAACTCTTCAGAGCAGTTTTTAAGTATTTCCCAGACCTCTAGTTTTCTAGTAGAGATCTGTGGATGTCAGATTCTTGTTCAATTGTTATTTTCTTAATTGTATTTTTACTAGAATAAGTTAGAAAATCTAATTAAGGCTTGTCCTAAAAATAATCTGAAAGTCTCTAATGAACTCAGGTACCTGAATTTCAAAACTACTAATGTAGGTTGCAGTCAGTTCAAGGAGTCTGTTTCTATGGTTTTTCTTCAAGTTTAATACTTGCAGACTACCATGCCCTTTTAATATTTTAAGCATATAGATATTGTGTGAAGAATAATCCTTTCAGCAAATGATCTTTGCATAGTGAATGCCTTTCCAAAACCTAAGGAAAGTAAGCCACTTGCATCGAGTTGGAAATCTACATTAACATGGTGGATTTAGTTAGCTGGATGTCAGCTTGCTTATTGTGTATTTTCCCTATGTGTCCAGCTTTTAGAGGCAGGGAGAACCTGCTCACTGCCGCTTCATTTTATTGGTATATAAATGGAAGTTAGGGATCTACCTCAGAGTTTTAGCCCTCTCTGCATTTTTAAAGTTTGATGAGCTGCAGGAACTTCAGCTTTCTTGTACAAACATGCTGTCTAATGGGGAGGATGGGGAGAGGACCCTGCTTTCTAGACAGTTATGCCAAAAGCAGATTGTCTTGCTGTGTATGAGTATTATGCTAATGCAATGCTTCACCTTCCTAGAATATGCTGTTGCAGAGCTTCTAACCTTTTTAAAAGGGAGGGGCTAAGAAGCTAAAGTTTCTTACTTATCCTGCTGTCTTCAAGTATCATTGGTGTCAGTCTTAAAACCGCTGCCTGCTTATCAAGCTTTTGGTGTTGGAAAAGCTCAGCACAAATGATGACAAATCTGACAAATGGAACATTACTTCTGACTGTACTGCTTATATATGGGGGATATACTGTGCAATCTATTGTCTTTGCTAATGCTAGCGAAATGAATGTCCCTAACTTAGATGCATAATTTGAGTTTACCTGAGGAAAATGTTAATAAGCAGTAATGATACTTGCATGTGAGTTAGTTTCAGTCAGTTGGACACTTCAGCTCTGTCCACTACACTTCATATATCACAGTAGGCTGTCTGGTGGTAACAATCCAAGCCCTTATTTCCCAGTTCCTATTTTTAGCGCGATAATTTGTAGCTCTGTTTCCCTGTATTACCTTAGACACCTCATTAGGTAGGGCTAATCTCCAATATGCCAAGCGTGGAAACCATGACATGTGGCATCCTATAGGTTTTCAAGTGGAAGCAAAGCAAGAAAATGGAACTGACATACTACAGGGATGCGCTCTGTTAGATTAACTTGTCAGATTGCGTCCTGTTCTGAGAGCACTTTCTTGCCTTTTTTTTTTCCTCTTACAGATAATAAGCTCAGCCAGTCCTTGTGCAGACTTTTTCTTTCAAAGCTTATCCTCTGAATTTAAAAGAACGCATGTGCAATCTCATACTCATTCATCTCAAAGGGCTGTGAAACAATCATTTGATGAGACAGTCAGATTGATACAAAAATGCAGTGAAGTAGATTTGAACATTGTTGTACTGTGGAAGGTATGTATGGTTGTGGCCTTTGGTAACTGGGCAATGACATATGATTGTTGAAAAATAATTTGTTATGGCATCCTGAACTTTCAAGTGTATTCATATGAAATTTGTGGATGAAATGTTTTTCTGAAAATGGACAAAGGAACTACAATAGTATCAAGAAGGAAAGACAATCTTAATAGCTGTTAGTGTAATAAGTATACTTAAAGTAGTTTTACATTATTTTGGATGCAACCAGTTCTTAAAGTCTCCTCTTAAAAGAGGCAATTCTGAAGTCTTAAACCAAGAGGTATGTTAATCCTTGTTTTTATTATAGAACTGTAAGAACGACTTTTGAAAAAGAGCTTATTTACCAGGATGCAGACATTAAGTAGTGGAAATTGGCAGTCTAAACTTTAGCAATTGCCTGTGCTTGCAGAATTAAAAACACACAAAGCAAGTATGTCATGTTAGCCTTTAGTAGATGATTCACTTAAGCCAGAGGGAAAGTCAGTAGTTATATACATTATGAAACTTATGATGGTTTCTGGTCTGCTAATGTCTTTGTATTATATTCTGTAGGCATATGTTGTGGAAGACAATAAGCAGCTTATTTTGGAAGGCCAGCATCATGTTGCCCTTAATACAGTTGGGAAGGAGGCTTTTTCATTTCCTCAGAAGCAGGTAATCTAATGTGAAGTTTTCCTTTACAATCGCTTCTTTTCTCAATACAGAATTGTAAATAAGTGGTATCACTTTGGGTGTTTCTGTAGAATCTGGTATCTAATATGTTATTGCTAAAAACATTCAGGCTTAATTAATTCAATTTTGATTAGTCATCTGTATTGAAATAGCTAGACTCAGTTTAAATAGAAAAGCAATGTACAAGTAAGTATACTGCTATGCAGTTAGAGTAATGTGTTCTGCAACATTTCAGGGTAGAACTAAGAGCTTCATACCAATATGGATATTTAATGGTTATTTCAAAGCAAAGTTAGTAGTGAAGTGGTGGAATTTTTCTGGGATTTAGTTTTATAAATTGTACTGCTATGCACAACTTTTGAATAAAATGTTAGAATAGCAGATACACTGGAGCAATTAAAATGACAGCATCACAGTATCATTTAGGTTGGAAGAGACCTTTAAGATCATCAAGTCCAACTGTAAAGCTAACACTACCAAATTCATCACTAATCCATGTCCCTAAGTGCCATGTCTACATGCCTTTTAAATACCTCCAGAGGTGGTGACTGTACCACTTCCCTGGGCAGCATATTCCAATGCCTAACAAAGCTTTTGGTGAGGTAGTATTTCCTGATATCCAGTCTGAAACTCCCCTGATACAACTTGAGGCTATTTCCTCTCATCCTATTGCTTGTTATTTGGGAGAGCAGACTGACATCTATGTCGCTACAACCTCCTTTGAGGTAGTTGCAGAGAGGGATGCAGGTCTCCCCTCAACTGCTTCCTTCTTGGGACTAAATCCTGGTTCCCTCAGCTGCTCCTCATAAGGCTTGTGCTCCCCATGCTTCACCAGCTTGGTTGCCATTCTCAGGATACAGACAATGAGGTGCTGTAGTGAGGGTTTCAAAACTGAAGAACAGTGTTTGAGGTGCAGCCTCACCAGTGCTGAGTACAGGGGGTGATTACTTCCGTAGTCCTGCTGGCTACACCATTTTTGATACAAGCTAGGATGCTGTCCGGCTTCTTGGCCACCTGGGCACGCTGCTGGCTCACATTCCACTGGCTGTCAACTAGCACCCCCAGATCCTTCTCCACCAGGCACCGCTCCAGCCATTCATTTTGAAGCATGTGGTGTTGCATGGCATGGTTGTGATGGAAGTGCAGGATCTAGCGCTTAGCCTTGTTGAACCCCATAGGGTTGTCCTTAGCGAAGATACTGAAAGCTCCATGGGAATTGATCAATCCATAGCATATTACTTCACAGCTTTATAGTCTCTTTAAAGAAATAAATAAATCTGTAAATGGTTGGTGGATGTCTCCTGGTACATGAATCAGTAACTACTATGGAAGCTATAGATAAGTTTAAAATAATGTGAGATAGTGTAAAACATCTATGCTAGATCTTGTACTTGATATACTACTCAGCAGACAACTAAACATTGTTTCTTCTTGCTTTGATGCCGTCCTCATTGTTTTTACCAATATAGCAAACATCAGATGTAGCTTTTAGTGAGTTCTTACTAAAGTTGCAGTGAGTTGAGTTTTTGTCAACAAAACAGTATAGGACAAATGTTTGTTTTTGTAGTTATGCAGTAACTTTAGTGAATTACATTGAGGCTATGCACTTGTCTTTGGTTAGTAAGCCTTTAAGTGTTTTTACATAATTAAGGTGAGTTTTCCATTTACTACTTTATGCTATGAAATAGATGGGAATAGATTGAAAGGGTCATGTAGTTTGAGTGAAACTGCCTGATTTCCTTGGTACTGAAAAATAGGAAAAAAAGTTCTAATGCTTAAGATTTTTTTTCACTTAACGCCACTCCCACTGCTCCCAAAACAAACAACCAAAAGGCCTTTGTATACTTGGGATCAAGTTATTCTGAGCAATGCTAGACTGTATTAGTCCAGTGACTACTATTGACTCTGGTATTATCTTTCCAGTCTTAAGGTGTATGTAGAACAGTAGATCACATTGTACACATCTACTGTTAGGAGCGAAAATTCTGTGTACTTCTGATCTCATTGAGGTCTGGTTCTAGCGAATGGGTGGGACGGGAAGTAGTAGTAATGAATCATATCTGCATCCTAAAAAAACCAAACAACTGAGCATGCTAGAGATATAAATATACATTTCTTGTTGACTGCACTAAAATTTAAATTCTGCATCAAATTCAGTTTCAAACTGGGAAATGAATGCTTCTACCAGCAACAAGGAAGATCCAGACGTACTCTGTTTGAAGAATACATGCTACTATGTTAGTGTACTCTTGTCTATAATCTTTCTCATATATTACAATTATTATCATAATAGAATCATAGAATGATTTGGTTTGGTAGGGACTTTGAAGATCATCTAGTTCCAACTTTCCTGCTGTGAGCAGGGACACCTTCCACTAGACCAGGCTGCTCAAGGCCCTATCCAGTATGACCTTGAAAACTTCCAGGAAGGGACATCCACAGCTTCCCTGGGAAACTTGTTCTAATGCCTCACCACCCTCATTGTGAATAATTTCTTCCTAATGTCAAATCTAAATCTTCACCCTCCCAATTTAAAGCCATTTCCCCTCATCCTATCAGTACATATTCTTGTAAAAAGTCCCTCCCCGGCTTTCTCTGTAGGCGCCTTTTGCCTACTAGAAGGTTACTATAAGGTCTCCCCAGAGCCTTCTCTTCCCCAGACTGAACAACCCCAACTCTCTCAGCCTGTCCTCATAGCAGAGGTGCTCCAGCCCTCTGGTCATCTTTGTGGGCGGTGTTGGCAAGTCCCAAACCCAAATGTTACTTCTAACTTTAACACTCTTAATATGTAGTTCGAAGGTTGTTTTGTAAATCCATATTTATTCTTCAAGTCAAAAACAGGGTTCGAAAGTCCAGACTGTTCTGAATGTCTTGTGCTAACAATATAGAAGTTGTCTTTTGTGGTCTAGACAGCAGAGGGAGATGGAGATGCGTACTTTTTACCAATGAATGATGGTTACCAGTTCTAAATGATAAAGGGCTGCTCACATCTGAAAAAAAAAACCACAGTTGCAGATTCTGAGTGGGGTGTCATCTAGGATTCAGGAGTCTTCTCCTTGTATTTATCGCTGTGTTCCATTTGTTGCTCTTCAGTGAATGTCTTTGTGACTTGAGCTGCTTCTATTTCATGCTTTTGCAACCAGGAAAGGGGTTTTTTTTGTCTGTATGGCTATATAGCCGCCCCTAAGCAGGAGCAGTCTCACAATAATAGACATGGAAAAAATACGAACAAGATGTTTCTCTGCACCCCGTTTATTTTTTTAGCTCTGAAAAATGACTCAGATCCTAGTTGAATTCATCAAATTAACTATGCTGAGTAAATTGAGATAGCTTACTCTATATTTTGGTTAAATTCTGTGTACTGGTTGGCTTCTGCTGCTTTATATGTTATAGTATATCCTGGACTAATTCTTTGCCAGCTTTTAAGGATTTTGTTTGGATTTATAGGAGCTTCTAGAACTGTTCAAGGAAACAAAGCTGCAGTAAAGCATTGTAGTAGAAGAGCAGTAGGTCTGTATTCTTTGGTACTTGATATATTCCTCAAGTTCTTCCAGCAGTTGCTAGTAGAGTAGTAGCTGGGTGTGCTGATGTAAAGTTCTTTATTGTATGTCCAAGCTAAGATGTTAGACTGACTGAGGTGCAAGGGCATGTGGTTACTTTACGCTTGGTTCATTATGGAAGATGTAATGGATACAGTGGGAACGTGTGACAGACAGCAGGTTGCCATTATTCCTCTATTGTAGTAGTAGCATAACTTGCCATAATACTTGATCAAATCAAGATAAAACCTCTGGTTTCTTTAAAACCCAAGATAGTGGGATTTAGGGGAGGCTTAAAATCTTCTTTGCAGCTTCAATTTCTTCATGTACCCACACAAAAAGAAAGAAAAACAGTGACATTTTATATAAATATTACTTGGATGTTCAAATGCATGTACTTTTTCTTCCCACGTCTGTTCAAAGTAGAATTAAGAATACTAAATATTTTCATGCTTGGTTAGCATGTCCTGGTTCATGCTAACCAAGACAAGTAAAACTGACTTTAAATCTTCCTGGTTTTCTGTCATTGAAGGCAGATTTTTTTTGTTTACGTTATAAGGGCTTTTTTATGTTTAACTCCACAGCACTGCTTTTAACGATAGATTGTGACACAGTAGACTTACCTGGTGATATGATAAACTACTCATGTCTTTATATAATACAAGTTTGGCATTGTAACATGCAGTGTACTGAAGGAATGCTTAAAGAATATTGACTCTGTTAAAGTGTTTTTTATTTAGAAAGTTCTCTGAATAATATAGAAAACAATTATATTCCTGTTTTTTATTTCCCTTGTGTTTTTGAAAAAAAAAGACCTTTAGCTGGAGTTAGGGAAAAATGATAAAGGTAGTCTATTTCCTTGAAAAAGAAGCACAAAAGATGCCATAAAGTGATATATTTTAGTCTCTAGCTACAATGTGAAGGATAAATCACTCAAGGTGTTAGTAAAGTCATGAGGTCTGAATAGATGTGTTAGCAATAGTAGCTTGAGTCCAAATAGTAAAAGCTTCACTAATAAAAATTAGCTAGATATTAGTAAACAATAACTTCTTTTTTTTCTCTCTTTTTTTCCTTTTTGACAAACATACTGCTTATGGGTTCTGTTTCTCTTCTTAGACTTGCTTTTAGGGTGGTGGGTTGTTTTAAGTGGAGTTCAACTTAAGATTACATCTGAAATACAGCTCTCTTGGTTTTGATGTCTGTACATTAATTTAGTGAAAGAACAAACTTCAGATACCTAAAGCAACCATTCACATTTAGGACTGTTAATCTTAATGCTCTCTTCCATATTTTTCTTATCTGGTGAATTCAGTCCAAAAGATTCCAAGGTATAATATGGTGGGATGGAAGTAGTGAGGGGCTGGGGCATTTGCCACACTTCTGACTGGTAAAGACTTCACAGTACTGGAAGGTGAGAAATAGTCTATCTGAGGCTTTTCACTTGGGCACACTGACGTGTTGGGAGTAATGTGTCCATACTTCTGAAACGCATTATGTGAGTCTAAACTCAGTTTTTACTGAAGGCTAGGTAAGAGAAATTGTCTGAGTATGTTTTACATCAGGCGTACTTCTTGTTTTTAAGATATTGTTGCCACATAGAGCCTTCTGTATTCATTGTGAAGTGGTCTTGTAATGCAGATAGTGGATACCTTCCAGGCAGAATTAATCCAGATGTCCTCCAGTACTGTGTGTAGTATGCTTATGTGCTGCCCATTCAGTCCTGTAGATTAGACCAGTGCTAGCCTAAAGTAAAATATTAAATATGTGTATAGTATGGATGCAAGCCTTTTAGCGGTGTTACGCTTCAGACATGATAACTTTCAGTAACACCTCTTCTTAATGTAGATGCAAGTCAGTGAGGTGGCAATAGTTTGGTTGGAAGTATGGAGTTTTTGAAAGTTGGGAGAGGGTAAGGTTTAAATAACTATTTTTTTAACAGTAAATTACTGGAAGTGGCATCTTGTGCTAGTTTGTAATTTTTTTACTGAATACATCAGGTGGGATACTAGAATCAAACCCTATTGCTTGAATGAATTTAAGACATTCATTAAACCATCTTTGTGGTGAGGAAAGCAAAATTCTTAAGGGTAAGCATGAAGTGCTGAAGTGTATGTTTTTCACAATTGTGTAATTTAGCGTACCAGTTACTGTACCAATTTGGGAGGACTGGCTTATCTTGTTGTCATGAATGAAATCTTCCAAATATTGAAAAAAATTATCTGTTGCTTTATCCATGGATGGACCTGCAGAGCTGATGATAATGCATTTGAAAGCACAAATGTTCTTACTGGTGTCCATTTCCGTGGTTAGGAGCTATAAGTATGGACGGGTTGTGTTGTAAAGGAAACCAATTTAAAACTGAGATTTTTAAATGGGAATTCTTTGATTTAGAATGGAAAAGGGTGGCATCACTTAGGATCTCTTTGTCTCCCTGTTACTCTGTTGCTTTCATATATTCTGCTTTTACTTATGCTTAGTGTTGTTCGAGAGTTTGCTCTTTAGGTTTTCTCCTGTGCTGTGCATATTGGCCCTTGTGGGGCAAATGTGCTGAATTTCCAAACAACTTGGAAATCAAAATGTGTTACTTGTTTTTCTTTTTGGTATGTTTCAGAGCACATTGGCCTGATACTTAAAAAAAATTGTTTTTTAAATTAAAAACTTTTAAGTTATCTAATATTATTTACAAAAGTCCTTTAAAATGACTGCATGTGAGGATGCCATTGCTTCTGTCCATCACTCAATGGAAACTTCTCAATTTGAAAATGCATTCGAAGAGGTTAAAAGAATATATTGAGAGCAGACATGCCGGTTGTATCTATCAGATAATTCAAAAGATACTTTGCACAGTGTAAATTTTAACTTCGCTTAGTGCAATGACAGGAGCTTTCTAAAATGTGTGAATAACTAATACACAATTTCAGAAGTGTAAATAGGGTAATTTATAACTTCATTTCAAAGTAGCAAAACATTGGACTCTAAAGGTCCAGGCTTTTTTGTAGCTACTGAATAAGAGAAGATGGAGTTTATTCTGCTTGTAACAGTAAGCTTGTATCTAGTCTTGTGTCAATTTGTTTGAAACTGGCCTTTGTAGATGGTTTGCAGCAGAAAATGTAAAATAGAAACAACTTTCTTAGCAGGGGATGCACAGTTGGTAGCTCTTGGAAGACAACTGTGGGATTAGTTTGATTCTGGTGCTTCTGCCTGTTGATGTTTGTAATGATGACCCCAAAAGCTTAAAAATGCAGCTGTAAAATTTAAAACAATAATGAACAACACCCTCACCACCTAAATTATTCCAGACTCTTCTGATGAAGCCTCTTCCAGTCAAGCTTATCTAAGCTTCTACCAGTATGTATGGATGAGGACTTCAAACAAACACCTTAACCATTTTTTAAAGGGAGTGTTTTAACTATTGTTGTGGCTTTGTTGTATGCAACATGTGGTGCTTGCTCTCTACTGAAGCCCATGGCACTTCTGAAGGCTTTGCAAAGAATCATAATGGGTCAACAAGCAGACTTCTGTTGTTATAACTTTTGGTTTTGCCTTTTAAAAAGCCAGTACTCCATTTGGGCAGGTATTGTAGGAGTTCACCAACAAAATACTACCTGCTTAATTCTTGCCTTTGTTTTACTTTGTTTCTAAGTGTAAATAACCCAAAGGCTTGAGAGTGTTATTTGCTTGGTGCATATTCTTGAAGGGATGGCATAGGTACCCAAGTAGGTATGGCTGACTTCTTCTGTAGATTTGATCCAATTTTCCAAGCTTCATAGTCAGGCAGGATTTTAATGCATCCTTGAACTTGACATTTCTTATTAGCTGTCTCTAGGTGGCTCCCTGATCTGTGTGTATATTCATTCCCATTCAGAAGAGCTTAATTCTCATCTAATGCTTTGAGAAGGAGAATCATGTACTAAAATATCATGTCTTAGCCTTTGTTCTAGCTGTATGATTACAAAAAACCTCCTAGATTTGAGCAGCTGAACTTAGAGAGACAGATGTCTCTTCTCAATCTGATGCCCAGACACTGGCTGGAGTTAAGGTTTAGATCTTTGATGGTAAATGGTTAATCTTGCTGCTTTCCAGTCCATTAACAGACGTCTAATGTTAGGACTAAAGGTTTGAAATATTAATGGCACTCTGCACTCTCACCAGTAAATGTTCCTGCTGCATTTCATGATGTTCTTTTCTATTTGTAGAGATAAACCTTCGTATTTGTCTTTTGTAGGGTTTTAAAAAAATACTCGGGAATTCTGATTGGGAGGACTTGGAACAGGTAATTGACTCCAGGGCAAACTACAGTGTATAGGATGTTGATATGTGGTTGAAAAGGGAATTGTTTGGACTGTAATTTGAGGGGGAAGATAAATTTGAATGAAAACGTATTGTCTTGTTTGTGGAGGCTAGTGTTTTCAATGATATCTGTTTTCATAGAGTTAGATACCCATAGGGTAGTGTGGAAATACCAAATTCGTTGAAAGCTTAAAATATATTTAGTTCTGACTTTTTTGAGAGGAAAGAATTGGATACCTGATGAAATATTTGATGTCTTCCTGCTATTACCAGCACAGGCAAATGGTGACAGAGTTGTTCATACATGTCACGGAATGCCCAGTGCATCTGTTGAGTTGTGTTTTGTTGCCTGTAGTATTTCTTTTCAACTTAGAAAGTACAATCCATCGACCTTAAGGGAAAAAATATTACTTTATTACACTGTACTGACTTATTTGTGGCTTTTAAAAATCTTTCTTACGCTTTTAGTAGTCAGTGACACTTATTACTGCAAATTCTTTTTTTTCTAAAGGTGGACTTTTTGTCGAATAGATTCATAAGGGAATAATGAAAGGCAGCCCCTTTCTGACTAAATCCTGCTCACAAATCAGATTAGATGATCTTAGAGTTACAGTAGCGCTGTGATGCTGGACCAAATGCAACCTTATCACGTCATTTGGTGTTGCATCTTTCTGTATCGTCTAGTTTCTTCTGCTTCAGAGATTGATTCTGTCCACAGGGTTAGGCTGAGTCCCAAGTAGCGTGTCAATGCTTGGCTTGGGCTTTCAGCTGGGGGCAAAGGAACCTTTCCTGTCTTCAAGAACTTTTGATGTAGTTTTTAAGATACTCTCTATTATTAAATAATTCTGTCATTGTTGGTATATTCCTATAAATTTATGCTTGCTTTACTGTGGGTCTGTTTTGGGAAACTTGGCTATTGGCTTTCCTGTTGTTAACTTCCCAGGGCAGGTGATGGATTTTTTTTTTTTCTTTTGGTACAACTGCTGGATAGGAAACTGTAAATGCTGTTCCTCTTTCTTAGAAACAAACAAAAGCCAAACTCTAACAAACTACTGCAACAATAGCATGCTTTTGTGAAACTTGCATGATTAGTGTTTTCACAAGCATCTTGAAATTCTCTGACTCAAAAGAAGATGACAGATAAATCATTCCAGTTCCTCATCTAGCATGCTTAAAACAAAACACATCGTAAAAGATTGTGAGCTTCATGATGCTGTAGACTTACTTCCCTGGAGTTGTAGTTCGTAAGGGAAAATTGTAGCTTCTGTGACTGTATTTCTTATGTTGCATTGCATAGTACCATATATCACTATTTTAAACATAATTCTGAATTTGTGTTTCAGGAATTACCAGAAATGGTTCTTTTGAAGTTTTTTCGATCAGAAAACGCACTAGTACCTGCAAGACCAACACCAGAGCAGCTTTCTAATCTTATCAAAATAAGTCTTCATTATCCAGAGTCTTTCAATCATTCTTTTCATGAAAAAAGGTTAGTGCAATATTTTCTTTATAAAATTGTGAAATATTCCTGATTTGATATAAATCCTGTTGCGACTGTGGTTTATGATATGGAAGGTAAAAATGTGGTATGCAAGAGTGAAGTCTTGCTCAATTCTGAAACTTGCTGCTTCAGAATTGTATAGATAAAATGAAACCATGTAGAGAAACAGGCTGTAAAACACAATAGTGTTAATTTTTACTAATATCAAACTTACTAAAAGAAAAATAAACACTGCTGCCTTTGTGTTTATTTTTGGTGTCAGAGTAAACAGTGTGACTTACGTTGAGAAGCTGGATAAAATGTAAGGGGTACTTTTTAAGTCAAAAAAACTGTTAAGTCTACAGCATCTGACTTAGGAAGATCAGCTTCATGTGATTCGAACCTGACGGAGGGAAAGCGGGGTTTGTCTTCTGGAAGAATATCAGAATTAAACTCTGTCAAAAAAACAGGCTGCTAGAATGAATTAACTGGAGCCTGTAAAATCCATGAGTCTTCAAAAACTAAATTGATCTGCACAAAGCCCCCAAGATTCATTTCCAGCTATGAAATGCATTATGCTTGAAATGTAAAGGTACACGTCTAGGTTTCAGTTGTTTTATCTGAGAGGTCTACTGTGTTATACTTTTTTTCTAAGATTTCAGTGAATGTAAGTTGTTAAAAAAAGGGAATTCTTTCTGTATATAATCTAATATTTAAATTTTTTATAAGGTGGCATATTTTAATGACAGTTAAGGTATCCATTATTCCTGTAATAAGTTCATGTCTTATTCGTTGTAGTTGCTGATTGTTCTTTTCTTGTTAGTCAAGTTTAGGATTTTTAAGCTGTTAAGCAGTGGCACAGAATTCCAGTGACACAAATCACTTGGTGCATACATAAAGCTGTTAGAACTGTAGTAGTTAGGGTCCCTGCCTGTGAATATCTTGGTCTCTCTTGTTGCAGTGTTATTTATAAAACAATTATACTAATTGTGAACAAGCAGAACACTGATTGTATTACCCTCATTCAGACTAAAGGCTTAAATTAACAAAAAATTTGTGCTGTATATCCTTTTTGGACACTGTTGTGGCTAAACTTCAGGTCCAATATCAGCAAATCCTCTACAGTAGACAGGAAAAGTATCAGGAAAAAATGTGCTGAACAGCAGTTCAGAGAGTAGCATACTAGACCATGCTATCTCATTCTGAACTGTCTCTTGTCACAACAGTAGATTTCCTGTATAAGATATTTTTTTGCTAGTCTTTCTCAACTGGATAAAGGAAGGTAGTCACTTCATTTGTCTCAGTTGAGCCCATTCTGTTTAGCTCAATGAATAGCTTTAATAAGTAACTTCAGTCAGCATGATTATGTTGATGTGTATGCTGTCACAGTGTGTTACATAAGACAACTACCTATTACTCTTCTCTTATTTGAAATGTGTTTTAACTATTTAAGAGTATGGGTGAAACTATTCAGAGTAATATTTTTGCCTTTGCTATGAAACTATTTCTGTTTGCAGCCTCTGTCTGGTACCTGTCACTCTCCTGCTTTCCAATTGCTCCCAGGCTGTTGTAGATGTGATGGTTGATTTGCGACACAAAGCAACAAGGTAATGTGTGAATATTAATAAACAGTATTTTCCGAGGATGTTTGCTCGATTTGGATTCTGTCATGTTTTATCCGTGTTGAATATCTAGAATAGGATTTTTTTCAACAGTGGCTTCTTTGAAAAAATGGAGGGTAATAAAGGCTTCATACAGTCAAATGGGAATCTTCAGTCAGTGCTCAGTTTTATTTTACTTCTGACTCTTGCTAAGGCAGGACCTTGAATTTGGGCTCTTTGAATAGTTAAACTCTGCAGATCTTTCTTATGAAAGTGGAAAAGCTTTTCATCTAGTGAAATACGAGCTTCAGCAATCTTACTTTATTAAGCATGCTGTTGGGTTTTCTTTTAAAAATATCAGATAACTTGTAGAAAACAACTTTTGATGTTTAAACGAGTGCCTCCTCTTGCAGTTTGGCTTAGTATAAAACCTTATAGAATGTTAGGTATTTTTAAGACTTCCTCCAAGTCTATCAGCTGAAGGGACTTGGACATATACTGATCTGATGAGTAGATACAGGGATCCATAAACATCCCCAAGGTTACCTTAAGTGTTGTTTCATTGTGTGTGTATTTGTGGGGATGAGTGTCTGTGTGGATGTAGTAGGAAAGATGACATGTAGACGTGATGGGTTTTTTGAAGCTGCATTTACCATATTTTTGAAATATTAAGTACAATTCTGTCAATACCTAGGATTGCAACTGTTATCCTTTCCAAGTCTAGCTTCATCTTGCTAGAGAAACCTTAATCCATTAAAGATTAGGTAGTGGGAGTGAGGTGGTGGTAAGGAGAAAAGGGACATGGTGGGTGGTGTGGGAAACCAAGCAAGATGCATTTGGGGAAGGCAGTGACTTAAGGGAAACTATTTATTGCAGGCAGGAAGTAAAAAAGACTCAGCAATTTCCAAGTCATCAGAGATGACTGATGGGGTGGGCCCAATCACATGCAACTGGCTGCCAGAATAATAATTGAAGTTTCCAGTTCCTGGCTTCTGAAAGGAAGTTTTTTTGAAAGCGTAAACAAGCATCTCAATAAGGGGCCACTAATGGAGAGACAGTGCATTCTGAAGTCTTGGGAGAACTTGAGGTTGAGTGAATCATGTAAACAGGTATGTGTGCTTCAATACAGAGAAATAACCTTGTTTACCTTCTTTTTCAGCTCGGAAGCGTTAGAAATCCATGGATCTTTTACATGGCTTGGGCAAACACAGTACAAGCTTCAACTTAAAAGCCAGGAGGTCTATAGCTTGCAGCTGAAAGCTTGCTTCGTTCATACAGGTGTCTATAATCTTGGAACCCCCAGAGTATTTGCCAAGCTTGCGGACCAAGTTACTTTGTTTGAAACGAGTCAGCAGAACTCCATGCCTGCACTAATTATTATCAATAATATCTGACCACTTCCTGAATAAACCACGCTAAAAGACAAAATAAATGGGATTCTTTTCTTATATTGCTGGTTGAGATTTTGCTGCAGTTTTTGGATATAGCACCTCAAACATCTAACTTGTTACTAAAGATTGTGTAGGAAAGAAAATAGCAAAATATTCAGACTACTTGTCAATTTGTTTCTCAATGCAACGCACGTTGGACTGAAAATGCGTTTATCCTTTTTTAATGTCTTTCTTCTCTGGTAACTACAATATTCATAACATGAAATACTCTAACTCCAAATCTGAACATACTTGTACATTCTATGCCCTATCAAAAATGCAGCTTGACTGCTGTTACAACTTCCAGCATGGTGTGTTTAATATTTGTGGCCATTTTAGCATATGGATCAGGAAGAAACCCTCATTGGCTTTTCTCTGTCTGAAGTCATTAGTCATGATATATCCCAACCTTACTGTGAAGTTCATTAAGGTGTCTCAAATCCTCTTCTGTTTCTCAGTTCTTTAATTTAAACTTTTTTATGAGTTTTCATGTTTCTGGAAACTGATCACCTTTCAAGGTTTACATACAAGTCCCACTTAGGGTGTTTCAAAAATAATTCCTTCAACCAGTTTGAGCATTTTCTCATTCATCTCGACACAGAATGCACTATTTCACAACCATGAGATTGTCATTTAAATTGTCACTTGCTTTATTATGTAACTATAATGATTGATCTGTTTAAAAAAAAAATCTACTCGAGATTTTCAAGAAGTGTATTATATTTATAACAAATGTACTGTAAATAGAATAAAACATACACCATATTCACTGTATGGACTTGTGGCCCTGTTTTCTTCCTTTTCATACAGCTGTTGCAATCTACAGCTGCCAATATAGATATTCTGTGCTGTCTTTATTCTGGCTCTCATTGCTCCGATGAAGTCCTGATCCTGTTTGCAACGTGTAGTGTTGGTTTACACTGAAAAATGTAGGTGCTGCCGTATTTGCCTGGTGTTCTCAGGTACAGCCCCCAGAGTGCATCTGTCTGGGACATCTCAATTACTTGTTAAATGCTAGGGATTTTAAGTTTAAGTAATAGCTGCTCAACACAGGGGAGGTTATGTGAAGCTATCAAGTGCAACAAAATAAGTTAAGAGTTAGGAGTTATGGTTTGTGATGAGTTAGCTGAGAACAAGAGAACTGGGCACCTAAAGAAGCCTAAGACTTACGTCAGTCTGCTGTATCTTGTGGCTGAAGGTAATTTCTTCATAGGACAACCCTGCCTTATGAAACAGAATGTCTGCCTTCAGATGCATATTTTTCTTTGTAGATAAGGTTTCCAATGGTACTTATATGCTGTGCAACTGTATGACTGCCTCCAGGTCTTAAAACTTCCTGAGAAGTCTTGGAACTCTTTCCCACCACATAATCTTTAGTAGTCATACTGAATTTGACTGTGGATCATGTTGATTTATCAACAGAGTTCTTATCTAACTAAATATGTTGTTCCTGGAGGTGAGGGGTTTTTTCCTGCTCTTAGGCAGATGAGAAGACTACTCTTGCTAAATGATTCTTGGCATTTTGTCATGTCATCAGTCCTGTTTCCATCTTGGCAGTCTTAGGGAAAGAGAAGTCTTTATTGATGCCATTCAACTATCCAGCTGTAGAGCACGATGTTCTAAGTCACGGTTGGTGTGTTTTTAAGACTTCTTCAAATACTCAAGTGCACAAGTCACATTATCCTGATAGAGGATCTTTCCACAAGAATTTTGTGAGATACGAGTCAGAAGTTTAACTTCTTTTTTCTGCCTATCAGAAGAAACTGCTAAGACATTTAATGGTATCTCCTGTGATTTGGAATTTGTACTCTTTAAAGAGTAGGCTGGACTAAAGGTACAGAGACTTTCCAGGCTGGGCTATCCTCATGACTGGTGTACTGCTTGTCGGTGATCCTAACTTTGGGATTTAAGTGAACCAGCACTTGCCACTTTTGTTAGTGCTAATCTGGGTTAAAAACTGTGGTAAGACCCTTTACGTAGCTTGGCTTCAAGGAAATAACTGTGGTTGGACTGACTGACTCTTCATGTTTCTGAGAGTGTTTATAGGGTTATAGTGAACTAATGATGTGGAAAGATGCAGAAGGAGCTGGAGTAGTGTTTTATTTAGCATAGGTAAAATTAGCAGCCTCTTCAATACAGTTTTGATACGCTTTTCTATGTTTTTGTATCTAGATGCAAATGCTTTTGTACGTATACCAAGTATTCCCAAAGAGTTACTAGCAATGTAAATCTCAGCAAGATAGGCTTTCAAACTTGTAGATAAGCCAGACTTTGGTTTTGCTGTAGACACAATGTTATGTAGCTAAAAAGTTCTACTTTAAACAAGCCAAACTTTTGTTTCCTCTTCATGCTTAAATGAAATATCCCTTTTAGTCTCTTTCCTTATGTGATGATTAAATATTCTGAAGTTTTTAACTTGTCATATTCTGGGGCAGTTTACCAAAAAGCAGTATTTGTGATTCTGACTTCTGGAGAGCTCATCATACTGTTACAGAAGACTACTGTCATGCTGTTTCCAAGGAATGACTCTATTTTGTAACCATTAAAATGCTTTATTTCTAAACTGATGCCGGTTCCTTCATGGTGTGTTGCTGATGACACACATTATGCTGTGTAAAAAGTCATAGAGATGTTAAAAATTTAGTTAATGGCATGTCAGAATAGGAGTTTATTATGTGATTGCTTAGGTGAGGAGCTGTCAGGGAGATAGAGCTAAACCTGGCTCCTTTAATGAATTGTCATATGGAAAGCTGTGTACCTGTGTGTGGACCCACAGAGAAGATGAAAATCAGTTGTATTGAAATGAAAATAATGGTCTTGCTACTGAGCAAATAAGTACCTCTGCAAAGGATGCACTTTTGCTGCTTGCAGAGTGATACTCATTCAGAAGAATCCTGTGAAACTGCTGTAAGGCAGAAAAGCATTTTAATGTATGTGTCACAGCAATGTTACAGCTCGGAGTAGATAAAACATTGCACCTTAATTTGACAGAGCTTGAATAAGCCCTCAAAAAATTACTAGATCCAGTGGATCTTTGTTGTTTTTTAGGAATCTAATGAATTTTCATTTTCTAATACTTCTGTAGCATAAACCCATGAAACTTGCTAAGCTGGGGTGTCTGGTGAAATGCAAGATGTCCAGCGTTATTCTGGACAGGATGGGGAATTTGGTATTAATTTAGTCTTGTATTACATAAACCAGAAATAATTCTATATGTTAGGAGACACAGAAGAAGACTTTTTGAGCTGTGTCACTGTAAAGACACAGTCATTTACTTGTCTCTTGTTTGTCTTAAATATTGTCTGAGTGTAGGGCTGTGTGCACCTGAGGTCCTTGTTTCCTGGTTCACTGGAAGGGGGAGGTGAGGGAGTAAGCACTGCTCCTCCCTTCACCTCTGGATGGGCTTGCTATCTGGGGCGAGCTGCTCCAGAGAGGGGAGGAGGTGCAGCAGCAGGCACTGCTCTGTGTTGTCTATGTGTCCCTCCACACCTCCAACTGCCCAGGAGCCCCCAGACTTTCCTGAAGGAGCTTCTGTGCACAACACAACCACTCCTCACGTGCTAATGGGGCATGGACTTGATTTTATAAATAGAACTTGCAAGAAGTTATAGTGTGTTCATCCACCGCCCCAACAGAACCAGCCTGGAATTGCTACCAGACTGCATATTCCTGAAGAACTCCTCTGCTCCCCTGGAGTCGTGACCCTTTTTTTTTTTTTCCCTTCCCTTTTCTCTATCTACTACCTACTTTCCTCCCCCCTCCCTCTTTTTCTTGTTTATCTTACTGTGTTTCCTTTTGTCTTTCCTGGCATTGTGGGGGGTGTGTTGGGTCAAATCTGAGTTGTGTTTTGTGACCTTGGCTGTATTCAAAGTATCAGGTTGTAATCTGACCAGATTGAGATCTGTTTTTGCAACTTTGGGAAGCTGCCAATTGGAGTGCAACTGAGCATCTGGTTTATTATTTTGGCTGCATCCAAAATAAACACTGTATTTGATTTTACCCTGAGAGATTTGTCAGTCTCTGTGTTGACATGTAGATATCAAATGACCCTTCCTCTTGGACTGTGCAGGTTGGAGTGGTCCCTGACCATCACCAAAAACTTGTTCCTAAAATGAGGGGAATTCTGACATGAATTTCATGTTGAAAGGCATTCATTACTCTGTCCTGTGCAATGGGAATTCAACTGGTTCTAGGCTTCTTTGCCAAAACACGTGAAAGGATGTGTTGGTGGATTACTGTTTTGTGCAATGCAAATCTGGAGTAATAAGTTTTTACAGTGTGTTCAGAAGGCTGTGAATATGATCTAGAAAGCGTGCAGTGTTTATGAAGGCACAGTCTGCAAATGCACACAGTATCAATTCACGCAGCTGGTGACTTCTACACTTTCCATCACTTCCTTTAGTTTGAGAGGGAATTTTAATATTTGAATCTATTGTGTATACGAATAAATGACATAGTACGGTGGCTAAATTATTTATTTACCTGCTGTTCTTTTGTTTTCTGTAGTAATTAAGGCAGCCTGTTTCTAACTCTCTCCTATAGAACTGAAAAGTCTTCCTTGTTTAGTTTTCATGTGCACATTGAAATAGGATGACTTCTTCTCCCTATATTTGCAGTTTGCTTACAGAACTTGGATACATTCACTAGTATGTGTGACTTGGGGCAGGATCTAGTGGCATCTTGCTTGTATGAACTGTCAACATCTCCGAATGCTTGTAATTAAAGCTGCTTAAGAATACTAGTGAAGAATGCCACCTAGAGGTAATAGATATGAATAGGTGGCTGAATGGTACAAAAATTCAGCTTAAGTTGCTTTTCCTATGATAGTGATGCTGAGAAAGCTGCATTTCTTCAGGAGTTAAAGAGGTGGGTGTAGAAAGTGCTCAGAGGGAACAGACTGAGTAGGTCTCATGAAAGAGTGATAATTATCTCAACCACTGGGAAGGGAAAGGAAGAGAGGAGCAGGGTTGGACAGAGCTTTCCAAGTGGAAACTTTTAGGGCTTTCACTGTGATGAAAAATAAGGTTGAAGGTCAAATGGTGCCTGTAGGCAGAGTGATTACCAAGGGAGTGAACTTAACTGCTGCTTTTTTGAGCAAGGAGGACCAAAATTTGGCTTCTAAATGTTGATCATTCTCATTTGAGAAAACCTGCTGAAAGCGTGGAAGCTTGGCAGGAGGGTTGAAAAGGAAGGTGCAGGCTTAGAGCAGCCGTGGGAAGGAGAGGGATGGGATCTCACAGTTTGGAACCAGACAAAAAGGAAGAAAGTGAGCAAAGCAATAAAAGGTCAAGCCTCCTTGCAAAATATGTTTTAAAGCCTGCATGCAGCTGGAGGCTTCATTTATTTTGTTGTTCAGGCTGTTAATCACAAATTCTGGAGTAATTATATTTAGTGGTCACTAAAACAGATGAAACCTTTAATTATTTTGTGGGCAAACAAGTACTGGTTTTAGTGACTCATACACAATTATACTGGCCAGTAGTACAGCAGACGGAATGCCTACAGGTTCCTAGCTAAGCTTTCCAAAGAGACTGCATTCTGTGCTTCAGATATAATATTTACCTGCAGGGAGGTTTCTTTGGTTTCCTCTCACTGTTATTGGAGATGACAGTGATGTTACAAAAAGGTCTTGCACCTTTTTTCATCACAAGCATCAATCCCCATCTACTTCTGGTAAAAATCACACTAAAGCAGTATTCCCTTTAAACTGTGTACTTTATGTTATGTTTTTTTAGGAGCACTAATTATTCTGATATAGCTATGGAGTTTTTTGAACTTGTTGCCTCATCTTAACTTTTAAACTAAACTCTTCCATGTATTGAAATATGAAAATAATGTCAGCTTTAAATTTGTTTAAATTACTTATGATGGAAACTCATCTTTAATGTCTCTGTCTTAAATGATGTTATTTTAATCTTGTTTAAACATTGTGTGTAATGGAATAAGGACTTAACTAGCAATAAATACTTAAGTCATAAACACTGCAGATTCATGGGATTGTAAAATAGTTGTCTGAAATAGTTTTAGCAAAAGCAATATTCGTTGTTGTCTAAGTTGTAGATGAAATGGCAATTTCCTTACTATTGTGGTTGGTTACATTTTAATTGACTATCAGTCTCATCGGAAGAATGTCTACCAGATTACTTTAATTACATAAAAAGTCCATCCATACAAACAGTTAGAAATTCTACAGAATTTTGGTCTTTCACAGCACATTTATTAAGACTGGTCTTGTTCTCCTGATACTCAGCATGAGAGGAAAGCCCTGCTCTCTGCAGGAGAGCAGCTTCTGGTTACAACTGGTTACAACTTCAGGTTTGGAAGCTTGGAGATAAATGGTCTTTGTCAAATAGCCTGGATTGATACTAGTTAGTAAGAAATCTTTTGAAGTCCACTTAATTTAAAAGCTGTTTCGCAAAACTAAATAGAGAATCTGCTACGTGTCTGAAATAATGCACTTGCACTGTAAAGACTTTTAAATTATCTCTACAGTGAAACTGGTAGGGCTAACTGCATAGAGTCAGTGAAAAAAATTAAAATGAAAGATGAAGGGAAAAAAAAAGTAAAATTATCTCAAAAGCATGGAAACTGATGCAAATGTCCTTTTCTAGGTTCATGACCAGTTTTGGATCCTCCGTGCTGGGGCTGCACGCCTCACAGAGGTGCTGCAAGACTTTTGGGCTGGCATTGTAGTTCGTATGGGTGCCTCTTGTTGGCTGCATGTTGTGACTGAACTGCTTTGAGTTACACCAGCTGTGCCTGCCTGCAACCCAGACTGCTCCACAGCCCCACAAGCAGAACTACAGACTTGGCTCAGCCACCAGTGCCTGTCAGGGCAGGAGCACCATGTCCCCAGGAGCTGAGGGGCAGCTGTGGCACCTGAGGCATGGCTGTGTCTTCCCCCAGTGAGGTTACGTGGTGGTTAGTCTGCTCCCCCTCTGTACGAGAGGCTTTTCTGATAAAAAGAGGGCAAAGACAGAGCTAGCAATGGTGGCTGCCCTGGGTGCTGCTCAGGATCCAGCCGCAGCGCCTGGCTGGCCTGGGGTGGAGATGTGTTCAGGGGAGGAATTTTAAAATGAAGAGGAGCTGCCTTCAAATGGGTCTTCTTCAGCAGGCATGTTTCCTCGTGGGCTTTCTCTGCCTTCACCTGGGTGCAGAGAAGGTATTTTTATTAAGCGGTTGTACGATACAGTTTCATTTGTGGATGGCTGCCCAGGGAGGTGGTTGAGTCACCTTCCCTGGAGGTGTTTAAGGGACGGGTGGATGAGGCGCTGAGGGGTATGGTTTAGTATTTGACAGGAATGGTTGGACTTGATGATCCAGTGGGTATTTTCCAACCTGATGATTCGATGATTCTATGGTGGTTGAGAATTTTTTTAATGTGAAACTAAGTCTGTGTAAATATGTGATCCAAGGTTAGGTTTGAGTAATGGCCGCAGCTGCCCCCTTGCAGGCCAGCTGCTGACTGGGTGCTGGGAGTCTGCGTCCTGTCTCATGAGGTGACCCAGGTTGTGTCCGTCATAATCGCTGATGCCCACAGGGCATCAGCACAGTCTATCACCAGGATGTGCCTTTTGACCACAACTAATGTTCAGGTAGCGCAAGGGAACTAATTCAGGTTAGAGACCTGCATGCCTAGATAATGATTTTATCCTAATTATTGAGGTGGGAGGGGAATGGCCCACAACCAGATTTTTTTAATTGGATCTTAGGATGTTACTAGGTCTCCTTCAGCCATCTAAAGCTTGAGCCTTGTCTGAATTAACCACTGGCTATTGCCATTAACTGCATGGAAGGCACTGACAGTCTTTGGCAGGGCAGAGTGTTTCTCACTCCAGCAGCACCAGGGACACGCTACCACAGGTGAGGGGAAAGGAACAGCATGGCCCAACGCTATGGAAGTGGGACAGGTGACAGGAGCATTGTATATCTCTTCAGTAATGTAATATTTTTCTCTCTGATACTTAGAAATACATTTAGTCATTCTGTCATATTACTGCTCCTCGTGTGTTTCCTTATGGCAATGGGAAACTGCTTGATTCCGCTATTGCCTGCTGTATTCACTGAGCATTTTATCACCAGTTTTGTGAGAATTATCTGTGTTGTCTCTAGTATTGAATTCCTGCCTCGGATGCCATGGGAAATAGATAGAAATCGTGTTGCTGAACACAGGCGACTGCTCTACTTTTGCATCCGAATTAAACGGCTGCCATCTAGTGCTGTGTTTCTAAATATCTGTTCTGTCTCATTAAGTGGACATCACTTTTTTTTTTTTCTTCTCAGAACTAGAGACTCGAGGTGCCAGGAGGTCCAAACAAGCTACAAGAGAGACTGTAGGAGCCTGGTGTCTCTCAGTCAACATCTGTGTACAAGACCGCTGGAGGAGTTGGCTGCTAGAGGGACCAGGAAGTCCAGGCCTGTTACTGTGGAGATTGTGAGATCTGGATGCTGACTAAGCAACCCATCTGTCTGTTTCTGTATGCAAAACAGCTGGAGAAGAGAGGATCTAAAGGTCAGTTAGAGGAGATTGACAGTTTAAGGGGGATCCACAGTGTGTGTGTGTCCATGTGTGCGCTGGGAGTGGAGAAGGGCTGTTTTGTACCAGCGACTGGAGTAGAGCTGTGGACATGCGGTGTTCACCTGCCTAGATGCCTGCAGCTGGGGGAGATCAAGGATCCTATGGCCAAATACTGGGTGAGTCAAGTGTTTAAAGGTTCTTGCTGGTATATTCATAGAGTCCCTCTGTAAGTGTGTGTGTGTAGTTGGGAGTGAGAGGGTCTGCCTCAGCATGTAGACTGCAGGGTGAGGAACGCAGAGAGAGTTTGGCTCTATAATTAGAGGCTTATCAATAGAAGTCTTGAAGATCTATTTCTTTCCCATTCAGTCCTGACACAGAAAGCCAAACAATATAATTATCCTTCATGTCACAGATAAATATTACTGACTCTGAGGATTAACGGCTACAAGCTAACAAAGGAAATGAGCACTGCTTTACATTCAGTTTTGACTATGACTAGGTTTTGCTTGATACGAATTCTCTCCTGACACTTGCCCCCAAACATCGGCTTTTCCATAATGAGTATGTGTTCCTAGGTTAATATGCTTTTAAAGACTTTAGTCCTAGCTTTGTTTATGAAAGTAGCTGGATAGTCCACTTATTGGAATTATTGGTCTTCCCTCAGGAAAAAATACATCAGAAGGTTCCCTAAACTATGTGTATTAGTGAAAATTCATGTTTGGGAAAGGTTCTTAATATTAGGAAGTGATACTGTTTCTTGAAACATATATTTAGCTGTACTTCAAAACTTTCAGTTTTGAAATAGAGATTTGATAGTTCAGCAACAGAATACAGAGTTTCAAAGAAACTGTTCTTTGCCAGTTACTTACCTTGTAAGTTGTTCCAGAAGAAACAAACAAGGTTCCAAAAGAAAAGTAGAAGTGTTTTCACTTTTATTTAGATTTGTTGACAGAGTTTCTATTCAGTAGAAATCATGCTCAATATCTGTGGACTGTGTGTAGGGTCCCACTGCATAGGCTTTATTTTGAGCTATTCTCAGATAGTTCCTCTTCCCATGTGTAACATGCAAGTTTGATATGTACAGCCTGTTTAATAAGATAAAAAGATAAGTAAAATCAGTTGGTAAGAAACACTCCGTCAAAATGCTACAGTGAGTGGAAAATACCCTGGGGGGGAGGATAGTGTATAAATAGTGTGATGAAAATGAAAAAAAAAATATGGCTTTTGTGATTTAAACCTGAGGTCATAACAGCTATATAATGTGAGGAAGCCCAGTGATATACCAAAGCTTTCTCGCTGATCTAAAGTAAACTTTCCCTCCACTGAGTAGACCATAAAATCAACATTTCTGTTATTCTTCAGTTGTAAAATTCAAGTACACAACTGGCTTGCTTAGAGTCACCCTACTGGTGAAAGCACTTGGAGAAGAATGTAATCATATGTGACATAATCATAGCTAAACTCAGATTAATGGGAACAGAATTTCTCTTCAACTTTTTTTCCCAAGGACAGTAGTGAAATATAAAGCCAGGCTTCCAACTTTCCTCAAAAGATTTAATTTCAAAGCTCATCTTCTGATTCAGTTTCTACCATGATACAGAGCTGTCTACGTTGAAGTGTCATCTAGCCCAAGTATTAAAAGTCAGGTTGCTGAATTGCAATGGATGCAGTAGTGTGTGCTGGATGTTTTTCACTTATTCTACTCTTACTCAGAGAGTTTACAAATTATTTCTAAGTATATTAAAACATGCCGATGTCTGCAATAATGGAAATCCGCTGAGGGAACTTGAGCCTTTGTTTGTATGCACATTGCCATTATTTCAGTCATTTGAAACCTCAGTGTTTGCTCTCTTTTCGAAATTACTGTTGAATAATTTCATAGGCAAAATTACTTCCATAGAGTAAAAACTAGACTGGAACAGAAGATAATAATTTTCTCAACACTTCCATTTTTAAAACCATGAATGCTGATTAAACGTATTCCAGGACTGAGTAAGTTTCTGATCCCATTTAAATCAAGATTTATTTACTAAGCTTTTCTATCAGTTTACAGGAGTAAATCATTAATTTGTAAAATGTCACTTGGCTAATGAGTTCTGCTAATTGCTTTAGTGGTAGCTGAAGAAGTGAAAAATTAACATGGTTTAAAAAATGTTGCTTATGGACTACAGCAGTGTGTAAATCAATTCCGCTGATGCTTTCAAATGTTATTCCCTTGGTTTTTCCTATTTTAGCTGATGCTTGCAAATGTCATTCCCTTGGGTTATCCTAACTTAGTTAGAATAGATGTGGAGTTCTCTTCCTGATAATTGTGACATAGTTCCTTACCCTTTCTCCTCCAGGATGGTGGAAATTCTGCTCAAGAGAAAAGACTAACTGCATGCTTTTACTCAGAGAAGAAAATAACTTAGTGTTAGTCTTGAAACAGATGCCTCGTGACCTCTAGATATTTTGAAGCCCTAGGATGAAGGAGGTATTTCTGTATGCTGAGGAAGTTGCAGAGAAAGTAACAGCCACTTCTGACCAAGAAAATAAATACTTCTTGAAATTCACAGGCAAAATCTTTTTCTCCCTATCCTTGTGAATAAACCCTTAAGCAATATGCTCAGCTTTACCCCATCTCCCCGCAGACACTACTGCCAGGGAGATGCCAGAGGAAGAGACAAGAATGCACATGGGACATGGACTCCACTTCTTGCAGTTGTTGACACTCACAATGATATTCATGACATTTTTTTGCTGCAAATAAAGCCTGATCTCTTGGGCCCAGATGACACTTTGAGACCTCAGCTTTTTGTAATATGTACTGCAAGCTCTCATGATGTCAGGGGAACACTTGAAAATATGATCTGAGTGTACCGAAAGCTCTGCAGCCATAAGACAAGTTTTAAAAAAAGACGAAGTGGAGAAAATAATCCCTCCTCCCTATTGCAATGCCATGGGCAACTGAAGGAAGCTGCTGGAGGAAGGAAAAGGCAATGGCAGCTCAGAGCACTTCTGGCTTTCCTCTGGATAAACAGTAGGAGGTCTATGAGGGAAGACTACCACAGAAAAGTTTTCCTGCTGTGATAGAAGTGATTGAACACATCAGCTGAATTAAGAGGACAAGGCTCAGGAATCACAGATAATACCATTTTTCATCTTAACATCTGTCCTTAAGGATCAGAGTTTTTATTCTGCAGAACACAGAGGGGACATGTCACTGCCTTAGAGGTTCGTGTTCTGTTTCTGGCTGCTTTTCAAATCCACTGTCTTCATCTGCAGGTCAAATGAGCCCTAAACACTGGGGATGAATTGTATCCTCAGCTACACTAAAAACACTATTAAATTTAATTATTCTTTTATAGATGCAAATTAGAGCAGAATGTTTCTGTAACTGATTAAAATGTCATTTAGAAATATATGTATTTTTAGAGTACATGGAACTTTTTCAATAACAGAGCCCTAAAACGTTACAAGGAGATAAGGAAAATTTTATTGTGTTTGTTACCACATTCTTCTCTACAGGTAATAGTTAGTGGCTTTTTGCAAGCAAGAGTTCAGAGACCATGAGTGATTGCTGAACACAATCCTCAGAAAAGTTTTCTTCTCTCCAAGGCAATGCTATATTTTTTTTCAGTATGTTATGAACTGGCTGCTGGCTAGAATTTTTCTGAAGACTTGGTAGGTATTTTTAGCATTTAACAATATCCTTTCTGAAGGTGTCAAACTTGACATTGCTGAAGATTGCCATGAAAATAGGTTCATGCTTCTAGCACTGAGAACTTCCCATTAGAAATGGAGTGCTTAAACTCCTTTAAGTGATGGGCTTTGCACAGTACTATGCTTCTGTTTTCCAAGACAAATGAGAAAGTACACATAGGATGGCAGTGTAAGGGCAGGTATGTAATGGGAACCTTCTTCACTTTGCTGCTATCTCCCTCACTTTGGCTGGTACGTATTGGCAGGAATGAGGTGCAGTTGTCATGGAGCATCTTCATTCTTGAACAAAATCCTTACAATGAAAACCTGTAAATGGAAAGTGTATAGATTTGAAACTAACAGTCTTTCTGTGAGTTGATGCTCTGCCTGAACTGTCAGTGCTCTGTGTCTCAGTGTGAGGACATCAAGTGACAAGGTAACACCAGCCTGGCAGAAGCCCTGCAATGCCAAGCAGTTCTAGAAAAAAATATGGGAACAATAGCTCAAGTATCTACTCTTTCACTTATTACATGAACTAATCCCAAAGCCAGCTGTGGGACCAACAGACCAGCTTTAGCATCGTCAGGAACAGATGGAACAGCAGTACAGAAACTCCTGCTTGTTCAAGAGCTGTGCTGTCTCATGGTAAATGAAAAGGGGACTGTGCTCTCCATAGACTTAATTAGAACAGTTTATCAAATAGAATTGTCTCCTGTGAGTACATATGGTCCTGCTCATTATAAATGCCGTGCATCAACTGCCTTAGCAACAAATCTGACATGCTGCTGCAGACATTTCAGTTTTTTAAATAGGTAATTATTCTTGTCAGGGCTGTTTAATCAGGTATAGCTACCTAAGAGTGATAACACAATTTATGCACGTCTTTACTTACATAGTAGCTGTATGATGGATGCATTGACCAATCCAGCATTTTCAAAGACACTGAAATAGGAAATAGATCCAATACTGACATCACCACAGTGAGCATGGCTCTTGGTTAAGAAGAAAAAAAGTCAGTATCTTAATTTCAAGATGCTGTTTCTGGACATGAGGAGTACAAACTCATTTTAGTGTGTTTATTCTTGAGATAAGGCAAGCTGTCACTAAGCAACTATAAAAAAGTGTTGGGGGTGAGGAGGATGGAATGGGGCACACACAAATAAATACTTAATCCAAATGAAATTTATTCTGCATTTTTTTTGAGAAACATTACTGTCCTGATATTGGATCTGATAGGAAGTGATAGGGTAAATGAGAATTCTGAGCAGAGGTCACATGTGGGGACTTAGGAAGAGAAAAAGGTGGAGAATGGTATCTGAAAAGTGGTGTAGATTTGCTATTTGAAATCACCTTTTCCCACTTCGTTATCAGAATGGAAGAAGCAAAGCTAATACCATCATTCCTCAGTTTGGGTGGGAAAAGGAGATGAGTATGAAATCTTTGGGCTCCCTCTCACTCAGATTCCAGTAGGAATATCAGGAAAGAACAGTGGTGGCTGATGGGCTTTGGTGGCCTTACCTGGCAAAACCCAAGGGAAATGCTGATAGAGCTTTTCAGAAGAGAATTCACTTGTATATATTTGTCTTGTGTCCTATTACAGAAAGCTCTATGATTTTAGTTGTTTTGGAGAATATATCTGTATTATACTTTATGCTTTTTAAAGAATATAAGACTGGAGATTAGGAGGCTTCCAGCCATGGCTGATGGATAATCACAGAATTCTTGGAAATAAAATTGCTGCTCATGATGGGTGTCTTCTATAAAAGCAAAATGAAACTGGCAAAACAAACCTAAAAATTACTGAAGGAGAATTATTTGTGTTGTGGCCCAGGCAGAAATCTGATGCAGGTAGGTTCTGAGTAGGACTTCAAAAGGTGGAGAGGTAGACTAAGAACCAGGGGAGGTAGTGACTTTCTGGGTCCCTGGTATTGCCTCTTTTCTTTTGCCTCTGCACGTAGAATAGTTCTCCCTCATTTTTTTTCTTTTTTATATTTGTTTTATTTTGTTTCCTAGTAAACCACTACCATTCCATTGAAGTGTTGCTTCACTTTAATCGTCAGTGCAAATCAATCCAAACTCCCTGAGCACTAATTGTTCAGGTCAAAAGTTGACAACAAGGTTGCATCATTTCCAAAGAAACCCAGTTGTCTCTGAATGTGTTACTTTTGAGAAGGAAGGGGACGTTTCAGGTACACACTGGTACTTTGTCTGGAATTGTTATTTTGGTGAATCTTATGCTAATTTGTATCCCAAGCAGGTGAAATCAAATTATTCTTTTAATAATAAGCTGATGTTATTTTGCTGTATCTTTCACTTAGTAGTCAGAACATGGGGTAAACGGAGCACAATGCAGCACTTGTGCTGAAGGAATTAATAGAATTATGGAACCATAGAATCGTTAAGGTTGGAAAAGACCTCCAAGATCATCCAGTCAGTCCAACACCACCATACCTACTAAATCACGTAACAAAGGTCCTGCCTTGAAGGATGAGTATGATAACAGGCAAAGATGTACATATAAAGAAGAGACGTGTACAAAGAATGCATCCTGAATCTCTGGGAAATTGCACAGCGATGCAAGTAAAAGCTTACCCTGTGGGAACAGAGTTGTCCATGGGAGAAAAGGGTAAGAAAAGGAAAGTCAAGGTTTATTAGAGGAAAGAAGTTATTTGAGAAACGAAATATTATTGCCAGAAAGAACATCATAAATACTAGTGTAAAAGGCTGAATGCTGGGTTTTGATTTGTACAACAGCTGCAGAATGAGACTTGAATGACAAAAAAACCCACAAAAGAAACATGATTTATCTGAGATTTGATACCCATATTTAAATATGGGCATGACATTCCCTGCTAAAGGCAGTATCATTTGTGGAGCTTAGTATACCACATCTGCCATTGCCAGCAACAGATCTGGCATTGGAGGGCTTCATTTGGAAGGGCTTCTGATGTTCAGTTACTGGCTCAGAGCAGTAGCATTCATTAATACAGGAGAGATATGCGGATTCAAGCAGAGGGAACCCAAAAAGTCAGACTACAGTCAGTATGACCAAGAAGTCATTATGGAGTGGTATGTATATATACACACACTTGGAAGCAATATGAAAGCTAGAAACAAAAATGTCCAGTGTACAAGGAACAATACAATGATAAACAATAATATTTGACTGGAAATACCAGAAAAGTAAACTGAGATGTTTCTGAGACCAGGGGCAAACCTAGGGTATTAACTATATGTATTTAAAGAAACAAGAGCTGTTTTTAGGAGCAGAAAAGGAATATCACCTGCTCATTGGGGAGTAAGGCAAGGCACAAATAATCACAGGGTATTGGAAAGGTTTTTGAAGGAAGAAAGAGTCAGGAGGTGTGTAATGTAAGCTTAGAGGTCTTACTGAGAAAAGTGGCCAAGAGCTGGAAAATGGAAAAAAGTGTTAATTCCTGATTCAAACAATAGTAGTGAACTCTATTGCACTATATAATATGGTTCAGCACTTAAGAGGAAGCTGTGCAATGGCATTTTCTCCTGGATTCAAAAAAGCAGTGGGAAAAGAGTCAGCAACAAAGACAGTCAGACCTAGTTTGCTTTAGCATTGCTGTAAAGTTCATTTAAATGTACATACTGATAGAGAAAAATAGTTTTTAAAAATCCCATTTGTAGGCACACATATTCCATTTCTTCCAATGCGTATCTTGTGCTTTATCTTTTCACTTTGTTTTTGGATTTGTTTTGTTTTGTTTTTTGAATCTGTCAGGCCCCTCTCTTTGTCTTTAAATACCTGAGAAATGATTTGAAAATCCAGCTTTCTGAATTCATGTGTAATACTCAAAAATCTTTAATTTTTCAACTGGGTGTTTCAACAGCTTTTCACATTATTGCAGTCAAGGAGAAAATCCTGAGTATTGTTGAAAGATTCTCGCCAAATGATTCATTGTAGAATCTTCTGTGATAAGAAGGGCTTGTTGTTCCACTTGGAACAATAATTATTACTCAGAGTGGGTGCATAAGTGTTTATAGGTCCTTCCGTTGAACTTTGTACAATGTTGTATTGCATTCTTTAAACAATAACATCTTTGTGAACAAATATTGAGCTTTGAATTAACACATTTTGAATGACTACTTGTGACGATGATACCAACCTTCTGTCTGGGTCCTTGTGCAGAATGTGTAAATGCATATGGATATAAATAACCTTTGATGTTCCAGGAACCTGTAGGTCTCCTTTCACAGATGTGCAGATCCAGTAAAATCTTTAGTTGAAGGATGACACTAAGAACCTAATAAATAAGAGCACTGAATATTTAAATACTCAAGATGTGTTCTTGCTAGTGCGATAACATAATTGCATTTACTTCTATAACCCCAAAAGTGTATCCTGAGAGGGGGTGATAACTTAAGATGGATGCCATTAGAGCTTTCAAACTATGTTTCAAACATGTTTATGAAAGAAAATTGTGATTCTCAGGCCTGGGTAATGTGTATATTCAGGCTTCTATTTTAGCCATTTGAGTTTGGTAAAGAAATAATTAGAAAGTTAATGTTAGGGATCACGAGTGTGATTAAATTTTATCCAACCAAGATAAAAAAAACTTCAACAGAATTACTTATATTTACGGGCACATTAGCCTGGCAACTGTTATTTTGATTCCAGAAGTTTATGGACAAGGTTTGGCCATTAGTATGGAAAAGTGCTTTTCCTATACCTATTCTGCACAAGGAATGTCTATTTGTCTGACAAGGTAGGTTTTTGTTTTGATGTATCTCATCTACCTTTAATTGGTCATCCAAATAATTCAAAATATTTACACAAGCTATTGCTAAAAAATTATATATTTGGGGCATACAAGAAAGCTGGGAAGGGACTTTTTACAAGGACTTATGCTGATGGGACAAGGGGGAACGGCTATAAATTGGAGAGAGGCAGATTTAGACTAGACATAAGGAGGAAATTCTTACAAGGAGGAAGGTGAGGCAGTGGAACAGGTTGCCCAGGGAAACTGTGGATTGTCCATCCCTGGAAGTGTTCAAGGCTAGGCGGGATGGGGCCTTGGGCAACCTGATCTACTGGGAGGTGTCCCTGCCCATGTCAGTGGCATTGGAGCTAGATGATCTTGAATGTTTATTCCAACCCAAACCATTCTATGATTCTATGATATCTCATGGTTTCTGCTTTTGCTTTTTTTTTTAAAAAAGTTCAATTCCATATATGAAAAATGTAAATATGTTGAATGAGAGGGATCACACAAGACTCTAGAAATCTTCCATGAACACTGCAGAATGCACAGGTAAGAGATCCTACTAGCACTGCATGAGTGAAGAAAATGGAACCTCCAGATACATAATTGACTTTCCCATTGGCATAAGTAATTATCTACAAACACAGGAAAAATTACCATTTATTTTGCAAAGAACTAAGGTTGTCCATGGCTAACTGGAAAACAGGGTTAGTCCTTTGCATCAACTCCTGACAGATCTGCCTGCTTCATTTTTAGTCCCACATTACCTAAGAACCAGCAATAAATATACCTTGTTCTTCCATCCATCAGACATAACCAGTCCCTGTCCTTCAGGATGTGATGCAGTTGTCCTGTGCTACAGACTACTCTGAAGGACCTAGTATGAGCTCATGGCCTGATTCTTTGAAGCACATCACAATTATTTTCGGTTTTCTCTTATGCAGAAAATAGCTCTACATATGTACACATTTTCTAACTAACTTCCGAGATTATTTAAGGTCCAGAGGAGATTTAATGTGAGGATCTGAATATAATACAACAGTCAACATTGCCTAGCGCTTGCTACTGTGCAGTGATGATTAAATGACTTGGCAGTTCACGCAAAGACTCTAGGCAACTTATTTCAGGCGTTACAAATACTTACTCCAAATGGAAAACCTAAGAAAAACACAACTGCCTGATGACTCTGAGGACATGCAGGACACTGGCAAGCCAGCCTTGTCACGCTAGACCTGAGTCATGATGTGCATTCTACTGAAATTTTTTAATGCATTGTGAGTTCTAGTGCCCCTATATTGCGGATTGAGGAGAGGAGGCCACAGAGTAAGTAATTACAACCATAGAAAGAACTGGTCTCCAAGCCAGAACTACACTACAGAAACCTTTTTTCTCAGCTGACTGTTCTTGCAGTTACTTCTGTCCTTGGGCCAGTTCTTGTGAGGTATAGAGCAGACCTCCCCTGACTCCCCTGACTGATTTGCTTGTCTGCTGCTGTCAATGGCAGCTGCTGTCAATGGCAGCAGCTGCACCACCAATACCTTCTGGTGCTGTCCTGGTTGCATATATGTGCTGGAAGGATTGCTTAGCGCTTCAAACAGGATCTGTGCCACTTGCTATATATGGACCAAAGTCACAGAGCTACAGTTTAGGGGTGGGTTTTGTTCCTTAGAGGAAGAACTAGAGCTAGTGAAAGCAGCTGCCTTGAAGAAAATGGGAGAATGCATGGATAAAATGCTATGATGGCATCTGGTTTTAAGTCCCATTTTACCAGAGGCAGGTGCTATCCTAAACATTCTTAAGATCTGAAAGCACATAAACTACCCAGAACTTAATGATTTAGACATCTTGAGCCTACAGAAACTGCATGTCGTTCACTTCCCACATTTGAAAAATAGCAGAGTGTCATTTTTATTTAAATAGACTAAAAAATAATTGAATTTGATTGTAAAATGTCTAAAGAGTTTGTTGTGATAAGTTGGATGTGATTTACAATACCAGTGAATGAAAGGATGTTCAGTCTTATGGATTTTAAAAGCACCCATGAGAGATAAGCTTTGTGTGTGGATATTGTCCCACAGAAAAACCTAGCAAATCTTTATTAAAAAGGTCAAAGACAAGTTGATAAATATACCTGGACTGATAAGTATGAGGCTAAGGTTACACTCATTTTAATGAAACTTACAGAAATACAGCTTCTGGGTTGTTAACAATGCTGGGTCTGTAATAAATTCATGATCTACAATCTAGAAACAAGACTATTTTCTATTACAAAGTCTATAAGTAGTATATACATTTTGCATTCTTCAAAGCAATGTGAAGGATTTTATGTTATATTTTATATTTAAATAGCAATGGTCTGTTAACTGTTTAAGACTTACTAAGCAGTTGTGTTCTCCTTCACCTCCCAAAGGGCTTTAAAAATCATTATCTAACTTCTTTTTTTCTAAATTGCTGTCCCAGCAGTTCAGAGTGTTAGCTATAGCAGCACTGCTGTAAAAAGACTTGTTCTTACAGTGGCTTATTTCAGATATTTTACTTTCTAGGAAATGACTTAAAACATTTTCACGGTCCTGCAAATTGTATTTCAACAAGTAAAAGTGTGCAAATATGATTAATAAATAGCAAAAAAAGTTTGAGTGTTAAGTGCTTGCTTTGAGCCTTACATCTGTTTTATTCACATGAAATACCATTGACTTCAATTGAATCATTTCTGATAGACACCAGAGCAGTGACCTCATCACTCTGCATTTAATGAAGTCAATGGTAGATCATGTTTAAATGGGTACAGAATAATTTTGTGTTTGTGAAACAGGATTTTTCCATGCCTGAAACAGCAAAATTGAGGTGCACTGCAAAGAATTCACTTTGACACTGCTCTGTGTGGCTTTTGGAGGAGTTTGACGGGAGGAGGCATCTATTGTGTATCAGACACCTGCCCTCTGTTCTGGCTGTTACTGCACAAATGCCTTGAATGCTGGCAAAGCTGGCTTAAACCCCCTATACACTACTATCTTCAGCTTCTTTTCCTAGTTGTGCAACATAATTGTTTGGGATCCATGGGATAAATCACTGCATTAATTAAACAAGCTTAGAAGGACTCTGCCTTTTTCTGTTGTGCAATAGGCAGGGAACACTTGAAATGGGTTCATGATAAAGCATGGGGTGGCACAGTGGCCCAAGCAGAAGTTGTTTGCTGTGGTCCTGCTCTCAGTGAGCTCTTTCAAGGAGATGATCTCAATGTTCTTACAGGTTTTTCAATGTCTAGCATTCTCTGGATCATGTCATTTCCCCAAGAAATAAGGCAGCTCTGCAGCTGCGCTGCTTTGCACCAGCTGCAGAGCTGATGTGGAACAGAATTCTGAGAAAAACACCCACAAGATGAAGGTCTTCATTCCCTTCTCTTAACGCTGCATAGATCGGTGTTCAGCAACCATTATGGATAAAAAAGATGGACTATTTCCATACAGATATTCCCATCCGGTCCTTTTTCATTCCACGAAGGGATGAGGAACAGTGATTCAAATACAACTTGAGCAGCCAAACTTCACCTTCTGCCTGCTGAAGTTTAGTATGGAGAGGTAAGTAGTGACTGCAGGATCTGCAGAGGTTGAGGAGAAAGCTACATGGTTCTCTGCAGCAGGATCAAGCACTAAGGGTTACTAAGTTAAGGAGAAATAGTCTTGGAGATAAGGGAATCAGGAAAGACTTTGGTAACCACCAGTGTGGAGATATAGAAATGAACTGTTTTGCATGCTTGTAGTCTATGAACAGTGGTTAATGAGTACTTGTGTATCTGCAAGGTGAAGTTCAGAGAGTGGTGATGTTTTGGAGGCCAGTTGATAAAGTTGGTCAAGTCAGGACAGTTTCCAGGTGTGTATTCATTCTGGAAAGAAATAATTAAGATTTCTGTGGGGTGAGCTTGTATTTGGGAATCGTATACTATCCCATAATTATGCTTGTAACATCAACAGTCTATATATACACACATATGACTTCTTGCTTGCAGGAACAGGAATAAATTAATATAAATGCATATATCAGTGGGAGGAAAATAAAGAAAGGGAGAGAAGACTTCGATTTCCATCCTCCTCTGTTTCACAGTCATATTTTGATGGCAAAAGAGTGAACTCTGAAGAAAATAGTTGCATTTTTTTTATAAAAATCTTCATAAGAATGGTTTTAGGTGGCTGATTAGGAGTGAGAATTTCAGCTTAGTGCCTGTGAATTGTGTCTCAGAGGATTCTCAGAAATGATTCTGTGTGGTTGGAGGCATTGCTGATTCGCCACCCTCCTCGAGCCTCCACCTCAGTGCCATACATTGCTGTTTTGAGGGGCAGTGTCTGTGTGCAGAGACAGTTTGCATTTAACTTCTGCTGAAAGTGCGGCAAATCCAGCTGCACTTGGTGTCAGATGTAGGTGTCAATGTGTGTGTGTGCTGCTTTTATAGCTTTGTTGTATTTGCCTCTCATGGAGCCTGGGAAGTCTAGAAGAGCTTGGGTCCAACAGACCCTGGGGTTCTTCAGCTCGGGTGCCTTGTAGGGACCTGGTTCCTCGCAGAGGCTGTGGAACAGCCCTGCTTCCACTTTAAGCGTCTTGAGTTGTGGGTAGCCCCAGAGCCTGTTGTGACAACAGGGAGAGTCAAAGTTTAAATCTAGTGTGCTTTAGATCTGGGTGTTATAATCAGACAGACTGCCTCTTTACCTCTCCGTATGCAGAAGAATATTTTGAGGGATGGGCTTTTAAGAAGTACTGAGAACACAGCAGTTTTTATGCTGATGATGAAGGGGTTTGTTTTGTTTTGTCTTGTTTTTACCCCAATTCCATGGAGTCCAGAGTGAAGATCTTTTTCCCAGTGAGGCTGGAACAGCCTCAGCTCTGTGCTGCCTGTACCACATCGTGTGGGTGTAGGGCAAAACATCCCCCAGTTTGGGATCAGCTGGGACCTCAAGTGCCTGCAGCTCTTCATCTCTCTCCGGGGCTGCCGCTGGATGCTGCTCTCTCTCCCTCTCCCACAGTGTTTTGGAAGACTCTGCGTGTCGCTTCGCTTGGAGGTAGCGCTGCTCCCGGGCTCTGCCTCGCTGAGGTTGGAGGAGGCGTGGGGGGCACAGAGGGGTTCGGGGGAGCCGCTCGGGGATGCGGGTCCCGGGACAGCTGCCTCTTGGTGGGGCTGCCTAGCTCCCTACCCTGGAGAGCAGGCGAGCGGGAGGGAAATTCACATTGAGTGTTGGGAGCGGTAGGGAAATTCATGTTGGTGCTTTGGAGGGGGGATGCCCCGCAGGGACCGGCTCTCCGTGAGTATTTCTCTCTCCTTCTTCTCCTCTCCTGTTAACACCTCACAGACCTGCAGGTGAATGCCAGTTGTTCAGCTCAAGAAGAGAGTCCGTTAGTCGGCTTTTTGGAAGGATGGAGTGTTTAAATGCTAAATACTTCAGATCAGGGATCTGCCTGTCAATCCTACACTTATCAAGTGTTGTAACCAAAGCAGAGGAGAGAAGCCCTGAATAGCTGGGGTGACACTGTTCTGGAGCGCTCTTACTTATTCCCCTGGCTCTGTGTTCATTGTCACCTGCCTGGTGGCAGCTCTACAGATGCTCCTGATGTAGAGGTGTCAGGGGACGTTCACCACTGCATCATCAGGTGCATTATATCTGTGATATAGATATGGAAGCTATGGAGCTTTAAACCAGATATTCATCTTATGTATCTTCTCCGTTCATGAACTGTTTGTTCCGTGTTGCTGCATTGCTGTAATCAGAATGTCAGTTCCGGGATCCAGGGAATTCCGGGAAACTTGTAGATTGAATTTAGGTACGCTACTATCCATTGAACTAATGCCAAAAGCTTGAATGCATTATTTCTTAGTCTCTCAAAACATTAGGCAAAGAATGATAATCTGGAATTTACTCTCTTAGAATCCCATGATCTATAAAAATTTAAATGTTTCCTGAGAGGTGAACTGCATGTGTTAAGTATTCTGGAGGTTGCTAGAAGGACCAGTTTAATTTATTTTTTTTTGCAGTGGCTTTGAATACATATACATTTAATATTTTGCTGCGTGTGACAGCTTAGAAAACTGGTTCTCTGAGTCTTCAATTATTTGTTAGAGAAGTTGAGATTTGATTAGTAAAGCAACAGGAGATGGATTTGTTCCTTATTTCTTCAGCACCTCATAAACACGTTACAGGTTGACCTGAGACAAAAAATGTTTCTTAGCTGTTAAACATGTCTCAGCTGTAAGTTTCCAAGTTGCTTCTTGTGAAATCTAAATTCAGTTTAGATGAGTGCTGATGGAAAAAAAGTTAAAGTGTGGATTTATTCTCCTATGGTAATAGGCAACTGATTTTGATATTTGTCTGCAGTCCACCTTCAGTTTTTCACTGGCAGTCAGGAAGGATGTTTATTTTTTCATGCAAACACTGTGATACAGCCTTTGTACGTGTTAGTGGCTTATGGAGCTACCTCTGTTATCTTTGTTTTGGAACAAGTGGTTGCTGCCCTGTAAACAACCAGAAGGATTTGGACACACACTGTATGCCAGGATTGTTTAACAATGATATTGCTAAGTGATTCTGAGATAGTTTGACTCCCATATTTTCCAGAAATTATTAGATGCTGGAGAAATATGGCAAATGCAACCATTTTTACTTGACTAAGTTTGGTGTCATCATGGTGTTTACATCCTTGAAACAAGACAAGATCTTTAGGGGGCCAATAATGCATATATATTGAAACTATCTGATAAAGACAAAGACCAGCAAAATCTGAGTGCTGGCAGTAACATCTGCTCTGGCTTTTGTTTCCACTTATCATACGGTGAAGGAATAACTAACATTTTTCTGTATAGAGAAGCAAGATCTGTTGGTTGATAGTGAGAAATGTGACAGGTGTGCAAAATTACTTGCACATTTAGGCACTTTCTCAGACCTAAAAAGCTTTAGGGGCAGGGGGTCAGTTCAAAATATGTAACTACCAGGTGTCGGGATGCGAAGACTTTTTCAGCCACATGTAGGGTATGCATGGCTTCAGCTGTGTTTAGGATGCAACAAGAACATCCTGTAAGCAGTTTTTCCCTTTAGGTTGCAAATGATTCACTCAAGCAAAGAAACCACCTTGTAAGACAAAATAAGGAATGAAACTGTTATGTAAAGGAGAATTAGCTGAGGTGGCTAAAGACATCTGTTGAGGAGACAAACCACAGTGTTAAGGTATTCCCTCCTTTGCTTCACCACCTTCTTCTTCCCCCCCAACTGAGTAATTCTTCAAGAAAAGATACAGGAATACCTGGGAGGAAATATATGATAAGTTTTGTTGAAAATGTAATACGTTGTTTAATGTAAATCTGTGGCGGGTTCACTTTAATACCCTGTAGTGTTCCCCTATGGAACAGTGACTGGAATCACTGAAGTTCTCTAGAACCTCTTAGAGCCCCAGAAAGCATCACTTATGAGAAAAACCTTGGAGCAGCATCCTGCAACACCTCAGGGCTAACAAAAATATCATATGAGGCTTAAGAAATGCCCCTTTAAGTCACAGAGAATTAGAATCCATATAGTAAGGAGACTTCAGGCAGCAAATGCCTCTAAAGCTGATGCCATGAAGATCTGGGAGCTCTGTCATAGCTTCCCTGGAGGAAGGTCATAGGAGGATAGTTCTTTATAGTTTTCTCCTGTGACTTGATGCAAGTCCTGTAATGTCAAGATACTACAGCCAATAAAAAGTTCTAACAGATAAATGCAAGGCAGAAGGCTGAAGAGATGTGTAGTATTCACACTTAGCTTTAAAGTACGAGAAAAATGTCAGTTGGAAAAAAAGATATTGTGTTGTGTATGTCAGGTGGACAAGAAGATAGAAGAAGGAACAGCTAAGAGAAATGGCCAAGTGGTACAAATGGTACAGTTAAGTGAAAGGGTTGCACCTTTCCTTTTAAGAAGCTGGACAAGGTAGACGAGGCAGTAGAAATCCTTGATTATTTAAGTAAAGGGCTTGAGGGAGAAAACTGAATGCTTTAAGCCTTGGTGTAAAGCAAAGTCTTTTGAAGGGCTAATGGACTTTGTGTGGGAACAGTTGTGACTCAGCTACAGGCAGGGAAGAATATTTCCTGGTCAGTGAAGACAGAAAGTGTGCGTGAAGAACATCTTTTCAAAGAAAACTGTAATAAGCTCCAAAGAAGTGAGGAAAAATCACAAAGATAAAACAAATGTTTTCTGGTGAAAAAATACTTAGCAGGACAGGAAAGGATGGCTTTAAAAGAGGGATTTTGCTAAGGTTGAACTAATGAGTGTTGTAAGTTTTCAGGTCTGATTTAGAGAGACCTGCCATTAAAGACAGCAGCCTTACTAAATTTTAACCATCTAAAACTGGCCTGCAGTTTAATGCTGAAAGAGAAAAATTGCTATGTCAGGTATTGCTAACAGCCTAGTGATGGAAATGCATGGGTAGCAGTCGGTATCTCTCTTTTTGGGAATAAATCCACATTGTAAATCAGCCAAAAGTGAAGGGTCACCTTCCACTGGATCAAGTTGCTTAAAGCCTCATCCAACCTGACACTGACCACCTCCAGGGATGGGGCATCCACTTCTTGAAATGGGAAAATTCATAGCTATGTCAAGCAGTTCTAGAAGCAAACTTAAATATAATGTGAAATTTCCCGTGAAAGAATATCTTTTGGGGAGAGTGTTTCAGAAAGAATGATCTGAAGTCTAGCACGTTACTTCTCTGTACAATATCATAATGGCACAAAGGTGGATTGTATCCTGTTACTAGGGTAGTGATTTGTGTACGTCTTGAAAACTCAAATGATTATGGTGTGTGATAGACGTGCAATTAATCTAGCAATAAATGAGAGTCTCGAAGTTGCCGCACTGAAATTATGTTGCAGTTGTGGTGGCCAATGACATGTAGAAGTTGTGCACAGAAGGACCTCTTTATTGGTTTTACAAGACTTTTTATACCCTTTCTGGGACTGCGTGTCCATATATAATTGGTTTAGCCAAAGACCAACAGTTCGTAATTGGATGACTCTTTCTCTATTGTAACTTCATAATTGGATGGTTCCACCTGCAGCCTGGCAGCTTCTTACTCTTGTTTACTCAGCTTTTTTTGGCACTTTCCAGCTTCATCAAGGATACGTGGGTATCTGTTCAAGGCCAATGTTAAGCTTGCATTCCCATCCCTCGGAGCAGCCGAGACTTCCCACAAAATTACAGGTGGGTTAGAGAAATACTAAAGACTGATAGAAAATACATTCTGTATCTTGTGGTGAGATCATAGATGATTGATATTAGAAGTCTGTGCCCCAGAGAGCTCCTTGTTGAGGTCAAGAGCCTAAATGCTGTCCTGGCCACTTGGGGGATCCAGTTGGATGACCAGAGAGGGAGAGATCTGTGCCCATGGGCTGCATAGGTCATGGCCACAACTTTGAGACAACTGGCTGAAGGACAAAGTCCAGGATGCAGAAAAATTAAGGGATGAGGCCTACAGAAAATGCTACCTAAAAGGAAGGAATTAAAAACATTGCAAAAGGAATTGCTTAGATCAGAAGTGGAAGTGGGAGAGGGAAAAAACAGTATTTTATCTGTTATTTCAAGGCTGGTGCAAAGAGGAAAGGGATAAATCATTTTGGAGAGCCATCTTGGGCAGGTCAGGAAGATATTAGGAATAACTTCCTCACAGTAACATATTTATGAGCCTGGTAGAACACCAGTACTGCCATGGGAAACCATGAATTCTCCTTTACCAAAAACATCTAAAAATGGGCCACAAAAACATCTAACGGGAAGGCTAAAATTAGAGCTGATCATGCTTGGTCATCCCGTGGATGAGATCCACACTGAACAAACAGAAGTTAGAAATGTTTCTACTATACAAAAACAAGACAAGCCCAACCCATAAGGGTTTTTTTTTGTGGAATGAAGAGTGGTGATCATCCAACTAGAATAAGTGATCACTGCATTGCACATAGGTTTTAGCTGAGTGTGTGGTAGAGAAATTAGTTGGCTGAGCAAATGTTTGTCTCATATTATACTTTTCTATTTATCAGTTCTCTGTAATGTGAGACTCCTTATCTTTGTTTTTGATCAGTTCCAAAGCTTCAAGGAGTAATCTTAGAGTATGTGATCAGAGCCTTTCTGGTGCTTTTGAAAGACTGTCTTACACAGTGAGGGAAGAGCAGAATGGGTGCTTAAAAAAGTCTATCAGGTGAAATTATCATGATTGGGGAATATATATGTATATGGGATATTTATATGTGTGTATATATGATCAAGCTGTATTCTTGTGAAATAATATATTTATTTTAGATTTATTTTAGAACACTTGAAAAATAAATGAAGAAAAGAAGTGGAAAAACAAATTTGGGTTTCCTGGTTCTGTGTTGGGAGTGTTAACTCTGAGAACAGAGCTGAACTTAATGGCAGGAACTTCACTGGAAGCCATACTTTGTGCTAGGGATACCTTTTGCTGTTAATTTTATCACCATCTTTCCTGGTAACATGTAAGGAGGAGAAATCTGAGTGCATAGGGGAGACCCCAATCTTTTCTTTAAGGACATGGAAAAGTACAGTCCCAGAAACTCAAAAAAGTGATACAAATTTAATCAATTACACTGTTTTGTCATCTCTTTGTATTACATTCTTTGCTTCACAATGTTCTGATGAAGGTGCTCATGCTGTGTGAAACATCATGATTTTAGCTATGGAAACTGATTTTTCTTTAAAATGAATAAGTAACACTTCTATTTGTCTGTTATTGTTAACTAACATTCAACCGCTAGTAAAACTATCAAAAGTTTATTTCCAGCCTACCTGTTTTTCACTGGAATTGCAGTGCAGTCTTCCCCTGTTTTGCTTAGACAACAGATACCAGGGCTTCTGAGGAAGACATCTGATGAAGTAAAGACAATGAACATTAACATCAAAGTGGCTTAAGGTGTATGAAGTCAGTGCTCAGAAACTTAAAATGAGAAGAAAAGATTGAAATCAAAGGAAATGCTCAGGAAGGGTTCATAATAGTTTTAAAAGCTTTTAAAACCCTTCAAAAATCCTTTATAAGAATCACATGTAGGGTGTGCATGGCTTCAGCTGGGTTCAGGATGCAACAAGAACATCCTGTAAGCAGTTTTTCCCTTTAGGTTGCAAATGATTCACTCAAGCAAAGAAACCACCTTGTATGACAAAATAAGGAATGAAACTGTTATGTAAAGGAGAATTAGCTGAGGTGAGTAAAGACATCTGTTGAGGAGACAAACCACAGTGTTAAGGTATTCCCTCCTTTGCTTCACCATCTTCTTCTTCGCCCCCAACTAAGTAATTCTTCAAGAAAAGATACAGGAATACCTGGGAGGAAATATATGATAAGTTTTGTTGAAAATGTAATAAGTTTTTTTTTTTGAATTGTTAATTTATCCCTTTTTTGCAAAGACATATTTGGTGGAAAATAAATTACTTTCTCATATCCATGTTAAATATGATCCAGCTAACACTAGACTTCCTAGTTAACTGTAGTGTGGCAGATTTCCTGAGGTTTTGAAAGAGCAGTGCTGTTAAGAAAAGATGTATATGCAACCAAAAAGAACTGCTAGTAGAGTAAAAGGTGTTATTGGATAAAATCTTATGAAGGAAATCTATTCAAAGTGTAAATGTTAAAAAAAAATACATAATTACTAATTATGAACAAAGTAGAAATATGTAAGATACTATAATAGCAAGGCCTGACATGCAGCTCAAATGCTACTCTTTCCGGGTATGAAGAAGACATTTTTTCGCTTATGACTTGGCCCTTGACAAGAAGCTACTAGTATTTTTGCAGTTTTACTTAAGCAAACTATTTGGCGACAGCAGGAAACAGTGTGTATCATGAAACAGGCCACCGTGCTGTGCGAAGCAACACAGCAACGTCGAGGAAGCCATCTGGCACTGAAGTCAGTGAACTGGCACAGTCAACAGTGAACAACACAGGCGGCTCACCCATAGAAGTACATACATGAAATATAGTTAGTAATGACTAATTAATGTCTGCCTTTGATTCTGTGGGTCTTTGCTTTCTTATTCCTTGGCCCAGGGTTCTCGGGAAGGGTAATGTTGTGGAGGAGGGGAACAGGCATCACACAGTCTGGTCTGCCTCTATTTTGTCTAAATGGTGTGGAGGACCACAGGCTTTTTTCCTGCTCATCCTATTCCATTTGAACTGTTCAGAACAGAAGAAATCTGCTTAGTATCACCTGTAGAGCTTGAGTGAAATTATGGACCAAGTGATTTTAAGTTACAATTGGTTTTCTCTTGTTTTCATAGCAGAAGTGATATTGCTCCTTGGTTGGCTTTGTCGTTAAGCTGGAAGATCATATCTAGTCCTCTGGGCAATTTATGGAAATGGAGAAGGCAATTTAAGTTCTCTTTAACAAGAATGATTTAGGAGTATTGAGATATGGTACCAATTCCTTCAGGAACAAGGAATCAATTTCATTCCAAGGCCCCCCCCTCTGCTCATTACTGGATGTTCTTCTTTTTTTTTTGATTAATTTCTTCCTCTTGTCTGTTTGCTTTCTTTTCCACAAGGAGTCATTCCAAATACTCATAAGAATATGGAGCCATAAAAATTTCTGGAAAATATTTTAGGTTTTGACATTTGATGTCTGGCAAAACACAATAGGTTTGCAAAATTTTGGTATGGGGCTGTGGTATTAAAATATTTTTAGAATCCCTTTGGCATGTGTCATAAAATCATGTCTAGTCCTAGCACATGGCTTTGCAAGTCTTCATTTCTATACACTTCCTCTTCATGTGCTGAAATAATAACCACTCCAAAAGTATTTTTGGTGATTCTTATTCCAGGAAAGCTTCCCCTAGCCCTTCATGCTTGACCAGTAGTTTAGTTGGGTACAAGAATATTTCTTGAATGCTGTACGCATACAATGACTTTAAATTCTTCATTTGACCCAGAGTCAGGGTCCTAGTCTGGCAAATATGCAGCTTTTACTAGCTGCTAGAAAAATTCCCCCATAATTTCTAACATAAAATACTTCCAAAATTATAGTATTTGTAGATGTGTAAATCTTACCCCTGCCATCCCAGAAATGCAGCATCCTCAAGGCTGCCTCTGCCTACTTTCATTTTTCTGTGAAGAGATTGAAATGATAACAAGGAGTTATTTCCCATTCATTTTCCATTGTCTATTTATTGCTGGCAACAGGGATCATGAGGGAGATATACAGCACTTCTGAAGAAATACTTGGGTTTCATTCTCAGCTAATTCTAATTTTAAAGGACTAAATTCCTTCTATTTGTCCATGGAAAGTTCATCTGTCTAAGGGCTATACTATGTAAAACAGAGTATCTTGAAGCCCGTTTAGGGCATATGGATGTGTTTGAGTAGGTTATATTTCTACTGCCAATTTCTTATTTTCTGTAGAAATCCAACTCCTCTGGGATTTATCAGTTCCGAGATTCATCAAAGAAAACGAACTAAATCAGTCCCTCCTCCTGTCCGTGGAAGCCTGAGGGTGTCTTGGCTGTGGTTTCTCATTTGAAATATTTGTTCTCCATAGGCACTTTTACAGCTGTTCATCACTGGAGAACACTGGCCTTGAAAGTTATGTGGCTTAGCACATTTTCTAGTCCATTAGTGCTGGGGTATTGCCCATATTTTGAGTTGCCACAGTGCTTACTGCAGACATCATTCAAGCTTTGGGTCAAAATCAGAAACATTGCCAGCGATTTCTTGCAATGGAATTAGTAAAACATCATCTTGGTGAGGAAGACTTGTTCAGTAATGGAGAACTTGCCCACTGGCCCTTTTTCACAAGATCAAGGTTTGCAAGGAGACAAACACCTGTGTGTCACAAGCTCTTTCTCTATTTTCCTCCTCTGTGGTATCTCAGGACCCTTTACAACTTTGTCTCAGTAAGTGGAGGAGAAGTGGATTTTTGAAAGCAAAAATTCCGCTTTCTGTTAACATTACTGCCAATAATGATACTGGATTTCTAGTGATACCCTTCAGTATATGGTATCTGTGTGGTGCTTGCTGTATCCATTCTGCTCGTCGTGTTTATTTAGATTATTCTCATGTTCAGGGTCATATGATACAATATATCTCAGCTATACAAAACACAGAGTGGCTCTAGATTTAATTAGAAATATAGAAACTTGATAGAAAAAAATAAAGAACATAACATGTATATCAGGGCAGTGGAAGAAGAATTAAATGAGAAAAAAGCTGAACTTACATCCCTATCTTTTTCAGGCAAATGCCTCAAGCACTGAATTACAGAGACAAGCCTCCATGGGTCATAGCTTCTCCTTTCCTTCTTGTGGTTTAACTTCAGCCAGGTAACTTTTCCACCACACTCTAACCCAATGGTTTTGGTGCTCATTTCAGAAATGGGAGATGTTGACCTGACCCCTGTTAAGACAAGAAGTCCCCAGGTTCTAAGCTGCACACTGTGGTGTGACCACGCCTGTGGCCATGTGGCAGGGTTTTTCAGTGGCCTCACCCCCTTCCCATGGAGTCTTATATGTGGAGCCTGTTCAGATGCAGTTTCTACCCAGGGGAGACATCTGGGGTTTGAGCCCTGTGTAGGCAAAGTACAACCTTAAGACAGGCACCAAAGCCTAGAGAGAAGGTAAAATTCACAGCCAGGCATAAGCTCTCTGCCCTCTCAGCCTGCTCAGCCTCTTGCTGTTCAAGGATCCCTCTCTAGCACTTCAGATCCTGGCTTTGACTCCTTAAATCACTGTTCTGAAAGGGCCAGATAACAGCAGCCACAGGGATTATATTGGAGGCACTCTATGGATTTCTTGCTGTGTTTGCATAATGCTTTTCTTCTTGGGATTTTGTTGTTGCTGTTTTTGCTGCATTAAAGAACAATCTGATAAGGAAGGGCTTTCTTAACACTAAAAAAATTAGGCATTCTGGTACCACTGTTAAGTCTCTCTATGGATGACTACTGCTACAAGAAATTAACGCATGTTCTCTGGGAATAATTCCCAGACTTTTCCTTCGTTGCTCCTGTTTTAAAAGATCCTCTTCTTTTAAGTCAGTGGCATTTCAAGCAACTACTTTCCTTCTTAAGGTTCAGAGAAAAATATGCTTGTGCATAACTCTGACTTTGACTCCTGCTATAAAAATGTTCAGCAGTGCCACCGCATAGTGGATCATCTTCTCTTGGCTTTAAGTAGAAATATTGCTGAGTAATGTGCATCCTTCTCACGGTGTACTTATTTGATTGATTGCTTTTCTCACTCTGTCTTTCTTTACAAGTTGATATTTACAGGTTTGCAGTCTGAGAAAGGCTGTGTCATAACTGAAAAAACTGGTGGAGCAGCTACATATTCTGCAGCAGAATACTATAGAATAACTGCTAAGGAACTGTGATTTATAAACACGGCACAGTTGGTAAGATTACAGATCATAAATATCATGTGGATAGGCTTGGATAAAACTTATTGTCTTAGCAGTAGATTGTTTGGTTAGGAATGAGTTCATATTACTTTGGTTTACTTAACTAATGCTTCAGCATCTAGTCTGAAGTAGTAACCTAGATATCCTCAGTATTGGAGAGAGGGAGGGTAGTTTCATCAGGGTAATCTATACCTTAGTCTACACCTTATCACCTCTACTTGGACAAATGGAACATACTGTAGCGTCAGTCTGCAAAGAGATGGCTAACACGTGAGGTGGTGTGATTTGTGGTGGCAGTACCAGAGCAGACACTCACATTGCAGTGTCACAGATAGGGGCTTTTTGGCTCAGAGCTGGCAAATGTGGCCCATTCTGGAGCCTGTCATTCTAATATCACCTTTGATGTTTGGCAGTGTGTTTTTTTTCCTTTCAGCAGTCAGCCCCTGTCTTTGCTAGCTAGGTAGCTGATCTGGTGGACTCAATCACTGGTTTTCTGTCTTGCTTTGGCAGCCTAGAATATAGGTTTGAAGTGGCACAACTTTCTTTTCATGAGAGAGGGGCCAGCAGCATGAAGTCAGAGAAGAGATTTCCTCATCCATTTAAGCTCTTAATTTCTAAGAAATGGTTTGTCAACGTTCTGTGAAGACTTATGTGGTCATGTGCCTGTCAGTGAGGTGTAACTGTGTATTATAAGGTGTGTAGTACAAGATACGTAACATTTTCATGAAGAAAGCAGTATTTGTGTTATTAGCTACTTGCCTGTAGGACATTTTCAAACCAGTTATCTTCTTTAATTTGGCAATTAATATCTAATATCAACTATGAGTTTATGGAAAACCTGGCTGAGGATGTAATAGACTGTATGTAATTAGTAATTATACTGGATGTAATTAGTAATAGACTGACAGGCGTGTTTCTTAGAGGATGCTTTGACAGTACCAGAATATCTTCAGAAGGGCCAGCAACACGGCAGGGGGATGAGAAATTTTTAATCTATCCTACCTACAATAAGAAAGGAAATCAAAGCAGTGAATTCCCACAAAGGTAGTAACAAGGCACCTTATTTCCACCTATTTCACCTCAGGCATTTAGTCCTTTTTTCAGAACTAAGTTCCTCTCACTGAACTTCATGGCCTCAAGGAGGTTCCTGTGGCAGCACCTGAGATTGAAAGCAGACTCTATTTCTAGTTCTTGTTGAACGGGAAAGCTGCCTTCTCTCAGCTTCTGATACAGGGCACAAACCCTATTCTTATTTTGATGCAGGGCTCCATTGACTCTACGTTCTGGAAGTAAATTGTGTTTCAGGTCAGTCATTATTGGGTTTTGTTTGGCAAAGAGTCTCAAAACCAAATAAGGGGTCTTAAATAAGGCTTTTATTTAAGCCAAAATGAGGAAAATAGCTACTTCCCAAAGGCATTATAGCAAATAAGTAAATGGAGAATAGAAAATCTGACTGCTCTTTTCTTCCTTACAAATGAGAGGAGAAATAGAGTACTTGAGAACATTTGGAGATTTATATGCAATAAACAGTCTTGTTACTGTTTCAGTTATTGAAACAAGTAGAATAGAAGTACGAATACTCTAGTAATTACACTAGATAAGTTGTAAGCCATGGCAGGAATGGTCAGTTAACTGATGAAACCAGAACTGTGTGATGAAGATGCCCTCTCATTTCCTCGAAGCCTCCTTATCCCTCTACTCTTGGGTAAAACTGCAGTATGAAGCCATTGAATAAGAACAGCAGTTATAACCAGCCAAGACATGAGAACTTCAGCTCTACTGAGAGCTATCATGTTCTGTCATGCTCTGTTCTGTACTGTTGGGCCCACACTTGTCTCTGTTCTTGCATTTTTGCTTTTGTTTTTAGTCTCACAGAGCAGATTGCCATTGTAAACAAAGGTAATGTAATGTGTGATGTATAATAGTTCAGGAACCAACTCTTCTGCTTGTAGTGAGTGCCCTGGTCATAGTTTTCAGGAGTGGTTCCCCTCTTCATTTAATTTAATTAAGCATTTCATTTAGTTTTTGATACTTAATGTGTTTCTCAGAAAATAACACTTTCTACTGTGGTATTGGAGTATTTGATGTTCATTGAGACAGTATGGACTCAATACTTTTACAAACATAAAGGTAAGTAGAGGATGCCCTGAAAATGTTGTCCTTGTTGACCTGTTAATAGATTCTGTGACATTATGTTCTGATGATGTTTCTTTCATAGAAGACATCTTTGTAAGCCGATTTCTTTAGTGCCTTGATCATCTCAGGTCTAAACCTCTCTTTCCTCTTACTTCATTTTGATTTGGAGCAAGCACTGTTTAATATCTTCATCATTGACATAGACAGCAGGATCAAGTTCACCCTCACTAAGTTTGCAAGCTGAGTGGTGCAGTTGACATGCCTGAGGGATGGGATGCCATCCAGAGGGACTTGGACAAGCTTGAGAACCGGGCCCATGTGAACCTCATGAGGTTCAACAAGGCCAACTGCAAGATCCTGCAGCTGGGTTGGGTCAACCCCCCAGTATCAATACAGGCTGGGGAATGAAGGGATTGAGAGCATCCCTGCTGAGAAGAACTTGAGGGTACTGGTGGATGGAAAGCGGGACATGAGCCAGCACTGCACACTTACAGCTTGGAAGGCTAACTATGTTCTCTGCTGTATCACCAGCAGCATGACCAGCAGGCCAAGGGAGATGATTCTGCCCATCTATTCTGCTCTGGTGAGACCTCACCTGAAGTACTGTGTCCAGCTGTGAACCCCCCTATACAAAAAAGCCATGGACCTGATGGAGGGGGTCCAGATGAAGGCCACGAAAATGATCAGAGGGATTGAATATGAAAAAAGGCTGAGAGAGTTGGGATTGTTCAGCCTGGAGAAGAGAAGACTCCAGGGACACCTTATTGTGGCCTTTCAGTACTTCAAGGGGGCCTACAAGAATGATGTGGACAAACTTTTTAACTGGTCCTCTTGAGAGAGGACAAGTGTTAATGGCTTTAAACTAAAAGAAGGTAGATTTTTTTATGATGACGGCAGTAAAACACTGGAACTGTTTGCCCAGAGGGGTTGTAAATGTCCCAGTCTTCTGAGTAACCTGATCTAGTTGAAAATGTGCCTGCTTTCTGCAGGGGGGTTTCACTAGATGACCTTTAAAGGTTCCTTCCAAACCAAACTTCCATCCTATGATTCTATGGGTCTGTGGTCCTATGATTTCATTCAACTATTACTACTATAGGTATCTCCATTCATTGAGCAGTCTATTTTTAAGACCGAAGTTATTGCATCCTTAAAAACTCATAAGCAAACCGAAAAATAGAGAACTATGTGCAAGCATCCCATTAGCTTAATTCTATTATTCTGCAATAGTGTTGTTCATAGCAGGTTTAATTATTATATTTTGAACTATGCTTGTTATGAGGGTTTACTTAATCTAATGACTGCTTTATAATTACATTAGTATTCATTAGTTCTGGAATAAGTATTTGTGTATCAAGGGCTTCCACTGCAAACCTTATCTTGTTGGTTTTATTCTCCTGACTCATACCTTGTCCAGGAGTAGGTTGTTATTTGTTCCGGTTCTTTTCTTTGCTGCAACATAAGCTAGGATTCTAATTACAAACTGAAACATAAAAAGAGTTATAAGAGCATGTCCTCTGTGTATATTGAAGGCATGGGTGGATGGATACAGGAAAACATTCTGGCTTAGTGTGAGGCAAACATACTGCAATATAGTCAGGGCTGGACACTTTCCTAATAGGTATGCAGACCCCTACTGTGAGGAAAGAAGATGACTTTTATCCTTCAGAGAAGCAGGAGGGGATTGTGTTTTGTTCCTCATAAACTCTCTGCCTGCCTGCCATGTGAGAAACGGTTTGATCTCCACAGAGATCAAACAGGACACACACTGTAATAATGAACAGGTTTCAGAAGAGAATTTGAGCCAAGTTTCAGGGCTGTGTCTATGCAGTGCCTCTAACTTTTTTGGTGGATGGGGTCCTGAGCCAGGGCAGGCATTGCAGCACTGGGGAGCTGACTTGTGCTCCTTCACTGTAATTTCCTGCGATACAGCATTCTTGTCTCCTAACTTCCAACATTTTTTTGTCTTCAGGCTGCATAGTTTTCTGGATATGGACATCTTGCCAGATTGTTGCCACTGGGAGGGAGGAAGAGGAGGCAAGGGCTGGGCGTATGTTGTGCGTGTAACCCTGAATATTTGTATAGTGTGCATGCAGAACATTGTGCACAGCTGGAGGATAGACCTTCTCTTTTCAAAGTCCAAGCCTGCCTTTTAAATATGCACTCTGTGCAAGAGATGATGCAACTCCTGACTCCTTTCCAGTTGTCTTCACCTTTCAATTCCTTTCATTTATACATAAACTGTCAGACAGACATACCTGTGCGTGCAGTTGCTCCCCAGGGAAGCCTTCCTGACTGACTGTCCAACAGGAGTGTCTACTATTTCTGTGCATCATTTTACAAGCAGACACTTAACCATCAATTCATATTAACTGTGTGTGTACTTTTACAAATGCTGGAACCATAGCTGTATTTAGCATCCTCTAGAATATTACTGCAATACTGATGAATTGCAAAATTAATTATAAAAGTCTGGCTTTTTTTTTTTCTGATGTTTTATATTATGTTAATATTGTCATTAATACTTTTCCTTTATCTGCTGAGTAAGTGTGGTGTCAGTCATCAGATGTCTCTGCCACAGCACTGAACCAACTCCCAGACAATCTTGAGCTTTTATTTGCTTTCCTGGTTTCATTTCAGTTCCAGAAATGACAAAGGACTTCAATTTTAGCTTTTATATATACTATTCAAAACTATATTATATATTTTTATATATATATAATTTTATATATACATTATATATTATGAATTTATATATATATAATATATATTATATATAATTTCATATATGTATAATATATACTATTATACATATATTATATATAATTTCATATATGTATAATATATATACTATTATACATTATTATATATACTAGTCAAAACATGCTCTTTCTTCTTCTGGCATCATCAGACCTCTGATGAAATGCTTTTGCTAAAGGGCCTGTTGCTTTCTTGTTCTTGCAGAGTCACAAATCTTTATACAGTCTCATCGTACATCTTTTGTATGATGTAAAGTGCTGTGTGTATAAAACGTGAAGATACTCTTACTCAGACAGATTTCCTCTAGCGATCATGCCTATGTGTCTTTCTAAGGGTTGATGGTCTTCTGTAAATGCTACTAAATATCCTGCCATTAATCAACCACTTCTTGCTGGTTAGACAAGAAAGTGTTCTTCTCACTGAGTAAGATTTAATGTTATTTATTTAACATTTTGACTATAATTCCTCTTTTCTCTGAAAATGAACAGGAGAAATCAAATGTTTTTAGGCTTCTATATCAAACAAAAAGTTTCTGTCGTCAATTAAAATGCTCAGATGAAGAAGTAAAGTTATAGTTTGATGCCATCTCAATGAAGTAACAACCGAATAGGTGGTATATTTTTTCAACTTAAATTTTTAGTGTTTTGTGATACGGCAAAATGAAAATAATTAGAAAGGAAAACTTTTTTTTCCTCCTACTTTTGAGGAGACTGCAAAATATTCAAGTATAATGCTGATGACTGTGCAATATTATGGAATTGTCTGTATAATAATTTATTTTTGTTACTATTATAAATAATTGATCATGTTTACAGTTTAGGTGGAATGAGCAGCAGCTTATCTTGTTTAACCCGCCTAGTCTGTAAATGCCTGAAGGAAAAGAGAGCAATCAAAATGCATCTCTAAAACTCTAAAACATGCTAAACAGCTAATCAGTTGAGATACTGGCAGACTGATAGGAAAATGAATTCTGGAGTCATGGATGACTTGTATGAAACACATTGGCAACTGTTCTATCTACTCTATAGCACTGACAGTAATGAACAGCAATCCACTGCTATTGCAAGCCCTCCTTGCAGGGAGGGAACGAAGAGGCTCTTCAAGTAATCAAATTGCAAATACCTAGTATAAAACCATATGGATTATAATAGGTAACCTGTGTGAATCACAGACACTGAGCTAAGAACTTTGCTAACAAGAGTTTTTTCAGTTAATTTTACTGTGGTAGAAAAAAAGTACAGCTGAAAACTATTGGGTTGTTCAATAATTTCAATAACATAAAGCATTCAGCTCTCAAATCTTACCAAAACCAAAGTAAGTCTTGAAACAATATATTAAGTGCTATTAACTGAAACATATTTTATTGAAGTATTATTCTGGGGCTTTTTTGGTTTATTAACCAGCACTGTAGGAAAACCATGTGTGTTTTACAAAAAAAAAAAAAAAGAGTGTGGAGGTCAACTAGGACATTTAATCGGATTTTAAAAAACATTTCACATAGCTGTAGCTAATGTGTTTGAGGACAGGATTTTGTGCCCATTCTAATGATGTCTCTTTTCTCATCAGCTTCTGCTTCTTGTTTCTTTCCCAATGTAGCCGAGTTTGCTAGGTCAAAACATAAACAATAACTGTAGTAGTGTATATTTGTGTGAATTATAAAAAACATTTCACTAGGTAGGGATGAAATAAATTCTCTTGGGCCCAATCGTTCCCTAGATAACTTTGACCTAATCAGGATTAATGAGACTTATTTTCCCATGAACCTGAATCAATACTGCTTCACTTCTTCAATTCTTTGTTATTAGTTGGTTCTCTTTCTAGCAAGCAGTAACATTCCTCCTGTATATACTGAGAATTTATTTTTATAGCTCTGGAAAGGTGTTTCAGCTTGGTAGACACGGCAGTACAGCAAATAGCGTTCCTTATGACCTCTTGAGAGACAAAGTTAGCAAGTTACTGCGTAACATCTCACTGAATTGTCATTGTTTTATTGTGTATCTGCACCATTTGTAGCCTCTTGTAGCTTTCACAAACCTATCCCTGGTCACAAGTGCAGTGTATGTCATAGAGATCAGTGGAGTGTTATGAATTTCTAAGTTTCCCATTACTGATTCATTAAATCCTCCATTCATCAGATGATAGAAACAAAAACTATGACAACCTTGAAGTGATTTTATTTACAGTGGCAGGTGAAAACTGTGGTATTACTGGACCAGGGGTAAAGTAAATGAGACAAGGAAGAGCCACACGGTCAGTGGCAACTCCCTCATCTTCTTGGATTCCTAAGTGGGAGATGTTTTATCTACTCAGGAAAGGGCGGACCACTCTTAAATTAGGAGAAGAGGTGGATGCTTTCTGCATGAGTAACACTGCATATACTGTGGATATCAGGCTGGTTTTTTCATGTCTGAATAACTCCAGCCAGCACTGGGCACTTGGAATAAAATCCCCTTTTCTCAGCATGGAATTTCATTCTCCAAAACTCATTCTAAAGACAACATGGATAAAACCCAAGAAATTCTACCTCTGAAAAGTGAGTAGACTGCTTTAGAAACCCAGGAGTTCAAGTAGATTTCCAGAGATTGTTACCAGCTGAAAAACTGCATTTTCAAAATGCCATTCCTTTTAGGAAATATGAAATTTGCTCTTAATAGGAGAGAGAGCATTGAAAACAGAGCACTAATATCTGAAATGAGCTCAGTCTTTCCTTGTGAATAAATTGCCTCAGGGAAAAGCAGATACATGTCCTGTTCACTATTTTTGTTACTGTCTCTTGAGGGCAGTCACATGCTGCAGCACTGGCCACCAGGAAAGTGTTAGAGCTGAGGCTTTGGGTGTGAATGTGAAATCTTACTGTTATTGTATCTGCTTAATGAATAGAACAAATATTGGTAAAAGGAGTAAAATATAAATATTATTAATGTTATGGATGAGGCTTAAAATTTCTCCTGAGTGAACACCTCATGAGCAAACATGTAGCCCCTTTTCCTAAATGATTCTGTGATTATAGCAAATGAGAAAAGATGGTTTTGTGCAGAAACAAGTGAAGGACCACTGGGAGAATAAACAGCTTACAGGAAGCTGCAGGGAAGACAGACAAGCTAAATTTAGATACTCTGCCTTATCACAGTGAAAGAAATAAATGCAGCTACAAGACCAATATTTAATGAGGACAACACCAGTTAGCTAAAACACAGTGGGTTTAAGTGCTATGTGCACTAGGAGCTTTAGCTGTATGCTAAGATGGCTTTATTTCTCCAGGTGCATTTTCTTTTACATTTCCTGTGTTGCCCTCAAGCCAAAGGTGTAAAGCTGTGCTGCTGCTTCGTTGTGAGCTGCTGTAGTGCTGGGGATGGAGCCAGAGCCTGTTGCAATCCACAGTGATCAAGCAGGAAACAATAGCTTTCCCTTTGCAACAAGAAACTCAATGGAAGCAAAGAGAAAGTGAGAAATGACCAGCAGTGGAAAGGTATTTACCACTATCTGAGACAAAGGCCTGAGATGATTTTGCTGAGCTTTTGTCATCATATTTTTTGGTAACTTCAATGTGCCAAGAACAGCTCCAAATAATCTCTTTAACACTGGTTAACAAAATACAACAACAGCATCTGTGAGTGGGGAAACCAACCAATCAGATTAGCCTTTATTAGACTTCTTTTTTTTTCTGATGCAGCTTTTTGAACACAACTCCACTCGAGATCTTTGCCCTTAACTTCTATAATGTGTTAAATCCTGTCTGTGAGAGCATCTACGTACCAGGTTGTGGCTGTAGCAGGTGTATTGCAGTTGTACCAAACATCACTGTCCTTGCTTTAATCCTGAACTCATCCACATGGGCAAGACGGTCTGAACTGCATCACAGAGCTGACCCCATGGTAGACTCCTTGAATACAAGAATGGCAGAGGACAGTGAGTGGTAACTCTGGCATTTTTCTGAGTTATGTCAGTATGTATCTGAGATCAACATGAAGACAAAAGCTCTTTGTCGTTAATGTAATTCTTTTCACAAGGGATTTTGCTAGGAAAATCTGAGCAATATCCCATATTGACTTGACTTGTCACTATGTCAGTATGCCTCCTTGCTGAAGACTTTATATTAACACCTGTAGTTATGTTCAGAGTTGACACATAGGATACCAGAAATATAGAGTTTCTTAAATCTAATAACCTACTTCCTGAAATTTGAGGGAGTCTAATCTGTTGTAGTTTAAGGGAATTGGCAGCAGCTGTACCTTAAAGGAAGGGCTGTTGATTTACCTTCAGCTCTTTACTCTCTCATATATTTTGCTAATTGCTGGGCTGGAGAAGCACAGACTTCTCTAGACACATTTACAAATACACTTAATGAGACAGATTCAGAAAGGTGGAGGGCAAGGATGGGACATATAAAAGTGGAATGCTTGTGGAAGGCAGCAAGAAAGAGAGAATTTATTTGGCTCACCCCTATGTAAAGTTATCATTTAAATGGTGAAAGTAAGTTTTACAATTAAGTGCATACATACACATATCTCATACATTCTCGTATCTTTTCTTTTCTGATTTTCGTTTTTTTTGTTTGCTTTTATTTGTAGTTCTGTACCCCTTGTTGTTAAGATTTCCTACCTTACTTCCTCTGGTTGTGGTGAAAAGGTAATGAGTATTGGAAAAAACCTCACTGATCCAAGTCAAGTTTCCAAAATGCAATGCACCCTTGCTCACCAATTGCATTTGTAATGTTGTGATATTCTCATATTAATAGAATCATAGAATAACCAGGTTGGAAGGGACCCACCAGATCATCGAGTCCAAACATTCCTATTTGAATGAATTCCTCAAATTAATAGAAATTGGGCTACCTTAGTTCTAGGCTGTTCTTTCATTTGTAAATCGCATGGAATCATAGAATGGTTGATAGTACAAGAGACCTGTGGAGGTCTTCTGGTCAAAACCCCCTCCTCCAAGAAGGGCCACCTAGAGACAGTTGCCCAGGACTGTGTCAAGATGTGTTTTTAATATCTCTAAGGAAGGAGACTCCACAACATTGCTGGCCAACCTATGCCAGTGCTTGGTCACCCTCACAATGAACAAGTTTCCTGATGTTCAGTGGAAACCTCCTGTATTTCAGTTTGTGCCCAGTGCCTCTTGTCTTGTCATTCGTCACCACAGAAAAGAGTCTGGCTCTGTCCTCTTTGGATTCCCCTTCCTTAACTGTTAATTCAGAAAATAAAATAAAATTATATTCTCCATGTCCTTTCCCCTCAAAACAGTTTACAGCCTTGCAGAGAGTGCCTGCTTGGATACTGAATTTCTAATAGCATGTTCTGTTCTGTTTTTCAGATGGGCCCGTCTTTCAGTAACTCAACATTCCAGTCCAAAATAACAGAATCAGCTGATATTGTTGTTGGAATATGTTATATGGTATTTGGTAAGTATGATTTCATGGTATAGAGCTTTGGCTGCATTTGATGTGGTAAGGAGAATTGACTGTAAAGGTAAAGTGTGTTTTTGAAAAACAGACAAAGATTTTTAACCTGTGATTTATATTAGGTACAAAAACTTTATTCAGTGCTAGGAATATAAAGTGGGACAAGAACACCAATTTTTGGGGTCATGTATCATCCATGTAATCATTGCTAAGTTTAAACAAGAAAGCATCTTTTCCAGACATCATTGCAAACCATAGAACAACAGCTTGATTTCACACGGCATTTGTCAAGGAACCTTCTCATTTATTAGGTATTTTTTGTGTTCATGGCCCTCTGAAGGTTTATATTTGAAAGTATTTTTCTTGTGTGTGTATAAAAGGTTGCCTCAAGGTCCATTTTTTGACTGTTGTCTGACCTTCTAAACTGATGGTCACTTGATTCGTATCTAACTTTGTGTATCCATCATAGGTTTTGATCCTTCTTAAAGGGAGAGAGAAAATTGCTTGTATCCTACATTACTTAAGACATTACTTAACTATGTTTTTCTCTTTCACGCATAATTAAACATTCTTGCTGTGTTGTTTATTAATACTAAGAACTATAACAGACACCTCTGAGAAAATGCTGCATTGCTGAAAGTACCTTTTTCTTCTCCTTCTGTGTTTCTCTGCAGGAATATGCTCCTTGTGTGGGAACAGTATTCTCCTATACGTCTCATACAAGAAAAAGAATTTGTTGAAACCAGCTGAATACTTCATTATTAATCTTGCCATCAGCGACCTTGGTATGACTCTGACACTGTATCCTCTAGCTGTAACCTCCAGCCTTTCACACAGGTTTGTTCACTATGCACATGATATTTAATATCCTTCACAGGCTCTGAAGGTCTGTGTCGGTGATGAAGATTGAATTACTCTGCCACTTTGCTTGTCATAAAAGTGGGAATTAGAGGGAATGAGAGAAGTATGCTCTGTAAAAGCAGCTTTATGGACTGCTGGTGTTAACAGTGTCCACAACTATTTGAAGTTACTAACTTTTAGATTTCTGCAGGGCTGAGAATATTTTGTTCCAAACATCCACTTCCTACTGTATTTGTCCTTCCTGGCAAGTATTACTCAAGTGATGGTGAAATGCTTAATTTTCTTTGAATGGGACAGTGAAATTTGGTGCCACAAAAAAAAATCCTGAATTTACTTATGATCTCCAAAAGTAGTGGTAGTGATAACGCATAGAAATGTAGTGATCTGGGTTAATTTGTAGGCAAACACTCTGAATGTGGAACATCTTCCTTGTTTCTCTGCTTCCCTCTTCTTTCTCCACATGAATTCTACCTTATATTGTCTTACAAGATCTATTTTTTTGTGATTTTCTTTTAAAGTTTGGAGCTTATTTCTAGATCTCAGACACTGTTTGTGCAGCCCAGGCAGTATAAAAGTGTTTGAGTGAAGGTAACTAGACAGAAAAGATGAAGGGAGAGGTGAGTGGTTCAGGAGTGGTTCTGCAGGGTTTGGGATAGGGTGATATTTATAATATTTTGGTCTGTTCCAGTGGGTTGCAGAACGTCCCACAAGGAAACAGCCTCAAGTTGCACCAGAGGAGGTTTAGATTGGATATTTGGAATCAAGCATTGGAAGAGGCTGCCCAGGGAAGTGACTGAGTCACCATCCCTGGAGGGATTTAAAAGACATGTAGATGTGGTGCTTAGGGACATGGTTTAGTGATAGACCTAGCAGTGTTAGGTTTGTGGTTGGACTTGATGATCTTAAAGGTCTTTTTCAACCAAAATTATTCTGTGATTTTATGATTCGATGTGATTATGCAGTGCTGATTTAACCTCCCAAAACACTTCACTGAGGAAACTGTGAAAGTCTGTAAAATGCTAGAGATTGTGAGAAAGTAAAGCATTGTTAACTAGGTGGAGACATCATCAAGGTAGTCCATAAAAATTGACAGAAATTAAAAAAAATATTTATTAAAACTAAGTTTTTGTATGAGAAAATGTGTTGAAAATGACAGCGGCATCAGAATCATTAAGTAGTTCGTGTGTGGCATAATGAAAAAAGAGAAATCTTGAAGAACTGCTATGGCAATATTATGTTGGTGGTGATATGATGGTAACATCCACCTAGTTCCCAGTGTCCCTATAAGAGGTATGTGGTCCAGCTGCTGGTGTTGTACCAGCTAGTTCTGTAGCAGCAACTGAAGCTCCACGGATTCCAGTCTAACATGTGGGAGGTAGTTTGAAACTTTAGCAGATTTAGCATGTTTTAGCCCAGCACTGGCATACTGTCAGTAGCTCAGCACAGACATAAATTGCTGTAGCTCAGCTCCTGCTGGGTGCTCCTGAGAGTGCGAAATGCCAGCCTTTCTGAGCTGCACTGCCTCCTCAGAGCCCCAAGACTGGGAGATAGAGGGAAATGGGAGAACAAGATGTTCTAACTTGTGTATTGCCAAACCTGAGATTTGTTTTAGTTAGAATTTAATACTAGACGTATTTATACTCCTTATAGGTTTAATTTCCCCATACATTCCTTAATATAGTAGAGACAACTGTACCTACTAGTTGAAACTACTGGATTTGATATGTGTGTATCAGTACAGACTTAAAAGGTGGAGTTACATGTGGAACAGTTAAGGAATATCTACATGTTCAGCTAAACATCTGTTTAGAGTAGCATCACAGGTCAGTGAGTCACATAGCAGTGTATGACACAGAGATCCAAACCCTGTTATAATGCTTGTGTAGTAACGTATTTCCAAAGAAAATATTTAACAAAAGAGATGGAGAATATCTTACTCAAAATAACCTTTGGGTAATTTTTTTTTCAGTTAATCAAATTGAAAAAAATATGTTTGGTTTGCAGTTCTTCTCCTATCTAGTTTTCTTTCATTCAGGCATCAATATAAAAAAAAAAAGAGAAAAAATCCAGTAATCGTCAGTTTTTACCACATTAGCTTCTGTACTGAAATATTGAAAATATATTGACTAATAGAGATGATGTCTTCAAAATGTAGGACGGGGCTTTTGACGACTGCTACTGCAAAGCATGCAGATGTCAGAATTTGAAAGGCTGGAGGTACAGCAATTCAGACCAGATTTTTCTTCCTCTGGAGAACCTTCACAAGTGAAAGTGTTTATTTTTATGAAAGCTAGTTTTAAAAATATGCATAAGGATAGCAGAAGTAATAATAAGCAGTATTAATTTGTGACCTAGCCCTACTACTGACAAACATTTTCATTTTTCTTTTCAGAATGATACTGCTTTGTTTTATAAAAATGTCTTAGATGTGAACCATAAAAATAAAGCAGAACATGATTACTTCTCTGGTTGTAAGTTTTCATATTAGAATATCTTTTGTTGTTGATCATTGAACAAATAATTTAATCATGCAGTTATATTAAATTTTTAAGGCTACAACTGTAACTATATTTCTACCATTTAGCTTTGCATTCAAGAAAAAAGAATAGCTTTTAAGAATTAACTTTCTTGGTTATTTGCCAGGTGGCTGTATGGGAAACAAATTTGCTTGTTCTATGCATTTTGTGGGGTGCTGTTTGGGATCTGCAGTCTCTCAACACTGACATTGCTGAGCACTGTGTGCTGCCTCAAAATTTGTTTTCCATCTTATGGTAAGCCATTGTTTATGTGTTAGGTTACTCAATTTTTCATGTGAATGTAGACCACTATTTCTGTGCATATCCTAAGAATATTTTCGTAGAAGAGACCTTTTACATCCAGTCAAACGAGTCTTATTTCTGTGAATATTGATAATTAACTATAGGGCTAGATGTCTGCAATTGATTACTTATAAGATTTTTAAGGCAGGGTGATAATATGGAAACATGGAATAGGGCTTCTGATCTGAAAGCAAGGCTAGCCTGAATAAACTAATCTTTTCAAAGTCTGTTGCTACATTCATGCAGATTTATGTTGTGCTCAGTATCCTACAAGTATCAGAGAATTCAGCTACCTAAGTTTTTTCAAATTTTTGTGAACCATGCCGTATTCTTACAAACTTTTGATATGCTATAATATTTTGAACACCTACTAAAGTTTTGCTTCTTACTTATCCTTCTCAGCTGCCTGCATATAGAAACTCCATTCAGACATGTTATCTATACTGATCTTCACTGACTGTTTTGTGTCTTCCAGGGAACAGGTTCAAGGGAGAACATGGGAAAGTCTTGATAGTCTGTGGTTGGACTTATGCAGCAGTTTTTGCCTGTTCTCCCCTAGCTCACTGGGGAGAATATGGAGCGGAACCCTATGGAACAGCCTGCTGCATTGACTGGCATTCCACCAACACAAACACCATATCCATGTCATACATCGTAGTCCTCTTTGTTTTTTGTTTTATTCTCCCTTGTGGAGTAATTGTCACTTCCTACTCTCTTATTCTGATTACTGTGAAAGAATCAAGGAAAGCAGTGGAACAGCATGTCTCCGGGCCTGCCAGGATGAGCAATGCACAAACCATTACTGTCAAGGTATTTGAAAGTTAGTCTTTGGCAAGACATATTTGGCAAAGCTGGGCAGTACCATTTAAGGACCAATCAAGTACCTGAAAGGGGGTAAAGATGGAAAAGAAAATTGGTGCTTACTGCGTTTTCATTTCAGACCACAGTATTCTTGTTTGCAGGTTTGCTGCATGGCAATAAGTTGCTAAACACATGAATAGTAGCTGTGTTATTTCTGGAAGGTGATAATTAAGCTCACAGAGCTTCGTTACTTGTGAAAATTAGGATTTTTTTTATCAAAGTGGAGGTTAAAAATTGGAGCACTGTGTAGAAGTGAGTTTGGGTCTCATTCTCTCGCACCATTGCTTATGAAAGCCAGTCTAGTGTTGAGTGAGTGAATTCCGCTCGCCAACCTACAGACATCTGAGGAGATCCAGGCTTAAGCTTTATACCATGGAAGATTTTAAATAGTATTGTAGAGATAAAATTTTCTTGTTTATTACTGAATAAATTACAAAAGTCACAGAAAACTGTATATCTGTAAATATGTTTTGAAACAAAACCTCTGAAGGCTTATGTTTCAGTAGCTTATACAGTAAAATTAAACCTGTGTAACAGTACTTGTGGAAATTCTTTCCTATTGACAAGCATTTTCCCTGTCCTTTCCAGGAAAATATCAGCATCTGTTTTGCAGCTAACATTAGGTCTGCTTAACACCATAGATAATGTACCTCTAGAAAAACATAGGAGTTACCCCTTGACTCTGTTAATCCTCTCCAGTGAGAAAATCCTTGTTTTTTTCTGATTTCACTGAATCCTTTTCTTCTTTCTCTAGTTATTTGTTTGACATGTACTTCTTAATATCTCTCTCACCACCCTTTTATCTATTTCCTGTTTGGAGTAATTTTCGATTCTTATCTTCTCTCTCTGTTCAGGAATATGGACACTCTCTTCTGCAAATACAATAACATATCTCACAGATCTGCTTCTGTAGAGATGAACTGTTCTCTATTTCTTGATAACAAACTTGGTATCTCTCTGAGATCTCTTTTCAGATTACCAAGTGCAGTGTAGCTGCACTAGACGTCTGCCCCATCTCTCCCTTTCAGTATCTTGGTTTTAACCACGATGGGAAACACCATCCCTCTGTATGATTCATGATCTTGTAATCTGAATATCTTCTTCAACTTTCTTCAAGTTTAAGAAAAAAAGAGTTACGCCCATATCTTACCTCCTCCTTCTTTGTACTAATTCTTAGATGGAACATTTCCCAACTCAAGATTTTAAGTATATTCCTGCCCCACTCCTGGATATTCTGTAGGCATTAATTTTCTTAAAACTTTCATTTGAATACAGAGTATTATCCTTTAACTCTTTAATTAACTTTTAAAACTCTTCATTGCTTATACTATTAAACTTATATACTGTTCAATGAGACCAAGATGTTGGTTACACTACACACTCAGAACATTCAGAAATGTACATGCATGTTCAGTGGTAATTGTTATTATGAGTTCCTGCTAATAAGCACTGGCAAAATGAAAAAAAACCCAAAACCAAAACAACAAACCAACACAAAAACCATGTCCTTCAAAACCTCTTTTGTGATGTTAACACAAAAAGTCATGCTGGTATATCATACAGGCTGATATTTGCTGGCCTGGTGGAATATTAGGAAAACTGAGAGTCGTGTACTGACAAGTATTTCTTCTTTATATTCCCTGATTTTTTCCCCTCAAAATGGCTCTAATCTTCACTGCTAGACTGTAAAGCCTTTGAGTTACTCTTAGATGGTTTATAATCCACAGAGAATCTCATCCTGTAATAATAATCATAGAATCATAGAATCACCAGGTTGGAAAAGACCCACCGGATCATTGAGTCCAACCATTCCTATCAAACACTAATCCATGTTCTTCAGCACCTCGTCCACCCGTGCCTTAAACACCCCCAGGGAAGGTGACTCAACCACCTCCCTGGGCAGCCTGTTCCAGTGCCCAATGACCCTTTCTGTGAAAATTTTTTTCCTAATGTCCAGCCTAAACCTCCCCTGGCGGAGCTTGAGGCCATTCCCTCTCATCCTGTCCGCTGTCACTTGGGAGAAGAGGCCAGCACCCTCCTCTCCACAACAGTGCATTAGAGCACTGTTTCTGCTTAGAGCTATAGGTAATATGAATTAGTGCCTAACTACAGAAAAGGGCAAACCTATTTATGTTTATTTTTTGTAAGCTATGCGGTAATCATAGGGCTTACTTAAAAAAATAGGTAGCAACCAAAACATTTGAAGTAGTAGCAGTTAGATAGAATTAAAAATATTTCTTGCCATATTTTAGCAAGACAATTGAAGAAGAATCACCTTGCACAACTCAGCACCACTAAGATGAGCAGATAGAGTGAGATTTAAGTACATACAGAAGAGTAAGTGAGAAAAAGAAAGCAAGCTTTCTTAAAAAAATGCTGCCAAAGGTCTGCTACAAGGTCTGAAAAGCAGAGTAATCATTGGAAAGAGACCCATTGACTTATTTTGGAGAAGACACCAATATGAATCATGTTTTTTTTCTTTCTTAATCATGGTACTGTAAGAGTATTTTACTGTTTTTACTTTTTTTACTATATTGTTCTTTGTTCCATGGAAGGACATGACACGAATTCTCAAAGTTTTGCTTGTGGATTTCTATTTTTTTTTACCTCTTCTTCTATTTTAGCAATACATTGACTCACTGGCTTATTATTTTGCAGAAAAACAAAGTAGAGGTTGTAAGAGTCCCTTGAGGCATAAAAAAATCAGTGGAATTAATTTGCTGCTTAGAAACATGCATTTGAACTAAGCCTTACAGAATTTGCAAATAGTTCTGTTTACCCCGTCTACCATGACTGTGCCCCATCCTGGGTCTGCAGTGCTCCTTTCGGTGCAGTCTGGTATTAAGTGAATGATGATGAAAGATTAGATTGACTTATCTCATGCTGATGCCTTTATAATACACTTAACTGGATCTTAGCCTGTTCTAGTGACTGTTGATCCTAATTCCTCTAATCAATATCTGTGATGTCAAATGTGTTTGCTTTACTAAAGACACAAATTTGCCCAGTGAGACTTCTGGCGTCTGACTGACTATGGAGCAGTGGGCTGCAGTTTGAGCTGAAATTATTATTTTGAAAATTCCTGTGATTCACAACTTTTCTAGATTTCATTGTACTGAATGGAAGCAGTCCAGCCTGCCATGGTAATTCCTCAGAATTCAAAAATGCATGATGCTCAGGGTGACATTTGCCGATGACTCTTTGCATCTGTTCATACTGGCCAGAAAAAGAAAAGGATTCAATCTGTTCAAACTGTTCTGAGAATGATGATAACATGACTGACCAATTCATACTAAGACCTACAAGGCTTTTAAAATTTTTTTCATCGAAAATGAGTTGCTAGAAACCTCCCCGGAATTTAACTTTGAAATAATGATTCACAACTGTTATTAAATGTATAGGCTAATAGAACTTTTGTAACGCATGTGGTCTAGTGATTGATTCTAATGTCAATTTCTTAATGTGATTCTAAAGGAGCAAGGCATATTACTTGTCACAGACTGCTTTAATTTCGGTCTTGAATACCGACCATGGAGAGCTGAGGCTTACAAAACCCATGCATATGGCACTAGCCTATCCCTAGATAAAACCAGACCTTCAGCTAATGTAAAGAAATAGAATGCTACAGAATCAAAGAGAAAAATTAATTTCACCTCATCTTGTGGATTTGTCTCTTCTTCATTTATTAACTAGTATAACTGGCAAAATACCTTCTTTCTCAATTCTTCCAAACCACTTTAACTTTGGACTTCATGTGAGCTCCAACAGATTAGACCTCTAAATGGTAATCACCCATAAAGGGGAAATTCATCCTGTGCCACTATTATTGTTGCAGATGGCTTTCTAGAGACATATGCAAATCCATAAATGGATTTTAGCCTAGTAGAAAAAACAGTTAAATGCCACAGACAATCCTTACAAAACTCATGGTATATGTATTTCTTGCAGTCACCATGCACCACTTCATGCAAAATTAAATTTGTGAGACTCTTACTTTTAAGGAGAAAATAATAACATTTAGAGGAGATCTCTGTGCCTTAAAAGAGTATGTCCTCCAGTGTTAGCACTCAGGGCCTTTTTCATTCTCACTCTGAAAACAACAGTGTCATTTCTCATGATAAGAAAACCCATGACTTTTGCAACCTTGACTCTATATCCAAAGCTGAACTGAGGAAAGTGGTAGATTTGCAGTTAACTGGGCAACTAGTTAACTGGGCAACTAGTTAACTGGGCAACTGCTGCTAGTTAGCAGCTCTGCACTCCCTCTTGCAGAGGGCGGCTCAGGCAAGTGGCACAATTAGCAGCTGAAAACAAAAGTACTTTCCTTACCAATTTTCTTCTATTCCCTTGGATCCAGGACTACTGTAAATTGAATGGATTCTATACGGTCTTCCTCATTTGGAAGAACACAGTTTTGACAAAGACGGACTTGTGAAGCTTCTTCAAAAGTATCAGTATTCTTGTTTCTGTGTTTAAAATATATGTGTAATTCAATCACAAGCAGTGCTTTGAACAATGCTCAGAAAGTTAGTCTTCTATAGATGCTGATGCTTATATTTTACTTCAGATTTCTTGAGATTTATCTTTATTGCAGATCTGATATTTATTCTTGCATTTTACATATCTCTTTGATAAATTATACATATTAGAAAAAACACAATTTTTTAAGGCCTATCCAAGGTTTCTTGATAGAGTTTGTCAGAACAAACAGTGCTGCAGCAGGAATTAACTTAAATTCATGAGTTCGATTTGCCTTCAGGATTACTTTGGTTTTCTTCTGTCTGATGCCTGTGCTCCAGTTGAGCACCAACAATAAAATCATGGAAGACATTCTGTAGACAGGGAAACAAGTATTACTCATGAATTAGACAGTAGGTAGGAATGGCTTTGCAATCCAGACAAGCGTTTCCCCAGAACGGTATCTTTTTCTTTAGGTCGGCTTCCTTTTAGGTTTAGAAAGAGTTTCCATAGCACTTCAGTGAAGAGAAAGAGAAATGTAGGAACTGATACATTGTACCTTTGAAGTTTCAGGCAAAAATAAGTTTCAGACAAAATTAAGTTGATAGACAAATATTTGGAGAACAATTGAGGTATGGTGGAAGACTTGGGGAGACTTTTAACAGGTGGGTTTGATCAAGTGGTGTTTTTATGCACATACCATTTTGGTGGCTATGTTTCTCATCCATACATTTTTTTAACTTACTGTTTTTTCTTTTTTCTCTGCAAGCTGAGTGTTGCTGTATGCATTGGATTTTTTGCTGCCTGGAGCCCTTATGCCATCATTGCCATGTGGGCAGCTTTTGGATCTATAGATAAGATTCCTCCATTAGCCTTTGCTGTGCCAGCTGTCTTTGCAAAGTCCTCCACGCTCTACAATCCAATTATATATCTCCTTCTGAAGCCAAATTTCCGAAACACCATTGCTAAAGATTTCACAATTCTTCAACAGTTATGCATCAGGAGTTGTTTTTGTGGCAAGGCACCGGAGAACTACAGAATGACTTTGAAAACCAGCCTGCAAACATTTAATGGCAAAAATGAATCCAGCTGTAATTCTCTACCAGTTGTGGAAGAATGTTCTTATTTTCCCTGTGAGAAACACAGTGGTACTTCTCAATGCTCTCAAAGCAATCCAAAATGTTGCCAGGAGAGGCTAAGCTCTATGAAACGCCCTCCTCAAGAAACTGTCCCCCTGGAGAGCGACATCAAAGCAGAAGTGACACAGGGTAGTAAGAAGTCAGTAAAGGAGGTTGTGTGGGGAGAAAAAAGCACTGAAATTGATACCTTGGAGATCACCTTGGAAGCAATATCTGTACATCATACATTTACAGACATCTAGAGTTGCTTGCATAAAGCCATCTGACAGTAATATTATACTGGATTTATGAATGTAACTTTTTCTAAAGTCCTTCTACTACTGTTTTTTTTCTAGTCTATTTTCCTGTTTTTTTTCTTATACTTTCTGATGAGACACATGCTAGAGCGTGCACATGTTATAAATGCTGCATGGCTCTCCCCATGCCAACTTAAGTACACTGTGCTATGTTCACATCATGAACTGTCTGACAAATCCTCTCTTAGCATCCTTTTACTCCATTTTCAAGGAATCACACTAACCATTGAGGGTTTTTCCATAAAGTGTTCTTATCCTTTCTAAACTGCATACGTTTTATATTCTATCTGTTCGAAACAAATTATGTGGAGTGTAAAAAGGAGAAGCTTATCCTGTTTTAATTGTTAAAGCAACTGAAAAGGTAAATACTAACCAAAACGCCTGTTTTGCAAGAAGTGATGCTGAGCAATTGCATAGGTTGCATTTACTGGGAGCCATGGGTCACGTTTTTCTTGCTTTGAGAAGAACAGGCACGTTCTGACCTCATTCCACATGAATAAAATAAAAATATTTCTGGTAATTTGAGATAGTAGGTAACTTTTGTTTACATTTTGGGGTAAAGTTTCCTTTTACCCTCCATGGTTTTGTATATGAACAATATCTAAGATTCTAAGATACATTTTATTGGATCGCCATAGCCATCTGTATGTTTAAAATACGTGACCTGATGAAGAGCACAAAATGTTTTCAGGACATTACAGAAAACAGAGCCTTCCCAACCTCAAAAATACCATGTTTCTTCAGGAACGCTGAAAAAAAGCAATCAGAAAAGGCAGCTGGACTTTTAATGCTTCAATGTGTGTTTTCTCAAAGATTTCCCAAGACGTATGGGTCAGCAGTACAATACAAATAGGAGCCTAGTTCTGTGTGGCTGCCATTACTGCAACTTCTTTCCATCATCTTCCAACAGTCCTGGAAGACTGGGGAAGTCCCACTGGACTGGAGGCTGGCTGATGTTGTGCCCATCTACAAAAAGGGCCGCAGGGAGGACCCAGGAAACTACAGGCCTGTCAGTCTGACCTCAGTGCCAGGGAAAGTCATGGAGCAGGTGATCTTGAGTGCTATCATGAAGCACATGCAAGAGAACCGGGTGATCAGGCCCAGTCAACACGGGTTCACAAAAGGCAGGTCTTGCCAGACTAACCTGATCGCCTTCTATGACAAAGTGACCCGGCTACTGGATGAGGGAAAGGCTGTGGATGTGGTCTTCCTGGACTTCAGCAAAGCCTTTGACACAGTTTCTCACAGCATTCTGCTTGAGAAACTGTCAGCCTCTGGGCTGGACAGGCGCACACTCTCCTGGGTGGAAAACTGGTTGGATGGCCGGGCCCAGAGAGTGGTGGTAAATGGTGTGAAATCCAGCTGGAGGCCAGTGACTAGTGGGGTTCCCCAGGGCTCAGTGCTGGGTCCAGCCCTGTTCAATGTCTTCATCAATGATCTGGATGAAGGCATCGAGTGCACCCTGAGCAAGTTTGCGGACGACACTAAGCTGGGTGGAAGTGTCGATCTGCTGGAGGGTAGGGAGGCTCTGCAAAGGGATCTGAACAGGCTGGACCGCTGGGCAGAGTCCAATGGCATGAGGTTTAACAAGGCCAAATGCCGGGTCCTGCACTTGGGGCACAACAACCCTATGCAGTGCTACAGACTGGGAGAAGTCTGTCTAGAAAGCTGCCTGGAGGAGAGGGACCTGGGGGTGTTGGTTGACAGCCGACTGAATATGAGCCAGCAGTGTGCCCAGGTGGCCAAGAAGGCCAATGGCATCTTGGCTTGTATCAGAAACGGCGTGACCAGCAGGTCCAGGGAGGTTATCCTCCCTCTGTACTCGGCACTGGTGAGACCGCTCCTCGAATACTGTGTTCAGTTCTGGGCCCCTCACCACAAGAAGGATGTTGAGGCTCTGGAGAGAGTCCAGAGAAGAGCAACAAAGCTGGTGAAAGGGCTGGAGAACAGGCCTTATGAGGAGCGGCTGAGAGAGCTGGGGTTGTTTAGCCTGGAGAAGAGGAGGCTGAGGGGTGACCTCATTGCTCTCTACAACTACCTGAAAGGATGTTGTAGAGAGGAGGGTGCTGGCCTCTTCTCCCAAGTGACAGGGGACAGGACAAGAGGGAATGGCCTCAAGCTCCGCCAGGGGAGGTTTAGGCTAGACGTTAGGAAAAAATTCTTTACAGAAAGGGTCATTGGGCACTGGAACAGGCTGCCCAGGGAGGTGGTTGATTCCCCTTCCCTGGAGGTGTTTAAGGCACAGGTGGACGAGGTGCTGAGGGATATGGTTTAGTGTTTGGTAGGAACGGTTGGACTCAGTGATCCGGTGGGTCTCTTCCAACCTGGTTATTCTGTGATTCTGTGATTCTGTGATTCTGCCTTTGACTTCAGATGAAGTGGGATCAGGCTTTCAGGACCTTTAGGCAATGCTGACCTTTTCAGATGGTGAATCAGTGAAAAAATGGAGTGGAAGCTATGTTCAAAGGTCATCTAGTTCTTCCTACTTCAAGTCCTATTGATGTCAGTGCATGAAGCTGAATATGCGAATAAATCTCTGGAGGACTCACTGACAAAGGTGGATGTTTGGGAGTTTTAACTGGCATATCACTGCAAAGTCCAAACCCATCACACCACCTAAAGATGAAAACTTTGGACTCGATGATTCAGTGGGTCTTTTCCAACCTAGTGATTTCGTGATTCTGTGATTCTTTGTGGAGGGGCTGCATGCCCAGCTTCCACACAGATGTTTGAAATCCCAGTGTAACATATAGTGCTCCAAAATAACCAGAAAAATCTTGGGGGGGCTTTGTGCTGTGATTGCTCTTTGAGCTGTGCAGCTTATTATCTACGTGGTGAGACACTATTATGATCTACTAGCCTGAACCACAAATATGATTGTTCTAATGGATCTACGTAAGGAAGTTAGGAAATTTGAAGTACCCATTCTTGATTTGCACTAGATGCTATTTTTTTATGCATATGCAAACATATATTTATATAATGCCTATTTGTTAATGTGAGGAAAAAAACTACTGTATCTTTTTAGGTTCCTTCAAAGTGGTATTGGTCTGTCTGAATGTGGCTGTCAGCACTGAGTATAGAACAAAACATTCACGTAGAAGGTCATATTCAACTTTGAGTAGAACATGTGACATTCTAAAAATGACTGTAGAATCCATGCCAGCTCCTTGTATAAGTTAATGGAAGGAACATTGTGCCTTTGAAGAGAATTCTTCGTATATTAAACATTAAGAATGACAGTGTACTCAGAATATATTCCCACTATGTAGGGGGGGAAGTTTTCCCTTTTCTGTGAGTAGGTTTTTCTGTAGCAACCACAATCTCCAAGAAATTCTTCAAATCTGCCAGTTTTGGGATTTTCCTATCTGTTGTTCATCAAGGTTAGTCATAACTTACTGCTAGTAAGTGTATGTGTAAATCAAATGTCATCAAATGTGACGGCTCTTCATTATTACACACTAAGGCCTGATGAAAGAGTCAAAGGATTAGTGGAATGAAAAAAATATTTAAACAAAATATTTGCTTTTAGAGATAAAACAATAAATCTTGCTCTTACCTGACAAATAAACTCATCATTTTTATTGCTAACAATGTATTAAAGTACACTGAAGACAACAATTTCAGTGTCAGTGGCAGACATGATAAGGCAAACTAGTGAGGTTGCTAGTGTAGCACAGCATGGAAGATGTAGTGGGCCTGCTCGCTTTTTGAAGGGAAAACTGTTTTTCTAAAACTCAGTTGCTCAGAAAGGTCACTGATCTAAGCCTGCTTTTGACCAGAGTGGAATGAAAGCCATTCCCACCTGGTGGGAAGGTTGGTGATGCAGATAGGCACAGCTCATGCACTGATGAATAACTTGACTTCATTGCGCACACATAGCTTAACAAAAACCTGGTACTGCAAGTGTGCAAAAAAAATCCCCCTGTGCTTGGACTGAAGGGATGAAGGGGCTGAGCTGAGGAAAGCAGAGTAGAGCTTGTGGCTCTGGGCTGAGGATGGTTAATTCCAGCAGCAACTGGAAGTGTGTGTGCCTTGTGCTCCATGATCACAACACCCTCGCTCCCCCTCTGTATTTTGCTCTTGCATTTATTTATGGCATTGTCTTACAGAAGATGGTAACTTTTGGGGCAGGAAATGCTTTCTCCTGTGTGTGCAAAGGATTTCAAACCAGGTAGGAAGCACCAAGTGTTTTCTTACTTCCCAAGAAAGGCTGAGGATCTTGGTGCTTTTGGCTTTGCTCTGTCCCCATTGCATACAGGCAGTGTGTGCTATAGGCATTTGATATATTTTGGAAGCATTATGCTTGCTGTTTAAGTCATTTCATTTGCTGAGCAGTGATATCCTTGCAGTGGAAGGAGAGTCTGTCAGAGGTTGTAGAAAGCAAGTGAACTAGCTGGCTACATTCCGTCTTAGCCAGAAGAGCTAGAAATAGCTCTTTGTAACTTTTCCACCACCTTCTTGTTCCTCCTGTGGTGCTTTTCCTCCCTTTACTGTGTCCTTTCCTGCTGTGCTCTCTCATTCCTCTCCGCTCTGCTGTTTGCCTTCCCTCAGCTTTCTGTTTCTTTTCCCAATCTTTCTTTCTCTCCTCCCCACTTCCTGGCACTCAGACCATCCCTGGGGAGCTCTGCAGCAGGCACCTGGCACTTTCATTACACCCAACAGAACAGTAAAAAGCTGGGAACTGTCCATTTTCTGTGTGCAATGTCAAACCTTCGCAACTGATGGCTTTCGCTTTCCAATCATTATTAAAATTGAGCTGGCCTGTGGTGGCCAGAAGTACATAATATGTGTTTCTTTTTTCTGTTGTTGTAGTTGACTCTCTGGCTTTATGTTAGCAAGATACCATGAAAGCTTTTCTCTAGTACACCTGCCAAGATCATATGTTCTTGAAATGGAGTTGTAAGGGAGACTGGGAAATCCTCATTATTTTTCCCCCTCTAGACAGAAATACTATCTGTAGAGAGTAGTCAAGGCAGTACTGCTGTACATGACTCCCATGCTGTGGTCCCTCTCACAGAGAAATAATGCCTTTTCATATAGTTGGAATTTTAACAGAGAAAGTGAAATTCCTCATGTCACATCATGGGTAAAGGACATTTTGAAAGAAAAGCCAAAAAGAGAGACTCTTAGGATAGAAAAGCTATGATTGGCATGCTACACATTTAGTGCCCCTAGGAAGGCTAGAAATAGTCTTTGCATACAGTCATTGTATAAGCAAGCAGGAGCAGTACTTTGGACCAGTTCTGTGTGCTCCGGCAGTGCAAGCAGTGTGACAATGATACAGAAAAGCACTTCACTCACCAAAAAAAAAATGCCAGGGATATGTTTTTCAGTTAATTGCAAAATACAACTGTGAGATATATGAAAGCATTGAATGGTTTGGGATGGGGAAGAAAAACACTGTTCAATACAGCAATTTTGAAGTGAAAGGCTTCGATTTTCTCAGTCTGAAATCAAGGAGTGTTTTGGTACCATTCAGAAGATGGCACCAGTCCTTAGTCTGAGGGTGATGCCTGGCTGCTGAGAGTGCCTGGGAGGGCAGCAGGGGCAGCCACATGGCTGTCCCACTACCCAGCAACTCACAGCCCACACTACACCTTGAGGGGCTGACAGGAGAAAGGTTAAAACTGCACTATCTGCTGCACGCCCCCTCCTCTGCAGGATATCTCACAGGCCCTGAGAACATGGCTAGTCATAACCCTCCCCAATGAGCTGAAGGATGCCTCATAGAAGCCCTTGGATAAGACCCATGGCAATCATCAGATGCCTGGAGAATTAGAGATGATGCTCCTCTGATGGAGAATCACTCCTCTGCCAGTGCACCAGCCTTGAGGAGAAGCAGGCAGCTGCCCAAGCCAGCAGTGCTGAAGACCCAGCCAGTGATCCAGGCTTCTCCCTGGTCCATGAGCTTAGTGCAACGAATATATTTTGTTCCAGACGCAATACATCTAGGACCAATCCTGTCCTTCTTGCACTGCGGTGTTTGCATTGTTATTGCCAATTACACTTCACAGTTACTCATGGATTTTAATCTTATTGTTTTATGAACTGCAACTAACAAATCCTCTCCTTCCTCTCAGCTCAATAGATGCTACTGAGATCATCTGCACTTTTGTTTCAGATGAAGGACCAAAGAAGAGATTTCAGGAGACTTGTCAGAGTAATTAGAGGAGTCAAGGTGCTAGAAATTGGTCTCCCACCACTTGGAATCCAGGAACAGCTCCGGCTATGCCTCTGTTATTTGGAGGAGTCACACCGTAAAATTAATAGCTATGAGCTGAAATGAGGATGAATCTTGTTGGTTTTTGTTTGATGTGTCTCACTTTCTGAAGAGGGTCAGGACCAACCTATTCCATTGACAGAAACACTGGCACGCACTGTCTGTCAGTCAGTTGTTGAGATTTAGTTCACAGAGACTGGCAGAAGTCGTCACGAGTGCTGAAAACATTTTCCTTTTCAATTATCTTGTTTCTCTGCTATGACACTCTGCTTCATATCAGGCTTCATGCCAAGACAAGGCTGCTACTGAATGCTGATTACCTGCTTTTTGGGGAAAATCTCATTTTTTCTACAGGCAATTTTTCCAATTCTATGTGCATGAACACAGACAACTTCTCTATGGGCTTTGGTCACAGTTAGTGTACTCCCTGATGTACAGAACTGTACAACAGAAATGACTATGGTCTATTAAAATGCTAGCTAAGTCTGCATCTGAAAAACACTTTGCTTTTCATTTGCCACCCAGTCCATGGTTCCCTCACTGCAGCTCGCCACAGTTGGGTTTAAACAGCTTTCTATGTCAGGCCAACCCCAAATGGCCTAATTACCAGGGGAGACGGTTTCTTCAATATGCCCTGGCTGCACCTCCAGTAGAGAGGCAGAGACAGAAAGCTGGAAGCAAAAAAAAAAAAAAAAAAATCCATTTAAATACCTCTTCAGGGAAAGTTTGGTCCAGGCCCAAGGTTTACAGGAAGCATTCTGCACAGCTTGATGTAGGCAAGATATCTCAGCTGATTTCTTTACCCAAGACATTTTATTATTTTCAGTTCTTACCTGTGCACTTGGATGAAGTTCCACAACCAGTTGCAAGTAATTTTCTCCCTTGATCCTTGACTCAGGATACCTGTGGATTTTTCTGAGTTAGTTTTGCCCACCTTGCCAGCTGGCTGCTTTATGAGGTAGAAGGAACCATACAGCAGCTTTATGCTCCCACCCTGCCTGCTCCAGGGTGCTGCCTGCTCAGTAGATCAAAATAAATAGCACTTTCAGCTAAACCAAATTTGACCAGGCCAATGAAATCAGGGTATTAACCAAAGCATAAGATAGAATATTAACGCAGAAGGTACAGTATTTGGTTTTATTTTCTTTTCAGTCTGGTCCATACCCAGCCTACCTGAAAGGAAGCTGATTTATTTCTGCTTCTTTCAATTATCAGCTCCCTACTTCTGTGGTCTTGCTTTTGCAGCTACTCTGCACTGGCAGATTGCTGTGTTGGCCTACATGCATTAGTTGGTGCCAACTTTCTAGTACCAGTATTCAAAGGAATTAGCTGAAAAAAAGAAAAACAGAATTGAAATAAAGGAGAGATGTTCTGACAGTACAGACTGTGCTGTCTGACATAGGACAGCCTCATTATGGCTTATGTTACAAAACCGCTATTTCCCTTTACTGTAACACTGTGCATCTTCTCAATGTTGCCAGTGAATGTTTCCATAGTGAACATAATTATCACCTAATTTTAAAATGCTGTGTATGCTATGACATATAAGAGTGGTGACAGCTGGTTAGAAAGGTGAAGCAAAATGTAGAGCTGCTGAGTGATCTATCTAATATAGTAAAAACTGAAAAAAAAGACTGAAAAAGAAAAACTATTTTAGTTATGTCTTCACTATTTATCTGGTCTTAAAAACAAAAGGTAGATGAATATTTTTTTTCCCTAGGGAATTTCTTTGGAAATTTGACTCACTATTCAGTATTTCTAAGAGAAGTGAAGATAACATGTTTTCTTTTGACATGGATGGAAGATTTAAAACCTCCATCCTGTTAAGTGGGCTGTCATGTATAAAGAAGGACTATATGAATGTGAAAGGAGATAAACAGGAATTTGTCTTGGCAAGGACGGTAGACTTTGACTAAGCCAAAGACAAAACCCCTCTGCCTTTATGGTCTGCCACAAAAGCTTGATTCGACTCTTGCTTTTATTAAATCAATGTGGTTCTGATTTGAAAGCCTGGGGTTTTTTTTGTACCTAGAAAGTCCCAATACCTGCATGCTGGGAAGACTATAAGTCTTGTCTAGTTTATTTCAGTGGTAAAAAAGAGGAACATGTCCTTATTCACTTCCCGAGTCTCATGGAGTGCAAAAGAGGTTTATAGTATTGTTATCTGCATTTTGATGTCTGTTCGTTTGCTGTGCCTCTGAGACGCGTTCCTGAATTGTTTACCTCTGCATATAGTACCTATTTCAGGCTGCTGTTTTAAATAAGCATGGATAAGCAGGAATTGTTTAAAAAAACACAGTGGAAGGAAGTGTAGGTTAAAGTTAATGAATCTGGATTTGGGTTTTATTTTTCTCTACAAAATTTTACAGAGGAATAGCAACAGAATAAGGAGAATGGATTTTAAAAATGCAATGCATCCACAGGGCTGGCAGAGAAGGAATTTGGTGAATAAATATGAGCCTGACAGACCTGAAAATCAAGAAGATATTGTATTAGAAGTGAAAACAAGCTGTGTTTATGAAGGAATAATTCAGGAATGTGAAGAAAGCAGAAATACATACTAGACCTCATATAGTAAGAGACAAACAAATAGAAATAGTTCTGTTAGAAGTGGATGAAAAAAGGAAGTACTGGTGCTTCACAAAAAGTAAAGAAGGGATAAGAGGGGAAGAAAGTATGTTGAAGAATTAAATTACTACTTCACTCCAGTCTCTGCAAAAATTTAATGCAATCAGATACCTTAAGTGGTAATAGAAGGGACATATCTTCACAAAAGTCTGAAGAGCAGAATCAAATCCATTTAGCTAATATAGGTTAGTTACAATTTATTGGCAAAGCAGTATTAAAAGGCATCTTATAGGGGAACTAAAAGAAGCAGCCAATATAGTTTATGAACCACTAGCACTTATGTGGAGAATTAATATAGGACAGAGAAGGTCTTAGAAGACTGGAAAAAGATCAACATTCTGCATTTTTAAAAGGCAGAAGGTCCACAGCTTTCTCCTTTTCTATGTAGCTAATCTTTGATCACTGGAAAGATCCTACTCATGTTATGAAGCTTGATTTGCAAGATGATAAAATGGATTTACTTAGAATAGAAAATAATAAACCAATCTAATTTCCTGATAACGTATCTGGCCCAGTGAATTAGAAAAATGGGATCGATTGATTGACTCTGACTTGTCTTAGTAGAACTTTTGGCAGTGTCTTCCATGACATTTTTAAAAGGGGGGATTCTTAAAAGAAGACAATATATATAAACAAGGTAGTCACCAAAACTTATGATCATGATATGGAAGAACGCAGTTCTTAAAGGGAAATGGTGAATTTGTGTCAAACTGGGAAGGTATTTCAAATATGAAAAAACACGTCGAAACATTTTGACTTTTTGAGTATTTTCATACCCGGGTTGTATACTAGTAATGGATGATGTGCTGTTGGGAAAGCTGTTAGCCCTGTGGGGATGTTAACTCCACAGTTTGTGGGGTTTGTGACTCCTCTGAAGTTTGAAAAATGAGTAAATTGGTATCCTACCACCAGTAGATGTTCTTCCCTAGTTAAATAATCTCATCATCTTTATGAAATATGTGCATTACAGTTTTAAAACATCACAGTTAAATCTAGAGGCAACTGAATAATTTCTGTAGTCAAAATTCTACTTTTTTTCCCCTTCCCCAGAGAAAGAAACACACATTCTTTGATATTGACTAAAACTTACTTTCTCCAAAAGGTCAGTGACCATGAATGAAGTCTACAGTCCAGGACTTTTGCATGTCAATCAGTGTGGATGGAATTTTGTCCCAATGGCTTCTTGTTTAACTGTCCTACTTTTCCTTATGGTCAATGCCCCCTTAAAGCATGATTTTATGAACTGCTGCTTGAATGAAGAGTTATTTCATATGGGTTTTCTGATTTTTTTTTTTTACCTAACCACTTTACATTTAAATATATTACTGCAACCATGAAAACAGCCTACCTACCTCTATAGCATTCTGCTAGGTACATTGAAACAACTCATAGCTTGATATTTAACATTAATATGTAAAAGGTCTACAGATGGCTTATTCAAGAGCAAATATTCATATCAAAGATGAAAGCGAAAGATGGAGCAAGTAGGATGTTAATTTCCATTCATTGTGGTTTTCCAGAGTGCAATCCCAATAAGTATGTAATTTTCAGTAAAATAAAATTACTATTTTTTTTTCCTGGTTCTGGGACCTAGAAAATTATGAGGGCTTCAGGTCCAAGACAGCTCAAATGATTGATTTACCTGGAAATAAAAAAATTGGAAGACTTCCAGACTCTTAGCAATTCATTACCATGCTAAGTATGCTGGCAGGAGAGAAGGTAGGGTATGAAAGATGTTTGGAAAACACTCTTTCACTGGTAACCTGCCTGAGTTTTCACCTTGAAGTTAATCAATGTTGACAGTCCTCCATAAGGCATTTTGATTTTAAAAATGTACAGCCACAGAATATCTAATTGGAATTTTTTTAAAGAGTGGTTTCTGGCAAGGAAGGTACGAAGTCTTCTCATTTCTGTTGGGTTGGTTGAACTACGCCTTTGTCTGAGACTTCTGATGTACAAACTGAAGTGAACAGAGAATTGGTTCATCTTTAAGTCCCATTGCTCTTTTCCAGGGGTGAGAGGATCTAGGACTCGGACCCTACTAGAAGCTTAAGGAGATGCATTGCACTTATAAAAGTTAAAAAAATCAAATGTAAATCTTCTAAAAATGCCTTTGACAGGCACAGGAATTATCAAACTAAACATAGGTGCATGTTCTTCCTTCCCTGGACCCATATGAATTCTGCATATTTTATTAAACATAGGTGCTTGGGTACTACCTGGCTCTTTCTCCATACTATAATTCTTAATCTGAGGATAATAAAATCTACCATAGTACTGCAGTGGTTGGTGTATGGAAATAGAAGAGAGTAAATTCTCTGGGCAGACTTAATTTCATATGTACTGACCACAGATTAACAAAGTCAAAGCATCTGCATGCTGAAAAGGAAAGGAATTGTCGAGGTTGATTCAAGGCAGTGCATTTTAGGTAAGATGAAATTTTACTTAGCTGTCTTGAAACACTACTAACAGTGAGGTTGAGTGACTTAGCAGAAACACATTTGAGGAAAGCAGGCAGGTTGTTCAGTGAATCTTTCCTAACTAATGAGAATTCTTGCAAGTGAGCTGGAAGATTACTCATGGAAACCTTGGCTAGGTAGGATTTTATTTAACTTCAGCAAACTACAAAAGACAAGAAAGGTGTAACAAGCTCTCTTTCCCTCCTTCTCACCTTTGATTTTTTATGTGGTCGAGGGGTCAGGGCAAGGCAATTTGGCACAATACACCTTCTGAAACTTCAATTTTTCTGATCTAACTAACAGAATAAATAGGATGGTCATGCTTTGTGTGAATGCTTTTTTTTTTCTTGCTTTTTTCCTTTCTTTTCTGATTCCTTAAGAGCTAATCCCCCCACCAAACTACCCCTCAAGGTCTTTTCTGCATAACAGATTCTCTGTCTTAGCTCAGATTTCAAAGAAAACCTCTAGAATACACACAAAAGGAATTGTCATGCTCACAAAACTCACCTTTGCTTTAATGTATAATACTTTCCAGTTTTAAAACGTGATCTTTCCTTGTACGACTAAACTGGGCATGACCAGGGACACCCAATGATCCTACAGTCATTACCATTTCCTCACCAACTCTGTTCTTCATTTTTCTTAATAGATTTAAGGTAGCAACTTTCAAGGGCGTACCTTTCTCAGTGTTCTTTGATGACTGAGCTGCTGGGTTTTGCCCCAGAATAAACATGTTCCTGGCTTGAAATAAGAGACCTCTTTCCTTAATGTCAAAAAGTGACAGTTGTATTTGTAAATCAGAGCAAATTACTTCTGTCAGCACCTGAACACTGCTGTATTTGTATGGCTTTGTAATTTCTCAGTATTTTACCATATATACTTTCTACAAAAATTGTCTCCATTTTTCTGGATTTAAACTGGGAGCATAACATTTAGACAACAGACTCAAGTTTGACAATCTATCAAAACCTAATCTTTTGATGAATAACTGTAAAATCTACATAGCTAAGGGAGGAATCCACTGGAAGTTTTACATTCACAGGCAGGCGTTGGGATGAACTGTATGTGCCTGCGAGCAAGGGACATACTCTTTGATTTTATTGCTGTAGTATTTATCATGTGAGCTATCATACTGAGTGGCAGTGAGTTCTGAGTTACAAGAAATCACTGTCATCAATTCCTCATTTGTCAATGTTCTCTGTCACTCACACTAAAGACAAACAAGGTCTTTTTTGTGTCTTTAAACCTTGAAATAATTAAAAAATATTTGAAAGAATTTGTAGAGTCAACCCTATTGAGGAAACAGTTGTTAGCCTTTAATTGAGGACAAGATTTCACAGAGGCTCTGGAATATGACTTCATAGTAATATTAAAGAACATATTTGTATTTGCAAAGTGGAGTAATTAGGACTGATTTCCCCAGTACCATGTAGCCATAAACACAGTAACATGTTTTGCACAGTTAAATTCATAAAGATTCAGATCTAAAGCTGCTTCTGGAAGCAGAGACTTCAGCTTTATAACAATCCCCTCTGAGGGACGTGGAGGCTTCTCTAGGCAGAGATAAATGAGCAGTGAGGGGAAGGGCTGCTGGCACAGAGAAGTGGCGTGTTCTAGTCCGAGATAGACACCAGAGCGGGTGTCCTTTCACAGACCAGGAACCCAACATCTCAGTCATTCTTAGGTTGTTTGAAGCACCACAAGAAGTGTGGCAGTAAGGTATTTTCCTTACAGTACTAGCAGCAGCTTAAGGACTCCGTTGTAACGAGCACTGCCAGATTTCACTGTACACCTCTGAGATGTTATTCTCCCTACCCAGAGGGAACTTCAGTCAAAGGTGTGGGGAAGATGCACTAAAATGAGTTCTAGGAGGAAGTCTTAGACAAACCTACCAAAGACAATGATTATGATAAGCACTTTTTCAGCCTGAGTAGAAGAAATTCCTAAGGTCTTTTTGTCTTAAAAAACTCTGCAACTCTTAGTAATGACTAAAACTTGGGCCAATCTGGCTGATTAGCCTGGGGAATATTTAGACAACTTTAGTATTAAATTCTCAAGTGTTTCTTTCCTGCTAGTTTTATATTCAAATGGCACTACTTTTCCAGAAATAATAGACAGGAAGGAAGAAACAACACATAAGAATGGCAGTTCCGATTGCTATTTTGGGACAGGGAATATGAGAAAACTGTGTCTCTGCAGGCCTGGTTCATCTGCATGAAGCTTGAGTGGGCTCAGCAATGGACTCAGCTGCCCAATGCATGCATGGCCTGCTGAGGATGGAAATTAGCACACAAACTTTACAAAGGGATGTTTTCTCAAAGAAATCTGAACAGTAAAGTCCTGAACCCAGCCTTTCTTTACAAGGATTTTAGTCACCTTAACAAACAGGTGCGATGATATGGGTATAACACAATAAATAAGAAAATAACGTAGAAACTTTGACTGGGACAGATGTAAACTTTTGTGTATATGTGCAAATACGTATTTCTGAGGTTGAAGATGCATATGGGTGTTCACATACCTGAAAGCATACTGGAAATGCTTTCCTGGCTTTTGGACTTGTATTCACTATTGACTCTGTGCATTTACATTTGAAACATAAAGGCAGTAGATTTAAATTCTGGTATTTTAAGAGTAAAATTAAATTATTGATTTGGATCAGCAGTGAGAGAAAGAATTAGAAATATATGGGAGAGAAGATACACAGGAAGACTCTGTTGTTTGGTCTACATTTTCACATACTGATGTGAAGTACATCTTGTCTGATGCTGAATTTGGTGCTCTGAAGCTGAAGAGAAGATAAAGCAACTCCAGCATCCACAGTATTTGAGATATGTTTATATCTGCCATATGTGATATAGCTGTTTCATTATTATCACCATATCATACTAGTAAGCCAGTTTTTATGATGTGTTGATATTATTAGCATCACCAGTTTACTCTGAATAAGGCTCCAACCAAATTCCTAGAGCAAGCACCCATGCACATAGTGACTTTCTATGGTGTCTGCCATCCTGAAACAATGAGTCTATCTAGTGATCATACAAGTGGAAGCTGGCAGAGACAACAGGCTGAGATACCCTCTTCATGCTTGCAGAGACACAACTGCAGTCTTATTTTCAGTTAAAGGTGACAGAATGATGCCTAATGCTTTGCTCCTAACAAAAAGTGTCTGTGCAAAAGCACGTTTCAAGCAAGTCAAGTTAATTCAGCCAGGATGTTCCAATGTTGTTACTGTACAGCATCTGTACACAGAACTCGTAGTGACCTATGCTTAATCCACAGAAAATCTTGGGAGACGTTCCTCTGGGAGATACCATGCTATCCTAAGCAGCAAACTCTACCTGGCACATTCATCAAACGCTATAGCGATTAATTCAGCAAATGGGGCAGGTGTAAAAATGATGCTGCCTTAATTCATTTTATGACATGAAATTCAGGTTAGAAAGAATAGTGGTTTTTTTCCCACATCAGTATATGCTCACTTCATGGAAAATAGTAGCTACAAAAGCCAACAGTCTCCTACTTCTTCCTTTCTTCATTCCTCAGAGGTTCACTCCACCTTGACTACTACAAAAATTTTAGAAAACTAATGTCTTGATATACAAGATCTTGGAGTTTTAGAAACTCTATCAAGAATACAAAAACTCATTAGGGAACTATTTCCACTGAATTAAATTAATTGGAAATAAAATATGATCAGAACCATACCTAACACTCTCTGACAACATCAAAAAAAGCCTACAGTAGTGATATGATTAAAAAGATGATGGGGAAATGAAGTGACACTATTTGTTGATACTGAAATTTTAAAATTAGATGGCATCTAATTAGTCTTTCATTGAATGAAAAGCAATTAATTACATATTCTGCTTAATCACTTGTATTAAAAACAATTATATGTCAGGAGGGATATTATCTGCTTTTTCCTGCACCAATGATAACTTTTTTTCTTAAGAAATGACAAAAAATATTGAGTCTCTTTGGTAACCAGTACCTTGTTTTGTATAGTTGTCAAAGTACTCTTGGCACATAAGTTTCAGTATTTTATAATGTGTTGACCTGTCTCTTCAAGGAAGATGAAATAATATTTTTTTCTTCTCATTTATAGCAATATTTTTTAGAATATACAGTACTTTTAAGGTGTTTGATCTGAAACCAATTTTACCTCTGTGCTCATTTGATCTTCACCTAAAATGGATAGGATACAGCCACTACAGAAATAGAACCATAATGATAATGGATTTTTTTATTTTCTTCAGTATCATGAAGAGTCATGGTAGACCCTTTTAAACTGAAGCACTATTACAAGAGGTGAGTGTCTGGGCTCAGCTCCAGCAGCTTAGACTCTAACTCCCTGCTAACGCTGCTCAGCTGGTAAAACTATTTATTACTGTGCTCTGTTCTAGTGAGTGCTACTGGATTAAATATTCATTAGAAACTCAGTAGTATCCTTACAATTTTGCCAACCTGAGAGACTGCAGGCTGGTATCAGCCTGCTTGACGTGCAGACCACACCAGAAAGCTTATCTATAATGCAAGTGGCTGTGATACCCTGGTAATGAGTCTGAGATGTCATGCTGGGCGCTGTAACACCCCCGTGGGTTCATTCATCCTACAGAAAAGAAGACTAAAGAGAGGTGGTTTTAAATGCAGTCTTCAGTGACCTAAGGAGGGGTTATAGTGAAGACTGACTCTTCTTGGAAGTATAAAATGAAAGGACAAGGGGCAACAAGCACACATAGCAACAAGGTGCAAGGGAAATTCCATTTGAATTTGAGCAAAAATGTTCTTCATCATTAAAGCGCTTCAGCACTGCAAGAGATTGACCAGAAAGTCCTTGGAATCTCCAGCTTTGGACTTTCAAAGCTAGACTGGACAAGGTGTGAGCAGCCTGCTCTAACTTGAAAGTTGTCCCTGCTTGAAACAGGAGGTTGGACTAGAGGACTTCAGAGGTCTCTTAAAATCTCACCAGCTTAGTGGCAAGGGGGCACACCATATAGATCCTGATGTTATACATACTTCTTCTTCCTCTGTCTCCTTCTGACACAGATTTTTACATAAAAATACATTTTTCAGCACTGCAGGAATTAATTTAGAAATTGTTTTGTAATGGTAACTTTCTTCTTAAGGGTTGTAACTATGAGTGCAAAATGCCCCAACCCTTGGGTCCCTAATCCTCAGAGAAAAAAATCTAGGAAGAAAAAAATGTTCTTGATCTTCCTGTCGTACCACAGAATTTTGAGCCAGACAGCAAAATAACAAATGGAGTTGTGCTGCTGCATATAGAACATAGAAGAACAGCATGTGAAGGTGGTGCAAGAATAGTTCTCTTTCAGCTCATCCAAGCAGAGAGGCTGTTTCATAGAAAATTTCCCTCTTATCACAATGCTAACTGTTCTGCCATTAGTCTCCCTTTGAAAAAAAATAACTTATTTTTCTGGCTACAGTCTAGATGAGGGGTTCTGCCTCACGGCTGGGAAGCCTTTCTCTTTTCCTTTTAAGACTAATATTCTGTTCCCCTTATTCTGTTCCCCTTATTCTGCGTGTTACATAGCACTCTGCAGAACATCATATCTTGCTCTGGTATTTAATCTGCCTTAAGATCACTAATGCAGGAGGGAAGTGACTGGTATTATAAACTGTAAGACTGTCATTGTCTTTGTAGGTCTGAAAGACAATATTTATGAAAGGGGGATGACCATCAGAGAAGTTGCTTTGCTTTATCCAGAGTGCTCTTGAGAGCAGTGCTGCTCTTAAAAGATATCTGAACCAGTCTTCATGGGATATTCTGCTTATAAACAAAAAGCATCCATAACTTAAATTTTAAAATAACGCTGGATTGCATGTCATGTTGCCCCAGAACTACTGAGAAATCATCTCGTAAATGCAGGGAAAACAAGCTGTGCAAAAGAGGCAAATAAAGTACTGTTTTTAAGAAATATTATATTAGCTCTAAAAGGAGTCTTGGGACTTCTTTTCTTTTTGTCTGTTTAAATTTTTGCTAGTTTTTATTTTTCTTGATGGCTTCAACATTGGAAATGAAAACACTCTGGACTGTTTCTATTCTCCTGTGAGCCTTCATGTGCACTTTTTATATATACAGCAGCAGCTGACTGCAACGAAGACAGAAGTCCATTCCCTATCCTGTGAAAGAGATGCAAAAACCTACTGATGTGGTGTTAATATGGAAACTCTCTCATCTTTCCCAACACAGGTAAGAAATTGAAGGATTTTTTTGGGAAAAGCAAGCAACTTTCTCTGAGAATCAAAACATAATTTCTTCACCTGATCAGACTTCTTAGATCTCTGAGGTACTTATGTGGATTTTCTCCAAACTTCTGCAACAATTTTCCCCAGTCCTTTTGCGGCAAGACAGACCCATATACTGGCAGTATAGGTCTTGTTCTATATGTTACAAATTTCATCTGGATAGAGTAATACTTATGTGTGAGTCTGTGTTTGTGTGTATGCATATATACACAAATATATACCCAGAAATACACATGCACGTATTTGGATAGTGGCCATCTAAGCAGATCAGGGTTTCTTTCTGAAACATTCCCTTTATGAGCCTTATGGTTCTCATCTTCTGAAAACTGCCACCAGCAGAAGTTTTCTGTTCCTATTTAGGATATTAATTGTTCTATCAGGTTGTGTCAGGCCAAAATACCAACCTAGGTTCCCTTCTTCTTGCAAGCAGATTTTGAGATTGTAGAAAAGCTCTGGCTTCCTGGTAAACCCATTGAAAAGCAGCCATGATATTTTTAGCCTTAAATTATTTTTTACAGGGTCTTAAATTACTGTTATACTACCTGACTTAAGACCCAGATAGACCCACAGGTCTGCATTTCCTGGGTCGTGGGGTTTTTTTATCCTAGGTTCTTTTCCTTCAGCTTCATTTACTAGATGCCAGTATCTAATGTATAATTTTCATTCTACTCCCTATCCTCCTTTCCCTCATATTACTTTTCTGAATGACTTGTTTCTGCTTCCATTCGTCCTTTTAGCCAAGATGGCTTCTTCTGTGCAGCAATCCCATTGAGCTTTTGTGGGTGTAATTGGTAGTGAGTCTTGAAAAAAGTGTCAGTATTCATAAAACTTCTTAGCATCCACATGTATTCCCAGTCACTGATACCAAAAATGGGGTTTCAGAAAATGGTTCTTCTGGAGCCTGAGGCATGTATATTACAAAGGGGACATGTTCTAGAAACGTAATCATCACCGAGGGAGCAGTGCAATCACTGATTTAAGGTATTGTAATTAACACTCCTTTGTCAGTCAGCATGGGATTCAATAAGCAGTTACTTCAAAGTGCAGGACTTACTATGGCTGCAAATCATCATCTACTACTTCATGAAACTGTACAAAAGCAAAGAAAAGAGGTAACTTGTGATTACATAACTGTTTTTCTGTGCATTCTGATACAAGAAAGTACATTTAGTGAACATTTAGCAGTAGGTCATCTAAGCAGTAGGTCAGCTAATGAGGTGAGGTGGACAATAAAGATGTTTTCTAGTTTCCCGCATAATTAATTTATTTAGAAATTTTATCCATGGTCATTAAAATTCCTGAGATATTGAACTGTCAATGTCTGTGTAGAAGGGAATGATTTTTTCAGTTTTAATACTTCTTTTTCTGTTCCATATTTATATATGCACACTCAAAAAGATGTAGGTATATAACGCTCCATCCTACTCTTCTGTTCCTGTGGAACAACTTTTAACCATGAGTTCTAATGAGCTTTAGGCAACCATGTTTCTTTTCAGATCTGTTTCCACTGTCTTGCTTGTTTTCTCCAAACATTAATTACACAGACTGTAAATATTCTTTTCCTTCTGTGCCCTTTTGTACTTGGCATTGTAACATGCAATTGTGTTGATATTTTAGTGTAGAAACTGTAGCCTACATCAAAACACACAGGGAAAAGAACTGGATCCTCCTGTGGAAATTGATTGGAAGACAAAGAAATAGGGTTGCAAAATTCTGCCCTTTATATTTTATCTTCCAGTAAATCTTTTAATCTTAATTTAATTTAACAAAGAAAGGTTTTGGTTTCACTTGGAGGCAACACTGATGTGCTTTGTGCAGTGCAAATTTGCGCAGCTAGCTCCAAGAGCATGAATCTGCTGGAATGACCATGGTGTGTAATGCCATATGGAGATAATATTTAGGCTAATTAGCTTATGATTTTACCACAAGGGCTGCAAAACATGCTTCCAGCATGCTTAGCCATAGCTCGCTGGTGACCTTTGCCTTGTGCAGCGTTATGCACCTGTTCAGCATACATGCTCAGATGGAAAGCAACTGTCAAGATGTTGCACCTTATCTAAAGGATCACCAGTGAAAATTGTTTCACTATGCTTGTGTTTGGTCAACAGCAAAATAAACAATGAGAACAGGGCTTAATCCACAAATCAATATGTCTTTCAATTTGATCTAAAGCCAAGGACATGTTTGATCCTGATGTTTATTGATCAGCAAGATATAAAGGCCTTTTATCCAGAACTCTGTTAGATTAAAATGAACCAGCTCATTAAGATCTCAACTGGACCTTATCCAAAGGTCAGTATGAATATTTACATTGATTTGAGTGGACTATACACAAAGTTAGCCAAGAAACATTAATCTAATTGTTTTATGTGTCTTCATAATTTGAAATAGCCTTCTTTTTCCTGCTGGCTTAACTGGTCATTACCAGTAAAATGCAGACACTGGCCTCAATAAAGCAAACTGAAGCACAGCTACATTAATTTCTAGCTAAGTAACGTCATTTTCCCATATCTTTTCATGAAATTGTTTTAATTTTAATATGCTTGCAATTTAAAATGTATACTTTATAAATTCCATTAAATACAGTTGGCACGTCTGGAAAAAAATCTTGTTCATTTACATAAAAAGAGAGTTGAGTGAATTAGCTATGTAAGGGAAATGAGAGGTAGCAGCAGACCCAAGTGGTAATAAGATGTGGTTATGTGAATGCATGAGTTTCTATTCTTCCCTAAACTGTGAATCACAATCTGTAGTGGTAAGTTAAATTCCCACAGAAGCACCAAAGACCTATGCTCAAATTATTACAGTTCTTTTGAAAGACTTGCTTGTTTTCCAAGGCTGAGCTCTTGGAGTCGGCTTGGATCTGGTCTAAACAAGTGTCTTCCCTCTGTTTCTGAGTGGCTTATGTCTCCACCCAGTGGTAGTGCTATGTTATTGAATGACGTACATCAAGTAAGAGATGAATTTCAAAATCTGCATCTTTGAGCGAGCTTTTCTGACTTTTACATGTACTATTAAATATTATAGGCTTATCACCAAGAATCCTGGTCTACATAGGGGTAAAATAGATTAAGCCAAATTAATCTTACAAGAATATTTTTAAAGGACTTTAGGATATTGCCTTTTACAGGCATCGTGTTGTATTGAATTGTAATTCGGTGTGGAAGGTGAAAAAAAATTCTATCAGCTTTCTGCGTCCTTGTATCTACAGTGAGATGCAAGCGACAAGCTCTTTCCCAGAATGCTTTAAGAGAACTGAAGAAGTCAGTGTTCCCCACTCTCAGCTCTTTCTTTATTTGCTACCTGTAACCTGAGCTGACCGAAGGGAGCATGTCCAGTGCTCTACCTCAACCTAGTGTTGTAGAACAACCTACTTATTGTAGAGCTCACCCACCTTCCAGCCTATTAGTGTATGCATTCTTCCCTGTTGTTCTGGTTTGGAAGAAGACTACAATTCCTCCATTTACATTAAATAAAGCTTGTAGAGATCTTAAATTCCCTCTTCACATTTGAGATTGACATTGGTATCAAGTCAGAGAAGGAAGATAGCAGTGCTTGTCGTTTCACTTCAGCCATCACCCCAAATCTTGTCTGCTGGACTCCTTCAATCAGGGGCATCAGCAACCTGCAGGATTTCCTTCCTTCCATTGAACACTGAGAAATCAAAATGATACTGATACGTGTTGTAAGATTGTTGCACTATCGTAGAAGTCAAATCTGAATTAAATGCTCATCCTTTTTTCTCAGGAGGTCTTCTCTTGATAAACAAGGAAAAGTGGAGCACAATTGCGTCCCAGAAAGTACTGACTATATGATTTGTGATTGATCTTGTTGATTCTGCACATCAAAAAAATAAACTTAATTTCTCAGTGTAATGCATGGATCAAGCTCAGTGTGGAAAGCCAGTTTCTGACACCTGAGCAATTAACTAACTGAAAAGACCAGCCTGCTGCTTGAAAAAAACTGGGTTAATATTTTACTTCTTCCTACACTGGTAAAAATTTTCATTAACTTCAATAGCATTATATCCTACGTGGAGATGCAATCTCAGCAGAGGTACTACTTCATTTTGCATGTGTTCTTTGCAAGGTTGGGCTGGACATGCAGGTGGATGCAGAGAGGGAAGACTGACAGGATTCCTTCCAGACTGAATGGCACAGATACCTCCTCAGAATGGAAAAAGAGAAAAACTAGAGAAATTATTGAGGCAAACAGCACCTGAAATTCAGGGAAACACTATGCTCCCTTGTCATGTGAGTGGTCTCCTTGTCTAAGTGCCATTTTTTGACAGTGCTCAGGAGCAGTTATTTTGAGAAAAACACAGTGTGGCATGTATCTGCTTCTGCTTTTCCATGTGTGCTTTTAGTGCTCTGTCTCTAAGGCACTCCCTAAACCAGAGGTCAGTCTTATATTGAGTTTCACAGCTTTTGATGGACTCTGCTTCCATGAATTTGTCCATTCCCTCGGGGATACTGCATCAGCAGAAACAGAATTCTGTAGCAGGGAATTCTATAGGTAAAATAATTCCTTTTGGTTTGTTTTAAATCCTTTACTCAATAAAATGAGCTTCTGTGGTAAACTCTGCTTCAAAAAATTAACTTGGTTGCAAAAAGAGGTTCTGCACGGAGAGTATTTCATAACTGTCTCCTATGCAGGTCAAGGTTTTAGTTTTCCTAAATGAGTCGCTGAACTTACCTGGGAAGACAAGCCCAGACATTTCCAGCACTCTTTCATATCAGCAGTTCCATGGCAGCGTTTTATGTAACTTAATGCATTCTTTCAACATGTATTGAGATTTTCACTGTTTCTTGTTAGTTCACAGTGGTTTCTGGGGTAAGTAGAACAATTATGCCAGTTCCAGATCACTTACACGTGTGAGAAATTCTTGAATTCTGTAGCATTTAGCTCAATAGCTATTAGTCTTAATTGATTTTCTGTTGGCAGAAGGTGGTACCAGTCCTTTCTGCTTTCCATTTTTTCATCAAAATAGGCACCAAACTAAGGGTTCTTTCTGTTCTTTTTATTTTGTCTCTGTCAGTTCAAACATGAGTATCTTCCAGGAGAAATGCTGGAGAAATAATTCCAGTGGTTTTTTTCAGCTTCCATGTCACAGTAGGAAAACATACGTGGGGAGAAGGTCATTGTATGTATCCTTTAATCTAGGAAGTCCAGTTCTCAGTTGCCTTAAGCATTGAGCTGAATGCCTACTCTAAAAGACTGACATGACTACTATGATTCTTTAAAAACTCCAGTGCGCCTTTGAGTGCTTAAGATTACTAAACTGATATTCATTTAGTAGACTGTCTCCTTGTATGGCTGCAATGCATTCATGAATCAAGAATCAATGTGGAGATATCTTATGTCTGGCTAATATCAGACCAGCACTTGTATGAACTGCTTTCTTTCTTATTTTCAAGCATGATAAGAATGATTGCATTATAACTCATCTCAGCGAAATAATCATGTGTAATTGCATAATTACCCGTTACAGCTGTTTGACTTACTGGCATTTATACTAATTAGACTAACGTGATTCACAACCACAAGTTAATTTAAAACAAGAAAATCACAGAATGGTCCCTCTTGAGGGTGTCTACACAGGCAGCAATACTGGGGTTGAATAGAACCATAGAATCATAGAATCACCAGGTTGGAAGAGACCCACCAGATCATCAAATCCAACCATTCCTATCAAACACTAAACCATGCCCCTCAGCACCTCGTCCACCCATCCCTTAAACACCTCCAGGGAAGGGGAATCAACCACCTCCCTGGGCAGCCTCTTCCAGTGCCCAATGACCCTTTCTGTGAAAATTTTTTTCCTAATGTCCAGCCTAAATCTCCCCTGGCGGAGCTTAAGGCCATTCCCTCTTATTCTGTCCCCTGTCACTTGGGAGAAGAGGCCAGCACCCTCCTCTCTACAACCTCCTTTCAGGTAGTTGTAGAGAGCAATGAGGTCTCCCCTCAGCCTCCTCTTCTCCAGGCTAAACAACCCCAGCTCTCTCAGCCGCTCCTCATAAGGCCTGTTCTCCAGCCCCTTCACCACTTTGTTGCTCTTCTCTGGACTCGCTCCAGAGCCTCAACATCCTTCTTGTGGTGAGAGGCCCAGAACTGAACACAGGATTCGAGGAGCGGTCTCACCAGTGCTGAGTACAGAGGGAGGATAACCTCCCTGGCCCTGCTGGTCACACCGTTTCTGATACAAGCCAAGATGCCATTGGCCTTCTTGGAATAGAAAGTGAAATGTTGATCCTACATATTTCCTTGAACATAGTTAACTGTTAGCAGGTGGCCAGATATAGTATTAAATAATAAACCGTAATAATACTAAACAAAACAAAAGATAAGGCTCTGAAGTGAAAACAATCTCTCTTGCACAAGGAAGCTTGCCACACTGACTACTAAGAAGTAAAATTTCTTGCAGGCAAATAATCATACATTTGTTTATTATAAACATTTCTCAGTGGTGGTCCAAGCTAAATTTGAATTTAGATCAGTACCTGCTGGTATGTTTTATTTTCCTTTAAATTCAAATTCAGTATTTGAGTCTTGAGCTCAGTCAACTACTCCAATATGTAAATTACTTCAATGGGTTTACTTTTTGCTTTTACAGCTAACGCCCAAGTCAGGAATAAGATTCAGCATATGAATTTAAAGAAAACTGAAGGATTAACAAAATAAATAGCAAGCAGAATACTGTCTTTAACTCTATGTTTTTGGAGATATTCATAATCTTACAATTACTTTACTGAAAAACACATGCTACCTAGTTTCACTCAGAAAAGCTCAATTTATGTACTTATCTTCTTCATTTGAAATTTGATTTATATATTTCACCAAAGGAAAATGTCAAAAGTCACTCTTGATGCCAAAGATGAGCTGAATCTTCATTCTGTTTTCCCCTTCAGTCTCCATATACTATTCAGTTTTATGGCTAAAAATAAAGGTTCTTTTTGCTGTGATTTATTTTACTTCTAATAGGGATAAGTAGACAAGCATGTCTTCTATGTGCTCTGAAAATCTGAAAAACTTTCCTATAGTGAACAATTTTGGAAGTCTAAATCATTCTTTAAGAAGGAAAACGCTTTTATGAGTTCTTACAGTCTTTTTCCCTCTGGAGTTGAGTCTAGTGTACGCTATCACTTCATACATCTAGGAAGTAGGTTGGCTGAGTAGAAGACACTTCTTTTGAGAAACCTATGCGAGAGAAACAGATCCACTTGACTTTCTCAGGGTAGAAACTCTATGACTTGCAGCAATATCATCTGCTCTTTACAAGCAGCAGTTCAAACAGTTCACTTAAAAAAAGACACAGATGTCCTTGAGACTGAAGCTGTTTATACATACTGAGAGTTCTTTAGAGAAGACACCAGCCACAAGAAACTACTATATTATGATTCTTCCACCTTGTTTCATCTTGATTTATGCTTTTTTATATTTTACGGCTTCTTTGCACAGAATTAACTGGTAACCACAAGAGGGTCTATTAATTTATCAAGGCATTACAAGTGTGCAGTATTTTTCTCTCAAGGTTTTATCCATTCTCCAAATTTTCTTTCACACCTGATCTTTCTGAGGGGTAATTTGAGGCATTCTGCTACAGTTGTACGTCTCAGATAACCAGAAAGTATAACGCTTTCTTCCATGACAGAAAATAGGTGTTCTAATAAGCTGATTCAATGTGCTGTTTAGAGCTGAGAAATTGTAAGATTAATATCAATGTCTTTTAATAGTTAACTGGCTAATGCTCTACCAACAAGAATTTTATTAGCTACATGCTGATAGTGTAGGTATTGATTTTTTTTTCTTTGAAATAGTCCCAATCACATCACAATTTAGGGCTGCAAAGACAGCAAAATTAGGCAGCAGTTTTGACCTCTAAAAAAATATCATCAGCAAATGAGAACAGCAAAATCATTTTACCTCACGTAACAAAAGAAACCAGAGGAGTAATAATAAAAGTCTTTCAATAAATTTGGATGAGTCAATATATTTTTTCATTTCCATGATGAGGTACTTGGATATTACATGTGCTCTGCAAGAGTTGTTCTTTGTAGATGGTGAACAGAGAGGTGGCTATTAATATATATAAAAATTTGTTTCCACTACAACCAATTTTAACAAGTTAACCACAAATGTTATTTTTATTTACCAGTAAGACAAGGGTTCATTTTGCAGTTAGTATATAATTTTGTTCTAGTTTATGCATGAGAATGCCAAAATATTATTTAAAGAACATTTTTCTCCTCAGATCTGGGTTTTACACTGCCAAAATAATTAAATTGACTACATTTGTCTATAAAATTCTAAAATTTGTGAAATGCTGTTCAATGAACTATTACATAAGCCTGCATTTCAGATATTGATTTCAAATAACAACATCATAGGGATTTTAAAATACTGTATTACATCTGGGACTCAGTGAGATGTTCATGACTGGGACCTTCTCCTTTAAAAGCAATATTTCTGCAGAAAAAGAGAAAAATACCCTGAAACCAAACTGCTGATGGTGCATGAAATACTATAATTTCAAAAATGTTGCTGAGTTCTTCAACTCAGGAGAGTCAGGTATGAGGTCTTTCCATAGAAGGCAAGTAAAAGTCATACACTACGAAGAAAATAACTGCTTGCAAACTTAAAAAAAACATTGACACAATTCTGCCTATGTTGCAACTTCTTGGGTTTTGATTTGGCCTTTAGATATCAACCAGCTTTTGCTAAAGATCGGCATATTGAACAAATAGCAGAGATGCTCTCAATATGCTTTTTAAATTCAGTATGGGAGTCTCCAGATACAGAACCTAAATTGTTCTTCAGCTTCTTTGCACTGAATGGTTGCTGCTCTGACAGACTGGGTTCACCTCAGTTTATGGTACACATGGACTGTTATAAATATTTGAACTCCTATTACACTGGCCATTAAAATGAAGAATCCCTGTTAATAATTGCTGGCATCGTGGTCGGCTGGGGCACATTAAAAGATCGTCAGAGCCTAGTCATGGAATTGCTGGAATATCTAACCACAACAGAAGTACCTTACAGTTAATTGTATGGACCCACTCTGGACTGCACTGCATTTTCTCATAGCTGACAGATGGATCTGTGAATCCGCTTACAAAGTCTATCTTAAAACTCCCAAGAACAGTATTTTGGCTGCTTCTATACTGGGAAGTTCTCTCTAACTAGAGATTAAAAGTCCTCCTATTGTGCAGATGACCTCTTTATCTTGATGCTGAGGAGACAGCTCAGAAAGTTCACAAAGGGAATCATGGTTTTGTTCTTTCCATTCATGACACAGCAGAGGAGAAAAATACTTTAAACCTAGAAGCTGCTTGAGGATGAAAAGAAGTAGAAGCATGCAAAAGATGAGAGGGTTTCTCTGATCAAAGGGTTTCTTTTGCTGCAAAACTTCTCTTACTTTAGGATTTAAACACCATATGTAGCCCTAACGAGTTTCTGTACCGATGTACATTTACTCGCATTTTTGTTTGAATACATGACCATGATAAGCATGGAAGAATGGTTTCCATCAGCTTTGAGAAATTAACTCATCTGAAACAGCCCAGTGCTTGCCTCACACCATGGATTCATCTCAGCTTAGCCGCATAGAATGCAATTGCTGCTTCCTAGGCAACGGCCAATTTCCAGTCCCACTACTGATTCAGATTATCATATGCTGTATGCAATTACTATGTTAGAAAAAGATAAGAAAATTCAAGAAGATTAAAGACATTGAAGAGCTGTCCCAGTAGCATATGTTTGTCCAAAATTATCACCTTTTGCTGTGTGGTCACTGCAAACCAGTTAGTACAGCCCAGAGAACAATTCAGGTTCTCCTGAGAAAATACTGACACCCAAAGCTATGATATCACATCCAAACCTGAAGCAAGAACAACAATGTTTTGCATAAGGAAGCTCCAGACTTGGCTGGATGTTTTGCATAAGGAAGCTCCAGACTTGGCTGTTTCTTACAACTCCTCTTTTTACACATCCTTGATAAACAACCCCTTTTCTGGGAAATAAGCAGTTACATTACTCCTATGCTGCTCCAGAAGCTGAAACAGAGGTTGGATCAACTTTATCAGAAACCTGTAAATGTAACAAGCAATCAAATATGTTGAAATTGAACTCGCCAATGTCTTACAGCAAGATGAAAAAATTTAGCACCATTAATAATATTTTTTTCTTAAATGCTATTGGCAGAGCAGCTGCAAATCTAATGCAAACTTCTCCATAAGTATTCAGGACTGCATATTTAAAATTCGAGCTTACTAGAAATTTTGTAGGTTGTAGAAAAAGCATTGTCAAGGTGAGGCAAAAATTATACCAAGCCCTGCCACTTACTTATAATAGTAATATATAGTTCATCCCATGATACTGTATGAAAGTGTTTTACACAGTTGGCTCATGGTTTTGACTATGCAGTGCATTTTCCAGACAGAGGCCAGTACATTTCGAGTTATAGTTGCTGCTTTACATGCAGTTAAGTTTAACAATACACATCGGAATTAAAAAAAATAGCATTAAACCATCAGATTATTCTCATTAAAGCCCTTACTAGCAATTAATTCCCAAATAAACTAGGAATTTCCTTCTTGTCATTAAAATTCATATTACTGGTATCTTTTAAATTTTTCCTCAAGCAATGTGGAACACATAGTTTTAATAGGACCATAATTAGCCATTCTCACATGGCTTGAATTTAGTCATACACACTAAGAATGATTATTTTCTACTGACGTGTAACACTGTAGTTTGACCAACACTGAAATATTTTTTGCTTGAGAAACAACCACTCATTTTTTAAAATCAGCACATACTTTTTTCTTTTAGTGACAGATTTACTTCTCATAGCATTTCAGTATGTGTATAATGTTTAAGCATCAAAATAATTCTTTTAAAGCCATTACCTAAATTAGCACGTGCTCAAGAGTTTTTCTGATGTCATTTTAATTTGGAGAGCCATACCACATGAGCTAGGTGACAGATGTAGCTTTCCTCGATTCTAGCGCCTCATTTCTCCCTCACGTCTGCACTAAGGACAGGGTTTTCAATTGGCCTAAGGATGTTTAAAAAGGCTGACATTGCCTGGCTGTAATAGATGTCAATGCTCATGCAGTGAGGTTACTTTCCTGGTTGGCATCATATTTATCAGACAGGCAGAGTATGTGAATGAACTTACCTTTCCTTTCTTCAGATGTGAAACTACTGAAATTTCCGTATTTCCTGGAAATTAGGTACCTTTAAGTGTTCCAGAGTAAATTTCTCTTGCATCTATCATGTTTAGGGTTTACCTAGACCTGAATATGTAGCGTAAAATTCTGGTCTCCTTACAAATAGTAGAAGATAGGCCAATCTCACCTGTACTACGTACAATCTTGCTCAAACAGAAAGACTTCTATGCTTGAATTTTTAATATATTGAAAATAGATTTCAGTAGTAGCACATTAAAATTAATCTATCATTTTAGTACTCTCTGTAGAAGAAATTTGCTTAAAGAATATGGAAAGCATGAGTTTTCAGTATTTTTATACACAATTTTATTTTAAAGGGAATCATAAAAATAATATTTTTCATATTTGCTGATGTGCTGTGACCATGTGCTTTTCATGAGGATCCATAGCAGGTATAGATTTTTTGTCGATACACTTTTCTGTGGGGACTTGCTCCCAAAGTTTTAATGTATTACTAAACACACTTTCCTTTGTGAAAATGTCTTCAAACTCCAGACGTCATGTGTGCCTGTTGGCAAGCACTTCTTTTGTTATGCCCACCAACTGTAACAGGCTTATTTGTGGATTAGCTGTGTCTCAGCTGTAAAATTAATTCAGGAGCACAGCCTGCTGTTCCAAATGAAATTGCAACAGAAGGAAATGTTGTTTCCACGAGTTTCTCTTTTAAAGATTTGTATAATTGGTTAATGCTGTTTTGTCTTTTTGTTTTTTGGAGACAATTAATCAATACTTTGTCATGTGTAACTTTTATTTTCTATTTTCAGTACACTGTGGTATACAAACAGCAAAGTCAGATGATCGTGTCCTCTAGTGCTCAAGGAACCAGAGAGCCCTAATTAACTGATCTTATTATGGTAGCAGTTTTAGTAATTAATTTTGAGCTACAGACCCATGAACCAAAGCCTTCAGTTTTCGGCTTTCTGGATTTTTAAAAATTGAAATCAGTTTTTTGCAGAATAAATGTATATTTTCACTCTTTTCCCCTTCTCAGTTAAATAGAAAACAAATGGCTTAATGCCTAGAGCACCACCTTTGCACTCAGGTGCTGCAGGCTTGGTCAGCCTTTCCACCTGACTGTAAGGAGACCCAACCATATGTGGGGAGGCAGTTGAGACTTTCTTTATGGATGGCTTCTTGATGCACCAGAGCTGGCTTTATGGATGCACCAAGTCTGATCCCAGTTTGTCAGATGTTACTCTTAACTGGAAAAGAGTAGTTCTCTGCCAAAGGCAATGAGGGGTCTTTCAGCTGTAGCTTACTGTGTAAGTACACTGAGCCAATGCCAGTGCAAAAACAAAGAGAAGAGTATACAGCACTTTCAGCTCTCATAGTAGAACAATTCGGTGCTCTGTTGACATCACCAGGCTGAAGCAAGGTGTTGTAGCTGTTGTAATGTTGGCCTGTTCTGTCTGGAAGGCGATGCCGTGAGTTAGCCTGGTGTATGCAGGGTTTTGCCTTCATCTGACTGAGATCAGGCTGCTCGGCTGCACGACACAATGTGGACAGCAAGCACTTTCCTCCAGCTGAAGCAGTGGAAAACTGCATTTTTAAAATAAACAGGACTGAATTTTGTCTCTATTGTCAGAACCAATGTAGTTCTCAGTAAGAGTAAGAGTAAGAGTAAGAGTAAGAGTAAGAGTAAGAGTAAGAGCAGCTAAAGAATTTAGATGGCTGAAGATTACCCCTGGGAAAATGCTTCCCTCCTGTTCCTTCTGCTAGTAGTCAAATGAGTTTCTCGTGCTAGTTTCTAGGAAAACAGAAGACAAGTGCTTTGAAAAAGAAAATAGCAACACTATGAAGGCTCTTCCTTTCTCTTTGTTATGATAGGAATAATTTTTACATGCACAGAAACCAACTGTATGATACTTAGCTGTAGAAGTACTTCCCCAACTGTTAAGTAAATTTTCCTTTGCCCAGTTAACAACTGTTGTATTTTTTCCTACAATTTTTCCTCCATTCATCATATAGGCTGTACCAGGACAAAGGCTCATGGAGTGAACCTCACCTCTACCTACTGCCCCTTTGTGATGTGGCAAGGTCCCTCCTAGCACATTGGGTCAGCCTGACAACTTTCATGGTTGCACTACCTTGAAAAGGAATATTAGCTCCATTAGGAATAATCTACATTGCTTTTTCCTGCTCTTCTTAGAAAAAACACTGTATAGCTACTTTATGTCTTCTTTCACTGAGGTGGCACAAATAATCGCTTGAAATTGAGCAGATGAACTTCTAGATTGCTTTCCAGAACTAGCTCATGTGAAGTATAGAATTGTAGAAGGAAATGTGGGAGAAAGGGCATATAGACTGTCTAATGCATGTGTAGGGGGGCATATCCATCTGATGGAGCACAGAGGAGACTCAAAGCTCCTTGCATGAAGAGTAAGTTAAGAGGGGACACAGGGGAGTGGAGGAAGAGGGATATAACGAACTTCCAGAAGGATGCAAAGGGGTGGAATGAGCTGTAGTGTTTAGTTTCTTATAAAAGCAACAAAAAGTGCACAGCTATTCAGATCATAATTTAACAGAAGATAGACACTTAATGAAGAAAATCTTAGTGGTGAAGCCAAAGTATGAGCTAAACTTCCTCCCTGTCGTTAGCATTTTCCCCTTAGATGGCATTTTTTTCAGTCTCCTCATGTTTAGCAAAGGTACATTTACCACTGTGAATCAACCAAACAAGTATATAATCTGATACTCAAGTGAACCTCAATCCCTTGGGCTGCAGCAATCATATAATGATCATCAACAGCAGGGCTCAAGGTAATTTAATGACAGCACAGGGTACTCTAAGGGGAGTTATTAGAAACACCCATCTTTTCATGTGCTCGTTAATTACAAGCAACAATATTTTTGGTTATTACACATGTAACCCAAGAGACTGACTTCGTCTCAGATGTAGAGGAAGATCAAAAGTCCTTAAGCTTTCACATACAGACACTCACATACACTTTATGTAAAATTAACTCGTGAAAATTGTTTTATATCCTAAAGTCTCCCTCAAGCCCTGGCCCAAGTTTTTAAACCACCATGCACAAATAAACGTTGCTTTATCTGACTAGCATTGACAGCATAGGAATTTCTTTCCTATGATAAAGGCCTGAATTTCTGTTCTTAGTATGGGGATTCTGGTGATATGGCTATTTCTTCCCACTGTGCTTGTAACAAGACTTAACTTCTTGTAGATGGAGAGACAGAAGAGCTAAATAGGTGAAAAATCTTTTTTTTCTGCAAATATTGCATTACCCTAACACAGCTATGTCTGTACAGTTACACCAGAAGCATCTCTGTAACACAGATATGAAAATGACTCAAAGCAGAGAAATCTGATCAGAAGCATCCAATGTATATATCAGAATTTCAGTTAAGTCATTAGTTAGCTTCACCTATGTGTAGGTGGAAAGGAAAAAAATATTTTGTAGAATTCTACAATTGCTTGATAAGGCTCTGAATCACACTAATAGAGTTTCTCTTCCACAAAAGATTAAACCTGTTGTCTACCAGTCGGTCATGGTTACTGCTTGAAATGCTGATTGTCTTTTCAAATAGCTCCACACCGAAGGATTTTGTGAATTCAATGTGCAATATTTCTGAGATACTTTCTATAAATTACAAAAACTGAAGTGTCAGGGGTATTTTTGCAACCAAGATTAATTTGACAAAGGGTGACAAATAAAAAATATAAAACTATGCAACAATTCTACCATCTTTCATTGGAAAATTACATAATTCATCTCTTCAATTCTTGTTTAGCTTCTGATAACTGCTGTTAGGACAATTTAATCCCAAAGAATGTTCAATAAGATTATGAATGTTTTATCAAAGCAAAGCTATTACTTAAGAAATAGTAATTTAACGCATTTAACTCTTCCAGTTTCAAACTGCATTAGCGTGAGTCATTCAGATTAGGACAATGGCTCCATATTGTCTCATTGAAAGGTTGGGAGAAAAAAATTTCACTGTATCTGGAGGACTTATTTTTCTTTGTAGGTCTTGCATTCAGACTTTCTGTTCCTTTGTCCCCTATACAAACAGCATGACAAACATTTTTTATGTAATATAATCTCATTTCTGCAACAGTTACAGTTACAACCCTGAAATATTTCAGCGATTCAGCTAAGACAACTTTATGCAGAACGTAGACCATTCCTGGCCAACTGTTTTCTGGCATACACAACAAAAATCATAATGAGAGTTTTAAGGTCAAGCCCTGCTCCCCTTCCAACCCCCATAAAGGACTATTCCACTAGCACGGAGATATTTCCTTCCAGAAAGGTTGAGTCAAGAGAGCAAACTTTGGAATACATGTCCAGATGTGCAGCAGGTTCATACATTACTGTCATGCTGGTTTAGGAAATGCAGCACCTACTCCATGTCCAGCAGAGAAATCCATGGAAACGGAGATGACAGAAAACCTCATATTCTATTTTCAGTCACTAAAAAAGTCCGCACTGTGCTGGTAGCCTAGGAGGACTCTGTGACAATATTTGGAAATAGAAATTCATTAAATGAAGAATTACTGCATGCATGAATAATATCTTTGTGCCTCTCTGATTTGAGACTAATCTACCCATGATATCTACCAGTGAGCTACTGTCAACAGTAATTTTGTGCTGATTTCTGTTATAAAAATAGCAATTAAAGAACAAGTTTTGAGTTTCTATACACAATATGAACAAGCTAGAAGTTAATCTTCCCTTACTGCAACAGTATTTTCCCCTTCCCCTCCCTTATCATGCACCAGTAATATCCTGTCAACAATATAATTTTCATGGAAAAGGAGTTCTTGCACAAATTATGAACTGGATAGACATGCAAATCTTCCACTTTGCCACCATGTCCTCTATTAAAAAAATTACATGTAACTTTCAGTATAGAAATTGTTTTGCAGCAAGCTAACTTCATGGACCTTCTAGTTAGCTGTAAATTATTGGGGATCACACTCTAGGTTTGCAATGCTTTACAAAAATGTGTGTGTGTGTACATCTCTACCTAAATTATCAATTGAAAAATTGCACTGATTCATAGATTCCATATAACGTAGCATAAGCTTCATTACCTTTATTAGGTGTACTTTTTAATTTCTTTGGACATCAGTTGGTACAAATTGCATTCATTTCCAGAACAACATGCAATATAATATCTTAGAAAGAATTGCATGATTGCGAATGTTTATGAGACTTTACTCATACTTTAATATTTCCACCACTCTTTCCTGCTTTAGTCCATGGATTACCAGGAGGAAGAGTTAATCTCTCATAAGATTTGCCAAGAACAAATTATGAACTGAGAAGCAAGCTCTCAATTTGTGTATTTCTCATTGTGATTAGTGCAGATCACTTTTGGTGCATATAACAAGCTGGGTTTTGTCTAGATGAATCTGATTACAAACATATTTACATTTAAGTTTTCTCTAGAAGTCTTTTCTTCTATTCATTTTCTGTGAGCAGATGTTCCCTTCTTGATCCACAGGAGATGGAGCCTTGACTGCCCTCAGCTGTTCTTCACTTTCCCATGCTACTCCCCACCGCCCTGCTAAAGAGCTTCTAGGATCCCTGCTAGGGTTTCTTTGATCAAAACTGGCTGGACTTATTGAGACCTCTTTCACTGACTAGTTGATCTGAAGTAACTGATTTTGATTATCATGGACTGTGGAACCACACATTTTCTTCTACTGAACGAGGATCAGGGGATAATTTCCAGTAAAAAGCCCTGAATAAATGAGGGTGGTCATTTCTTCAGCAAATTCATCAGCTATTTATCTGCAAAGAGAAAAGCCTGTCACATGCAGGAGCTTAAGGCAATGTTTCAACAGGAGGAGAACTTGAGGAATTTAATGACAGCAATAGTGTGTAGATCTAGCTAGAAAATAATCATCTTATACCATTGAGACCTCAAAGGGTCTCAATGAGGATTGAAAGTAAAGAGAAAATGAAACAGAAAAAAAAATGAAAGGAAATGACGATAACAGTGGATTGAACCTTGTCCCTGTCTTCATACTCTTCAATCTTGAATTTGGGTACATGCTGATCTACTAACATCAGGTGCATACTTTAGGCCATCACACCCACACCAAAATACCAACAGGCTGAGGAAGATCCTTACGGATCAAAGAGCATAAGGAGGCAGTGAGAAGAGAATCCTCCTCCACTGAGTTAAAACTGGACAACCTCCAGGATACCCTACTACTGTGCCCCTGGTAGTTCCCAGTTACCTTCCATCTGCAGAATGATGGCACCATATAACGACATTTAATTCCTCAGACATACATAATTTGAAAAGATATTGAATTACCATTTCTGAAAAAAAACTGTTACAGCATTGTTTCCTGTGACTATTCACTGAAGCAGCATAGTGGTCACCCAAGTTGCATAACACTGCTCATGTACTTTCCTGAGATGGCAGATAGAATAAAATAATATTCAAACATGCTAGAATTCATGAAATCTTTGAAATTTTGCGAACTCACAGTGGCTGAGTATTTAATGAGACTCCACAGACAACTCAACGTAATATATGACTTGCTTGTCCAATTAATCATTCATTTCCAAAATTTTAATGGATTTTTTTTTATGAGAACTTTGGAACACCAAATTAGCTACAGTTGCAATAGAGATTGCAGTAAAGTAAGCATTTAGCTTTAAATGGAAACTCAAAAGACAGGTAGGTACCATTTATGGTAGAAAAAAGTATAATTTCAAAGGAATTATTTGGTGTGTTAGAATGACATCTAGTGACTAGTTCAGGTTCTAATGCTGAGTTATGATAAGAAATAAAACCCTACTTTAATCTTCTAATTCTTTCTTTGCTGCCCCCTAATGAAAGACATTAATATCATGAACTGCAAACCACATCCAGAAAAAAGAAAACTTGAAAAAAAATCAAGTTAAATTAAGGTTAAAGGCAAACAGTGCATTAATGTAAGGGGAAAAGGCAATAAAATGCTTCATTTCTGAGACTCTGTAAATTCAAAATTAGGACTGCATCACACTCTTCATTATGAATTTATTGTTCAGGAAATAATCTATAATTTCTCTTTTAGATCTAATACACCCAGAAAAAAAAATATTAAAAGTCCCTTAAAATAGGTTCCTGGTCAGGAATGGAAATACACCTACTTTGTGAAAACAGAGTTTGACAGAGGCCCAAAGCTTCCCTTTTGAATCATGATCAGCGGTTCTTTTCCATTCAACATAATCATGCTACTGACTAGCAGAGAAGGGTGCAACAGAGGAAGAACTCATAAGGTATTTTGTGCATGTTTAACATTAACAGGAGAAAGTGTGTATTTGGTCAGTCCTAGCAAGATGAAAACATTTTTTTGCAGCGTCTAATACTGGGGAAAGAGCTACAAACCCTTGAGCATGGAAATTTGAGAGAGAAGTGGGATGGTAGAGAGATAAAATGTTATTTCTATCCCTAAAAGTAGAAACAAAAAGTAATTTTTAATCCAATTGAAGATTCAAATTATTTTAATTAAGTATGCCATTTCATATACATGGCTGAAAAAAAAAATTGAACTGTATTTTTCTCACTGAAATCTGCAAGTACATTTATTACACTAAAGATTTTTTCCAATCACGTTTCTTCCTCTTAACACACACCAGATCAGCTTTCCTAAATAATTTCTTCCTTTATAGGATAGGACACCTGCTCCGAGCCAAAAGATTATTTTCCTGAAGCTCAGCTTAATTTCAAAGGAAATGTTGACTCTGTAATTGCAGTGTTTAAAAACAAACTACGAGAATATAGTGATCTTGTAATCATTACATGTACATCTGCCTGCATCTGTAGAGAACTGAAGTAATACTGGTAAGGTGCAAATGTCAGTCAGGATTCTCTACCGAACATCGTTAAATATTCATTAAATATCATATAAATGCTCATTAAAGCGTGGGGAAAGAATATATGAAGGAGGTAGCATTTTCTTATAACCTGTGCATGGAGTATTGATGCCATAGATAAATGTCTTGGAGAGAAAGTTATAAGACATAGGAAAATACACTGAATTTACAAGATTATGAGGGTTGATTTGATATTCCCCAGACAGTTTCTCTTAATTTTAGGCTATGTTATGCTATACCTCAAACTCTGAAGCATTCAGCTATAGTGCTACAACAGATTATTCCTCTCATGCTAAGACTGAAACCTAAGTGATCTGATGGGGTTATGGAGGTTTTAGATTTAATACTTTTCCCTGCAAATGGTAATCTCTCTGATATCTAGATTTTACCATTTCTCCAAAGCCTTTTGATAATGCATCATTATTCTTGTTCTATGATAAATCTCACTTAATGTCTTGCTACTTGTTTAACATATGGAGATACCAGTCTCTAACGTTGTCGCTGATATTGGCATGTCTAGGGTGGTCTGGTGATCAAGACTACCATCACCATCTTGTCTGTTCAGAACTTTCTGGAGAGATTTATGTAGGAGCATTTTGTAAAACTCAGCTATATAGAATACTTGGAGAAGCATGAATGAATCCCATTTTGTCTCTAGATCCTAGGTACCTAGCACTAGAAAGATCTGCAAGATTTGGGGCACCCTTAGGAAAACTTACTTAGATATCTAGTGACCTTCATGGTACAATGCAGGGACACTACGCATTTCTAGAACTAAGTTACATGTGAGTAGAGACTCTAAACAGCGGTTTACACCCTGATACATCTGCCAGAATATTCTGATATTAAGTTCCTTTGGCAGTTCTAGCCCTTATTAATTCTGTACCTCAAATTCCCATCTGCAGAGTAGAGGGAGTTGTAAAATGCAAGAGTATTAAGGATAAATATATTCAATATCATGATCCACTTGTGTATACCAAAGTTGGAGAGCCAATGTGTACTTCAGATAGAAGTCATTCTGCATAGTCAGTGCACACAAAACTTTTTTTCTCTGTTATTAATTTTCTAAGTGACAGTAACGAACACTGCAATGTATTAGAGACAAAGTGCAGAGGATATGGACATCACACGACCAATATGATCTAGTGAAGCTGTTTTATTTAGAGTTCACAACACGTGTATACCTCTCTTTAGCAGAGGCAAGCCATGGTGTTACAAGCTGATTTGTCAGTTCTCGTTTAGCAGTCAACAATCATTGTTCACATACATTATTATGCTTTCCCATGAGAAACAGCTATGTGAGCACTCTGGTCTACAAAACAACAAGTCAAGGACTACCGAGGAAAGCTTCCCGTGAGAAATGAGCGGAGTACAAGACAGAGCAACTTTCTAATGATACAGAGAGAAGTCTTAAAGGCAATGTGTCCTCTACAGTAACTAATTCTTTTGCAAGGCTAACTTTATTCAGGTGCAAAAGCTGGGTTGTGCACGTCTAAATATCTGTGCCCATTTTGATCTAAAAATTCTGCAACAACAAAGAATTTACAAATGAATAGGCAGGAACAGAGAAAATGAGATGTGAACTGGAAGCCTGGAAGGAATATAGCGGGATTGTCTGTATTCTAATGTTTGGTTTGACTCTTTTTTTGTGTGGGCATTGATTACAAGAGAACCAGTCAGAGAAAAGGTTGGAAAATGTCAGTGTCAGATACTATTGGGCTGATCTGATGGGTTTTCAGAGAAAAAATAATGTTATATGTTAAGAGTGAGGGCAGAAACAACCTTAAATTTTCAGAAAAAGATATTCTGGGAAAAGTTTCTATTCTGCAAACCTTAAGCTGAACTTTCATGGAGCAGCTATGGAAACTGTTTCCCATGAGGTAGTAAAACCTGATGATATGGATACTGACAGGGAATAGTTTTCTGAAAGATTTTTTTTAATGTTCAATACGCATTACCAAACATTATTTCCAGAAAAGCCTGGTTTGTCAACACAAATTCTAAAATGCATGTTCAGCTGAGTATTTGCATGCACTGGACAGAACTTTAGGGGCGTCATTTGGGTAATAAAACACAAAGAAATGATGTAGAGTAAGACTATGAAAATGCAGGGTAATAAAACACAAAGAAATGATGTAGAGTAAGACTATGAAAACACAGAGGTAAAATGAAACCAAGCTGAAACTGAGGATACTATTCTGCTCATTTACCTACCTAATTGGCAGATAGGTTGGTCCTTCAGCTCACCACAGGGCTCAGCATTTTACTGATAACCAACTTGACATTGTATCACATTCCTTTTTACAGTAAATGTTTTAAATAAAAGTTAAATTTGGAAATATATGTATAATATATCTTATATAAATAACTATATGATGTATAGATACGTAATTAGAATAGCATCTTTTGAAGAATTAATCTCTGGCCAAATCACCACCTATGGTAACTGCAGTGAAAAAAAATTATCCCATGTTGTTACTGTTTCTGGACTAATTCCATGAGGTTTTCTGATTCCTTATCTAATATTTTTCTGAAGTACAAGCAAGAAAATTTGAAGAAGCTCTTGTAGACATGCAAACTTTACTTTCAAACCACTTGATACTTCCAGATTTCTTAACATATGTGTTAAGAATGTAAGCCTCATCACACTGGCTCATGTTGGTAAACCATGTTTTTTACCCAAAGGTCATCAAAATGAGAAGAGGGAGCACCTATGGCACAAGTCACACTAGGGAGCGAGCCAAGGCACCTTTGAGTGCAAAGCTTTCTTTCAGAATGTTGACTGCTTATACCCCCCACTTAGTACAGAGCAATGACTTCTTTCCTGTCACAGGCAGGATTGTTCAGGGCTGTAGGCTGGCTGCATCTTGCTATGTGAGAGCAGCAGACAGGCTGCAACTCTGCACCGTGCTGCACTGCGAAGTGGTAAGGCGCAGACATGGGGGTGGTGGTGGAAAAATGTGTAGACAGACCAGAGAACCTCTCTTTAAGCTTGTGAAACAAGACAAGTCTTTGGCAGCCGAAGAGAAGTGACTCTGTTTCAGTCATGATCCCTTCTTTAGGAAAGAATGATGCAATTAATACATGTTTAAAAAAAAAAAGGATTCCGATACTAGTTACTAGCACATATGGAACTACAACTTGTATTAGAGAACTCTCACAGGCTATTTTCCTTTATTATTCTAAATTTACTGTGTTTGTTTTTATGTCTGTCTATTTGTTTACCTCAGACAGACACAAATCACTGAGTTACCGAGATCTGCACAGAATAGAATATATTCAGAAGGTTCATGTTAATAAATACTAAGTTGACAGAATAGTGCTGGCATAATGGGTGAGGCTCTGTTTTCCGCAGTGAGCTGTAGAAATCAGCTAGCCTCTGTGTGGGTATATAAAGCTAAAATTAGGGGGTTTAACTGCTACAAAGAGAAAATGAGTGAGTGGGTTTGTCTGAGTTACCTCCAGACAGTTCATGGTGAGTTTTTATTTCTTTTATCCAGAATCTGGGGTAAATATGATAACTTATCGGATTTTTTTTCTGGCCATTTAGGTCAAACATTGTTGTATTGTATATTTTGCTCTTCTTGCATTGTTAGATTATTTTTTCTTTAATAAGCCTAAAGGAAATTGATGGCCTGAACCTTTTTTATTCACTAGCCATGGAAAATGTTTATTTCAAGAACATTGCACTAAAGTAAAAGATTGCTAATAATCTGGGGTTATCATATACAAAAAACACATTTACATATTTACCATCTATTTAAAAGAAGAACAAGACCAGCCGCACACCACTGCAGTACTGCAAAGCTATTCTGCTTGACAGGCAAGCAAGCAGCCTAGCTGCCGTCATCTTAAATAATGGCTTTCCATTTTCTTAGCTCTGGTGGGAGCAATTTGAAAACTCTCACATAAGTTAGCAGTAGCAAATCCTGTAATAGGCATCACATGCTAAGCTGTACAGGATGATCAGCATCTCAAACAGTTTGAAGCAATTAGTATGTGACTTTTTAGTTCCCATCTTAAGTAAAAATACCATAATTGAATCTCCTTAGAAAACACCTGTCCTTATTAAGTTCAGCCAGCACATGCAGATTTGTCAATTAATTATAGGTATACTCTAATTAGACCAAACATTGAGGCGCTTCAAGCTTCATCTTGTATTCAGCTCTGGAGCCGTACCCAAGCATGATTTTGGACAGTCTTTCAGTGACTGTAACTCAGAGTTTTTCAGTGCATTTATACCCCAGTGTACAATAAATGCATAAGAGGAAGTTTAATTTCTTTCCTATTTTTCCTCTGCCCAAGAATAATGCTGTGGCATATCTTAACTGAAATACAGGTGAAGCATGTGTCACTCCCCGTAAATAGTATTCATCTCTTCTTATCTGATTTTTAAGTCAGATATTTTATTGAAAAATAATGGGGTCCAAAGTGACTGGGACATGAACATGTATTATTTCAACGTAACAGATAAGAACAATCCTTGTGCAAGATTGCTACATTTAGATGTAATCAGGACCAGTGATACAACTACTTGAAGACAGTCATGGGAGCTGGCAGCTTCCCTGAAATCTGATAACGGAATTAGCTTTCATATTGCCTTTGACTGGTGATGGAGACCAAATGAGGAAGCTCCAGCCAAGAAGTATTAATTCTCTCATGTGTTATAAATGCAATGGAGATAAAGCTAGATACCTTTGCTTTGATAATTGGGGTGAACTGTTCTGAATGTGATGTTCCTGCTTTCCTTGGCAAAGAGGAATGTACAATTACTGAAAAAAAGCAACACCTTCCATCGCTGTCTGTTTTTAATAGCTACGTAATTCTTATTTAAACTGAGTAACACTGTTGCTGGTATCTCATATCTACCTTGCCATGTTAGACAGAATTAGAAGATGTTTCCCTGTGGAGCATAAACAGAGCACAGCTGCTGCTCACTCTGCTATAATGGAGAGAAAATAAAAGGAAGATGCTTTCATCTTTCATTTGAAATTGAGAGTAATTCCACAGAAATTAATGGAGCTCCTCAGCACAGGATGGATGTGAAAGAAGAGCCTGGCCCAGAGGTTATAAATTGAGTGTAAGCGAAATTCAGAGAGAGAGATTTGTGCAGTAAGAAGCTATATAAAAATAAAATGTATTCTACTCGACTGGCTGAGAACAAAAATGAATCCAAATATTAATGAAAACTGCAGACTAAGAAATAAGTTCTGCTTCAGCGTCTCTTTCTGTCTCTCCTGCTAGTTTTTTACTGGTTTAGGTTATTGACAAAGCTAACTGATATGATCTCCTTCTTCATGCAAGCAATTAAGAGAGCTACTTCAGAAACAAACTATAACATCCCTATATCTGGAAGGAAAGAACATTCTAAATACTTATTTAAAATAAACTCTGAATTATGAATCTAACTCATTAAAAAGAAACCAAAACATTCTAATTAAATGTATGTGTCTTTTTGGTTTGGCAGATTCCTAAAACAATTTCAGGTGATGCTGTATCTGTATTGATGTGGTGTCTGCCAGACGTTGTATGCCACTAATAAACAGCACTTATCTCAGCCTGATGAGAATAGGGAAGCATAAAAGACAGTGAATCAGTGCTTCAAAAATAGCCCCAGACAACCCCTTCCTTCTCAACAAAAACTGTAACATGGTGAAAAGGACTAGGTTGACAAGAACAAATAAGTAGCAGAATGGAAAAAAGTGACATTTGCAAAAAAACTCCTACTTTTCCTAGAAAGTGGATCTTTCTTGCCTGTCTCTCTTGCCTATGCTAAAATAAATGTTCTGTGCTGATTCAGTTGCTGGAGCAGTGTTGAGATGGTAAGAGAAGTAGTACAAACCTAGAAAGATGCAGAAAAATACAGAAAATCAGAATGCTTCCTTAACTGTAACTGGTTTTTATTGAAAACTTGTTCTGCAGTGTAAGAAAAAGACTGAGGAATGGCTCATGTTCCAGTCAGGTATCTGTAGTTGAAGTTCACATACTTATTCTTATATTTGTTCACAGAGTAATCAACTCATGCAATAATTGCACATCGTTGTGTCCATGGCCTAATTGCTCAGTGGCTACAGACTGAAGCAGATGCAGTATTATGCAAGCAGGGTAACAGAACCTGGTTCCTTTTCCCAAGTTACAGCGGAAAGAGACTTTGCTGCAGACATTAAATAAATCCACTTCACTTGAGGCAGACTTTTTATTACTTCTCTGTACTTCCTCTTGCTGGTATACACTTGGAAATGAGAAAAGACTAGGCATATATTTTTTTTACAGAACCTGAATTTATGCCTATTTCAGCAATTTTGAAAATGCTCTTAAGCAAGCATATTAAACAGAATTTGATTTTCCTAATATCCCAGTCATGTAACCAATGTGGCATCTTTTATTATGTGCAATAACTTTGTAAAAATGTTAAAGTCTTAGCCGACAAGCTCCTTTATGAATAGTGTTTAATCTTCAAGGCAGGAAGAATGATTTTTTTTTTCTTCTGCCTGAGCTTACAAAAAGGATATCCATTTGGTTATATTTTTTAGAAGTGCTGGGGTTTAGGTTAAGCACTCTAATTAACTTTCATTAAGTTTATTTAACAACACGTCCACAAAAAATGCTGCAGATGCTTGAGCCAGTGCTTTGCTCCATCTCTAGTTCTGATGCCACACTTAAAATATTTTCCTGGAATTCACCTGACAATGAACACATACAGAGCTTTTCACTATTCGTTCCATGTATGATTGTACAGCGATCCACTTTTAAAAGTTCATCCTTGTCAAACCCAAGCACATAGCAACTTTCCAGAAAAGATGTTCTCCTTTTTCAGAGAAGTATAACCAACATGAAAAGTACAGGACTCCTTTGTAATACTACTGATTTTACATTTAAATAACTCAAACACAACATGGAATAATAAAATCCAGAAACAAAGTAGCAGATAACAAAACTATCTGTATTTTTTTTAATTTCTAATTTCTTGGGGGGGGGAAGCACAACCCAGTTATTTGAACAAAGGGCATGTACATAAGCACTGAGAACAATCTACTTGGCCAACAGATAGATAAGCACTTCTTTTAAAACTCAGAAAAAGAAGAATGAAATTATGATTGGTCTGTTTTTGAAATATTTGCATAAGGTTTTTAGTTCTGCTCTGATTTTTTTATGTACAAAATAGGAATAATAATTCTTTGTCTGGTTTTCAGGTGTTGCCAGTTCCATTTTCTTCATGATCTGACTTTGCTGAAAAAAAATCTGGGAGACTTTCCTCCCTCTGAACGATGCAGAATTTAAAAAAAAATTAAAGACATAAGAAAACACAGTACAGAATTTTATGTTTTTTTTTTTCTAAGGGGAGAGGGAAGTCTAGAATATTTGGGATTTGATTAATTTTTTCTTACATTTGAAGGCAGCAATAAGGTCCTTCCTATTTAACAAAATATTTTTCAAAGCAAATTGTATTTCCTGCATTGCTTATGAAAATGACCATTGCAATGAATTTTCTATTTCTGTTAGATAATAATGCAATAAATATGACCAGCCTGAGAAACCTGCCTTTTACCTCCTTAACACTATGAAGTACAAAACCCCCACACTTGTAGATTTGGGACTAGCCTAGTGAATTTAACCACTTGCTTGCTTCACAGGATACACAGTATGTCCAGCTACTTGCTTGATCTTTACTAAAAACAAGCATACATTTCTCTGGATGTATAAATACATTTTAATGCAATGGTGTCTAAATGACAAAATAAGTGTTCCAAAAGTCTCATAAAGATCTATGGCCTTAGGGTTAGCAACACAATTTGATAAATTTTGATAAGAGAGAATTTTCTGGTCAGCTTAAAAAACAACCTATGGCATTCCTTTGTAATTATATTCAAATGGCCTCCTCTCCCACTGTCTTAATATATTACAGTATTTCAAAGTACGCTAATCCTCCAAACCATGTATCTGAGACTTCTAAAGAACAAATCAGGCAAGTGTCCCATTAATTTTTTTCAAAAAAAATCCTGCAGTTTTTAGTAGTCATTTATCTATTATCTGTTAATAATTTTTATTCAGGGAATTTTGTTTTCATGGAAAAAAACAGTATAAGCAGAACACACAATAGGAGAATATTTGACATACAACTAAAGTAGATGGTCCAGATTTTCAAGTCAGTTGTCTGTTATTGGAGTTTAAAGTTAATGTTTAGGCTGGCTTATTACTAAGAGCACCATCTTTCCGGTTCATTTTGAAAAGCTGTCATTCCTGTTCTTGCAAACGTAATTCAAATGAGTTACCTAGGTTACAAAGGATCATTAATATGTGTAACCTAGATGACATTTTGTGTTGCGTCATTAAAAACTGTCACTTGCTGCAAATAACTCCCAGAAAATGCTTTTAGTGTCTCTCATGCTTTAGTTACCTTGTAGTCTATTAAAGAGTGTCTTGAGGTTATGAGGTGTGACCTGTGGCCATGAATTCAATGTTCTTTCACAGTATTGCTGCAAGACGAAATTGAAATGCAACAAAATATATACAGCAAAGAAAACACATTTTCAGAAATGATACTGAAGTATCCCAATGGTAGGTGAGAAAAGCCATCTGAAAGAAATTGATGGTGATGATGGGATCAGAAGAAGATGCAGTGAAAGAATGCCCACTTTCAATTGATAGGACAGGCCCTAGAATGAACTTCAGTCAACATACAGCTATTCTCAACTATTACATATACAATTTATATCAGCCAATTTTATTCTCCCTTCATCGTTGCCTCAGTCCTTCTGAAGAGTCTGATGTTCCCTGGCCAGCTATTAGGAAAGTCTAAAAACGATAGATGTAAAAATCCTAAACTCTGAAGATGGGATTAGATTGCTAATGTTCAAACAAGTTGCCTAGGCTTTACAGGGAGTAGAAAGACAGACAGACAAAAAACTCCAAACATTGCCTGAAGGTTCTTTATTTCATTCTAAGTTCAATAGTATTTCAGAACCCTAAAGCCAGAAATATGAAACTACATTCCCTTACTCATCGAAGAGGCAAACGACATGGGTATGATTTGCATTTATGCAAGCTGAGTGAAAATAATCTTATATTTTAATATTTGCATCTGCCTCTGTCTTTCCTGTTGACCTACATGGCACAAGCTAATGGAATCAGGCTGCTGGTTGGTTTCACATTGATTATTCACCACTACATAATTTCTAGGTTCGGGGATTCTGGAGAAATGGGATTCTTTTCGCTCCTTCAGCTTTCTTTTCAATTCTCCAATAACCAAAGAAATTTTTTTCTATACTTTGCTGGTTATGCACTATTCAGGTAATATTCTAATATAAGAATCCAGTCTATTCCCATAGATTGAAAGATTGATGCCAAATTTACCTTAATGCTTTGCAGAAAAATGCTCTATTTACCTCTGCTGGAAACTACAGCAGCATATGCACAACAATGCTATTTAAGAACCACGTCTCCTTTTGCTATACAGTATCTTTTTTTTCCCTTTTTTCTTCCTAATGTGCACCCTGTTTCTATCACGGTTTTTAATTTTCTTCCCTTCTCACTGGGAAGCATTCTGTAATAAAGATGATCAGTTTTGCTCCTTCCCTCTTCTAATTTTTAAAGGCTATTCCCTTCTAGTCAGACACTATGAAATTTTATTGTTTTATAAACTGAAGCAACAGCAGATATTGACCCTTGCTAAAGAGTGTATTTCTGTTTGTCTTCTGTAATCTATTGGACTGGCTCATTGATCTTTGGCTTACTTTAATTGTGACACAGCAGCTGAGAGGTTCCCAAGTCTGATTTCTGGTTTCCTATCAGAAAAGCTAATGCCATAGGTCTAGGAAATGTCAAAAAAATACCATGTTTGCAGACAATAATTCAACACTTACTAAATAATTTAGGAAATGACAGTTAAACATCATCTGACAAAACATTCAGAAATATAAATGAATATAATACCACGCCTTTCCATCTGATCATCACCACACGCATTATAGCAGTGCCATGAAGACTGTTTTGCAGGTCAGAAGCTAGTGGCCTGCAAAATGAGCCAATGAAGGCTGAACTATCTATTCAAGGATTAATTAACCACACCACAATTAGTGTCTGAGGAAGTTTTAAAGTTTTGTTGGATTATAAAGATGTGACAGTTATAACTCAGAATTTGATGTCCACTTTCACATCATGCTGGGTGATGATGAGTGAAATTCCAGATTTCAGTTTTTTCCTAAAAAAAAAATCACTGTTGAGTTATGGCTAGGAATTATTGTAATAAAACAAATATATAAGAGTGAGTGTGTGTGTATACATATAAAATTCACTTTTTAAGGGTAGGAAGGTAGTGAAATCATTAAAGAGAAAACCTTAAGCTCTTCTGAGTTCTAAAATTGTTTATGACTAATGACTATGATTCTGGAATAAATTCTAGAAGAGCTAACCTTGCTGAGTTCACTGACACAGATAAGACTGCATTCCTTGCAAGAATAAGTTAGCAAGGTAGTAAGGTTTAAAAAGAAATAAAATTAGAGATCAATGTTTTTGTCTCTTCCTCTCTCACATATGCCTATCTAATGACTGGAATATAATCGCATCAGAGAAACTAGTCTGAGAGGCTATGACTATTACAGACAATTCAACCATTATCTTAGACCTAAAGTCTGTCCATTATAAGGGCAATGGACTAAATGAACACTCACTGTCACCTAACTGGTCTTGCAGCAAGAAGAGTGCTTTCGGGAAAAAGACAAATTAGAAAAGCAAAGCATATGCAGGAGAAAATCTTCTCCCATGCTAGTTCCTACCACTGAAATGCCTGAAGCTATCTGTCCTTCTCTTGCCTGGACAGGCCATCTGGAACAGAATAAATGAGACCTGAATCACCAGCAAGGCAGATGTGCTCCATTTGTATACCCTGATAAGAAAATCTGAATGCATTACCAGTGAAATTTGAGAAATGATAAAAAAGCCTTCACTGTCACTGTATTTCAGTGACAAACATCTCCACTTCTCATTTGCCTATTAGTGTAGTGCAATCCTGGTTTTATATATATATGTGTATGTATATATATATTAGTATTTGGTAATTTTTGGAGCAATAGATACCTAAATAAAGGTGTAGAAGCATGGTCATGACTAGTGAATAAGCAGGAGGAGGAGAGAAGGGGGGGAATGTCCTAATAAGCCAGTGGACCTTTCATGTCTGTGGTGAGAGATGATTGGTTTGTTTGTGATGCTCATATAGCATACCAGCTTACAGTACACTATTCTAGCCATAGACCCTAAAGACAAACAAAAACATTCTCAAATGAGTCAGTAGATCCTCCTGAAATAAAAAGTCAGCATTTAAAAGCTGTTATTTTACATCGTATGGCTCTCATTTCTGTATTCAGGTATGGGCAGTCCCTGTTTATTTTCTGCAAGTTTGGAAAACTAACCACAATTAACGTGTGAAAAGGTATTGCACTTCCTCAGTGTAAGCCAAAAGATGACTCCAAATTCAGCAGCTTAGCTAAGCAAGGGTGGAACACAATGGATGCCTAGACGCTATAGATACTTGTATTTTATTTCTGTGTGTGGTCCTCAGCAAGGTGACAGATCAGACCTTCAAACCTAGAGGAAAGATGAGCTAGAGTGTGGACAAACTGCATGAAGTAAATGGAAGAGGCAGGTCTAAACATCTTTTTTTCATAAGAGACAAAAAGAAGCAAGTTGGAAGCAGAGAGGGACAGTCTCCTGTGACAGGAACTTAGAAGGTTTTCCTCTTTCGATCCCCATTCTTTAGGAAAAGGAGATGTCACATTCCTTTCTTCTCTGTGTCATCCTGACTTCAACATGCATACTCATGTATACCAAAAGACCTGAAAGAAGAAGCAGTCTCTAGATACAGAGGTGACCCAAGAGTAGAGGGGAGATTATGAATCTGAGTTTTGGCACCCAAAACTATTTCTGAACAATAAAATGCACTGACTTTGCTATTTTTTCCCAGCTGTACAGAACATAGAGCAGGACCAAGCAACAACAACCGCGTGCCTTGGCTTAGATTTCCTATGCAATCCTTCTTAGTGTTTTACATTTGCCGGGGTTAAGAATTCATATTCAGTTACTGTAAACCCTCCTCGTGTCTAGCCAGTTACAAAATCAGTCATATGGCTTACAAGTCTGAGCCTTAGACATCTTTTTAAGTTGTTCTTTTAAAAGTACACTCACCATTTGAAGTGATTACCTTTTATATTGTTCCTTTGCATGTGCTGAACATAATGGTTTGATCTGAACTGTAATCTCTAATCTCTATTCTATTCCAAAAACTACATAATTATAGATAATACAGAGTCTGAGTTGTTTATTGTTTCAAATAAAAATATTTTAAAATGAACATGGGAGGGATATAATCATGGAAGTTGCAGCATGGCTCATGGATTCCAAGAGCATAAATAATGCTGGGTAATAAATTTGCAAATTATATAGTCCTGCTTCCAAATGTAAGACTTCATCCTTATTGTTCTGTTCTGAAGGCAGTCAGCCCAATATCCCAGGTCTGTGAGCTTCATAATGTGGCTCCTGTGTGTGACTAATGTATGAAATAACTTCTCTGTTATGCTAAAACCAGTAAATAGTTCACAAATTTAGGTTCAGAGTTAAAATGTTACTCTGCTGTGTTCCAATAACAGTTTTCATTTGATTGATTAACCTGCTGTGACATCCATAGTGGTTGTAATTAATTTAGCTTGCTGCACTGTCCCAAACAGAAGACTGTGTTAAGAAAAAGAGTGGATAATTTTGCTTCTCCATGACACAGAAACTCCTGAGCTTCTGTTGTCAGCACGTTGAGGGTTACTGGAATCAGAAACTGAGAAAGAACCACTGAGTCCATGAGTAATTATTAAATGTATCTCCTTTGAGTTTGACTAATTTTTCTCAGACCACATTGATATTTGTCTCCTGTAAGTCCTCAGGTCAGCAAGCTCCGAAATTTAATTTTATACTCTATGAAAATAAACTTCTTTTTGATACTTTAAACTTGTAGCCTGATCATTTATTTGGCAGATTCTCAGTTTGTGTTTGGAAGGGAAAGAAAATTAATAATCATTTGCTAATTACCTTTCCAGTTGTCTAATTAAAAATTCAAGTGTCCTTACCACTTTGTTTCCTTTGTACGAAAGCCTCTCGCAGCTCTGCCTGTCTTTTTTTCACTTTTCACTGTACCCCTTTAAATTATACTTTTTGGAGATGCAATGATCAGAATTGCAGCCATAAATTCATTCATTGAAAAATATGAGTTTTTAATACAACACTTAAAAAGAATACATTTCCTACTTAATTCCTGATCCATCAATGAGACCTCTGATGACACAGAGATCACAAAGTTCCCTGAAGGACTGCAACAGGATATTGTCTGGATATTTTCATCTCCATCTTTCTGCAAATCCCCTATGTATCTAGGAAAATGAGAACAGCCCTGGAAATTTGATAGTTTAGTGTCACCTCTTAAAGCATTTGGGTCATTTAAACTCCTTCTAGACTTAGCTGAACATAAGGAGCTCTAAAATCATCAGCTAAGGATTTTGAACTAAGCCACACTGAATACAGGAACAACTAACATGAACATAGGATTTTCAGGAAATAAAAGCTAGAAAGTATTTTCTGTTGAACTACAAATAATGTAAATTACCAATTTTATTTTGTGTTAGAGGACTACTTATTTACAAATGCTTCTTGTTCACATTTGTTCACATATCTACTTGTGAATTTCTGTATTTACTAGAAAGACAATACAGGAAAAAGAAACACTAAGTGAAGAAAACAAAAAGAGATCATGGAAGAAAGTAAGGCAATTAAAAAACAATCAGTGAAAGCACAAATGTCACAGCAAGTGCACTGAAAAACTCCTAAGTAAGAAAACTAGGACAACAAAAAAAGGAAAAGAAATAACTAGAAACTTGAACTAACCGCCCACATAGATGTTGTCTAACTGTCAGTATCGGCTGGCTGCTCTGTGTATACCTTCTGCAATCTAAAGTTGTTCCTGTGACTTCTTGTTGGCTTTCCACAAAAGTTAAGTTGCATTTTTTTTCCCTTGGGAAGATTGAATCAGAGCCTTTTATTTAGACAATCAGCTGGAAACTATGGGAAGGTTACCCAATGACACGAAAATAGTAGCTATAGAAAACCTCATGACACAGTGAAAGAACATGCTAACTTCAAAGTATATCAAATGCTCATGTTATCCTAAGTATAACAGAAAAAAGGCAGAGCAGAAAGAGCTTAGTCTTATACAGTAGTACACAGTAACTTAATCAGGTAATCTTTGCCCTCCTACGCTGTGAAGTTCTACTCCCTACTATCACTAAAATTCAAAATTCTCTTCAAAGAGGTGTGCTAGCTGTGAAAAACAGACAATAGGTAAGAACACTTACATTCCTGTGTGGAAAGCATTACAAATGAAAAGACCTTTTCTCTTGATCATGAAGAATATTTTCCAGATTGCCAGCATCTGATTGCACGTGCATTTGGTGCCATGTCACTAATTCTTAATTTAAATATAATTTCGTACTTATTCATTGGTCTGTCCACCTCTTCAAAAGCGTTATGAAATGCAGAACTCTTTCTCTTGTATCCTTTCATTTTCTTTTTAACTCAGTTTATATTTCAATGCTTGCAATGTCATTCTACCAAAAGATTTTGGTGGCATAAAGTAGACACTTGCTCAGAAAATATTCAGATTCAAGAGTTTATCTAAAATGCTATTCTTGTTTTAGTTCTTTTTTTCTTTATTCTTAAATAAATCTGAATATATTTAAGACCTTGTTATTGGTTATAGTCAAGAACACAAACCCCAAAATTTCATAACCACAGCTCATACTAATCTAAGCTCATAAGAATTTACTGCTTTTACCACAATGACTTGGAAAAATTCATCTTACCAAGCCATTTGGAGCTTCACTTTTGTCATTGTGTTTCAGATGAAGATAAATTAAGAGCTTTGAGAAGCAGATGAAAAGACTATATTTTTGCAAGTTGTGGACATCGTGTGTATGTGTGTATAAATACCTATAATGGAAATACCAGATGCTGAAAGTGGTACTGACATAATTCCTGATGTAGGGGTTTTCATTTATGCAGACTGTAGGACTATCCAAGGGCTCTCTTTTGCGACTGGCGCTTTTAGACAACATTGCCTAAAACAATACTAATAATGAATAATAGGAATAGATAGCTATCCTAAGCCTGGATCAGAGCTGTGCAAGACACTTGTTCTTTGTTGTCCTTGGGACAGGAAGCATACCACTAGCAAAAAAAATGTCAACTCTGGAGTTGGCCTTGGAGACCCTCAGACAGTACTACAGTCATAGATTAGGTCTCAGGTTGCTGTAGGTTATGCCAAAGGCAATTTTAGCCTTTTTTAGCCTTATTTCATGTGGCTGATGCTATAGCCTGGAGACTGGAAAGGGGGTCTTGTGGCATGATGCAGTAGATCACCATTAATCTACAAGCACCCAGACATACTTAGAAATGTATTGCAAGGAAAGTTACCCACAGAAGTATGGAGTTTTAGCTAACTCTGACAAAGGTATGCCAGAATTTTGATTCAAAATCTATTTTAAATCTCGATCTAAATATGATATTTTTCTATTTAAAAAAACCCTCCCAGATGAGTATTCTTCTTACTGTGTCTGAAGCATCCACTAGACTTTGTAAGTGTTTCTAGAATTTCAAAGACTGAGTGTTTGTTGTATCAGATATAATATATATAGGATCCTTTCCTCACAGAATGTCTCACTTCCACAAGGAATAACTCCAATACTGTTACAATTCTTAATCTTTTTGCCAAACATATTTTTATTGTCAGCTCTTGAGAGGTTGCAAAATCAGCTACATTTTTTTCAAATGTTTACCATTTGGCAACATTTGATAAGATGTTCATGACTAAGAAAACATATGGTGTAAAAGGCCACTATTTCTCTTTCAAAATATAGTACAGACAATTTAAATTATGACCAAATGGTTTTGCTGTTATTTTTACTTTCTGGGTTTTTTTACACAGAGACCTTTCTCATAGGTTTGGGAAAAGTTCAAAGACACTTCATGAAGATTTTTTTTATTTTAACAAATTAATGGTTACTTAAATTATAAGCAAATAAACATAATTTTGTAGTGGGAAATATAAGCAACAACAGTTATGGTCAGCATCACCATCTTTACACAACTGCTAGTACATGACCCTCTGTGTAAATAAAGTTGCACTAATGAAAGTACTTTTTTAGCACTCCCTTTATGCATAGTATAATCAGAATAGCAACAAGATGACACTTTAAATTTTATTATTTAAGTTTGCAGTACGCCAATGAGTTTTTCTGAGGACAGAAGCACTGCTTCTGCTCCCAAGAAGGATCAAACTATTTAAACACTATCTTACAAATAAAGCTGGTGTTGAGAACTGAACAAAGCAGTGGAATTGCACCAACTGTAACCTTTGCTAAAGTTATCTGTCACTTGTGCAATTTCTAAATGAGACCGCAATAGTAAGCTTAATCAGAAAACATCTGTCTTCTAAGATGTAAGACTCTATTCTCTTTGAAGTCTGTTTAACAAATTCTGATTGCTTTTTTCCTAATTGCAGTAGAAAGAGTGGGACCAGATTGTTTCTATTTATAAATGCAAAGGAACTGTGTCTCTAAGGATAAGATTTTAGTCATGAAAAACAAAGCAAAGCAAAAGTCCTCAACTCTACCACAAAATCTTCTATTGATTTATTTCACTACTGATGCGATTAACAGCCAAACTATGTGACTTAGCTTTGTACTCTGATTTTTAAGACTTAAATGACATCTTTTAAAAGTGAAGTTAGGGAAGCAGTCCAAGAGTGCAAGCTTAGCCTGCAGTCTGGTCTAAGGATTCCTTAGTCACACTCGTTTCTTTAAAAAAAATTATTTTAAGGAACAGCTATTACTCGAGATGCAGCAAACAGAGGTTTCAGACTAATTCTTATGTCAGTAATTCAGGCCATTTAAATTCTGGTTTCTGTAAAAATAGTTAGTGGTAATTATGCCTTCTTTTGCATTTATTTTTCAGCTGTATGAGTAAAATAATTCCCATGATACCCAGACAGTCAACCTCTTCTCTCTTCATACTGCACTGTTACAGTAATGAACATAAGTTTCACTTGCACATTGTCCCTGCTATATAGATTTCCAAGAACCATGCATGCTCCATTTTAAAGGAATCTGTACATGACCTAATGCAAGATCCTGGTTTTTTTCCGCATAAGATGCTTGCAATATTATGACATAGCAAATGACAATACCAACGACAGAAAAACTTATAAATTGCCTAATCTCAAGATGACAATATTTATTACGCCTATCCTTTTTAAGACCCACAACAGCACTTGTTAAGAAAATTAATGTTCTCCCACAGTAATGACTGATTATTTGTGATTCGGGATATCTTATGTAGCTCTGATAACATAGTGAATAATCACACAATCTATTTAACTAAGACTCCTTATACTAATGCAGAGTCTGTAAAATGTAGATAAGGTGCTTCTTTCTCTTGGTTGATGATGTGAGAAAACCTAAAGGTATGTGATGGGATAATCCCTTCTATCTAATTACACAGGTCTCTCTTTAAGCATTAACAATAAAGGACTGCACAAGAACATGTGTTCTATTGTTCTGATATTTATGGGGAAAGAGGCAAGGGGTATACTCAGCCAGAGGCTGCTGTAATGATACAATAATGGTTTGTTTGATCATATGATACTCTAAAACGTCAATCCCTTGCTCCTACTGATTCTGGTAAAAGCCTCCTCTGTAAATGCAAAGGTGATGATTAACTCTTATTTACTACATCTCCTTTTATTTGTCCCTTCCAGTTCTCCAGAAGTTTGTTAGCGATAAAAACTACTATCAGCTTTCAACTGTTTCTGAGAAATTGGTTGAAGACAAGTGTGCTACCATTGGAGAGATGAGACAGTTAAGACTTCCTTATCATGATCAATTTCATCAAAGTATAAAAATGACAAAAGTTACAGGGCACCAAACTGCAGCCCTGAAGATGCAACGGTCTGTAAATGTTCTCATTTTGTATTAGAAAGGGTTAAACACACACACAGACAGACAAATGCCTGTTCCTGAAATTCTACAATTGCCATATTATTGTCTAGTGTCTGTTTGATACTCACCTGAAATCAGGGATATAAGGATTGAAATCCTGTGAAATGGCATTCTGAACTTCAGACGTATTCAAGAAAAGTTTCACCTAAGCCGCTATGTTATAATAGTTTGGCTTCGATGAATTGGCCTTCTGCTGGCAGAAAATTCTTAACAAGTTCTTAAATAGGAATATTTTAACTTCATTTGTTGAATTTAAAATGTAACCCTCCCCAACTACATGCTCCATTTTCTTCCATAAAATATTAATATGACACTTAATAGTTTATTACATATTCCTGTCTCTTGACTTTATAAAACTGGGTGTTACAACTTGGCTGAGGAGCTTTGCATCTTCAGTAGACGAATATATAATGGCTAGTAAATAATTTTAAAGGAAGTATTTTTTGATCTTTTAACATTAATATTTTAAAAGCAACCCTCCCCTCCAAAATGTTTTTTTCTGATTTTTGTTTTAACTATTACTGACACATTACTTTATTTTGGGCTGTCTGCAGTGTTATAATAACAGCTTTCCTCCCTTTCCTGTATGTTGTATGGCCGAGCTGTAGAACAAATTCTGCTTGTGATCTACAGATTAACATTAGAAAAAATTATCTTTCCTAAAGTAGTAATAGTGGCTTTTTATAAGAAATGTCATCTGGATACACTTAAAACCAATAAAAGCAGTATCAGCTAGGAAAGTTAAATATCAGTAATTGAAGGTAAAAGAGGATGATTTTGCAGAATATCACAGCTTGGGAAACATACAGGAGGAATGCTGGAAGCAAAAAACGTAAGGCCTTCCCTAATGCTTCATTTTTTTCATGCCACCTATGAAAGACATAAGTTCACAACCCTTCTTGGTTTTATGGTAGGAACAACAACACAATTACAAACTTGCTTTTGAATGTACAACCGAAACTGCAGTTATTAAAACTAAGTTTTATGTCCAAAGTTGTATGACTAGAAAAACCCCAAACATCCTCAAAATAGTTACAAATTGACATTTGATTTAATAACAGGATTATAACGGATGTAATAAGGTTAGGTCACATGACCCCAAACTTAAGTACATAACTGCAGTTCTCAGTAGCTACTGACCTTTTCTTGTTACTGTGCCATATTGGGGGACACTAACTTTCCTTGCTAGATTAGAGTCTAGCTCGCCCTGACACGACTTGATTTAATCTTTAAAAATCGTAATTAACCTTTATCGTAATCTTTAAAAATCTTAATCCTAGAAATCTTACACAGACTGTGCATTTTCTTGGAATTGTCAGGCCTGCTCTCATGCTTCTTGCCCTGAGCTTTTTATCCCAAGGCATTTTAACTCCTTGTTGACCTTGCATGTAGGATTACATATCAATTATTGCACAGGATACCAAAATGCTGCTACTCTGTAAAACAATGAGTTATTAATAAAAATCAAGTTGCTAAATCCAAGTAAATAAAAAAAGGTGTTTATGAAAAATGCCAACAAAATAACTGCTACATGTAGCATTAATAATGAACCCATGTTATGCTTATTTATTGATTTTTATTGCTACTACTTAAGAAAAGAGAAAAGGCAAGGAAGAAAATTAAAGCAGTGATGGCAAAAGATTCAAGAAGCCAAAACACAGGGAAGATTTAATGAATTCCCCATGGGAAGGAGCAAGCTGATCATGTACTTTTGCCCGTGGCTCAGGGGGTTGCTTGGAACCAGGAAAGGTTTGTGGCTTGGCTGCAGTTCCCCAGGCTTGTTTGGGGAACAGGTGGTGTGAGTAGGAGAGAGTTCTTGCAAATAGAGTGTGAAGTCAAAGTGACAGGCAGCAATAAATAAACACAAATAAATAAGCACAAATAAACACAACTGTATTGAAATTTAAAGGTATGGTGTAAGAAAGACACGGTAACATTGGAATTAATTATTAAACTTGCAGAAACAAAGCAGACAATTCAAAAGTTGCAAATTTATGTGGTATTCTAGTATTCTATTGTTGATAAAAATTGTTTTAAGCAGATAAATGACAAGAAAAGTTATAATAGAGTAACACAATCTTTCTGCCTGAACAATGCAGAATATGGAGATTGCCAGGCAAAAGAACTTGGCAATGTGTACTGAAGTATTAGTTGGAGGAAAGATAGAATCAAGATAGATCATTACATGGGAGAGAAAAAAAAAAAAAGCTAGTCAGGCGATAGCTTTCTATGCCTAATTCAAAGACTGTGTATGAGAATAATAACATAAACACACAGTAGTAAGTGACCTGAAGAACAAAATGTGAGATTTTAAGTTAGTACTGCAGACTGTAAAACTGGGTGTTATATGTACAGCACATTCATACATGTATTGCTTTAACCTTCAGTAATAACAAATTATTTAAGCAGAATACCACCTTCTACTTCCTCGGATAGCGGAACCTCTGACACATCTTCAGTTCCGCTTGTGTCAGGCTGAAGTCTCACACTCAATGAGTACAGTAGTTATACTTTTGCATCCCTCAAGATCTTCTTGCCTGTTGACTCACAGCACCCTATGTCCATAATTATAAAACCACGATGTTTTATGGTATCACTCTTCCAAACGGATTTCAGAAGTGACCCAGCTGAAAAATCATCAAACCTCTCCTCTCCCTCTTCTTCTATAAAAAAAAAAAAAAAAGTGTTACTTTCCTTCAACAGATCAGTACCCTGTTTTTTTTCAACAGAACATCATCATGCACAATTATGTCAATTAAATACAGGAAGCATGTTAGTTTAGTTTCTTGCATGTACTTCTTATAGCAGCACTTGCTGGAGTTAATGAAATATGTGACCTCTCGGAACAATTGATTGATGTGTTGAAGAAGGCATTGATTACTGCAGCCTTTGAGATGTTGATAATTTTGCAGTTGTTATTTTGGTGAGATCTTGTTTGATTTCGCCTTTGCTGACCCATAGAAAATTACTTTGGGTGGTTAGATTGAAAACAGGAATGGGAAGTGAGTTTTTTTGAAATATCGTCTTCCAGAATAAGCTGCAATTGTTTAAGAACTATTCTGTATAAATCCCATTGCAGGATGAAATACAGCAAAGAGCAATGTATATTCAATGGAATTTCCTTTTCTTGCTACAATAACTAAATAACAATATTGTGGCTTATTCAAAGAAATTATCTACTTATTGTGCAGTAATCTTTTTAACTGAACAAAATAATATTTAAAGAAGATGGAGGACTTTTAAAGTATTCTTTTCAGAGCAGGCACCTGGGTCTAGTTGTCTACCACAACTGTATGTGAGTCAGAGAATCATAAGAATCATAGAATCATAGAATCACCAGGTTGGAAGAGACCCACTGGCTCATCGAGTGCTACCATTCCCACCAATCTCTAAACCATGCCCCTCAGTACCTCATCCACCTGCACCTTAAACACCTCCAGGGAACTAGACACGACACATCTATCTTCTGAAATTCTGTTTTGCTATTCTTCCACAAATATTGTTATATATTTAAGCTAAAGTATTATTCCACCGGTTTTCTCATGGTCATCACAGAAGCCTTTAAAGTGTTACAAGCGCACCTAACAGTCTAAGCAATTGTAACAAAATTAATACTTTTAAACTGAAGACATGGCCCTTGCTTTTAGTTATGCAAAGAAAGTGACGCATATGACACTACTTAATGTTTCTCCATTCAAAAATTAGGGCCAGTCTTAAGATTTCATGTACCATGGATCTCATTTGTGACTCTGATAAAATTCAGCAAGTTGTTATTGTAAGCATCTTCTAATGTCCATCTCTGTTTACAGCATAGAATAAAACCTTCTAAAGGAGTATCAAAACCAGTGATAAAAGTGGAATATCAAAGAAGCATAAAATACTCAGTTATTACAGCTAATACAGTAATTCAGTAGCTACAATACATAAACCCAAAGCAATAACAGTGCATCACATATAAAATAAATTTTATTTAAAGTGAGATAGTAAGACATAAAGATACAGTACATCTTTGCTTCATAAACCCAAGTTCATGTCTATAGGGACCATACTACAGTCAGCTGAAGCTTCAAATTTAAGCCATACATGTATATAGTAGTTCAATGTATTTTTATAGCTAGTTTTACACTCTACTCATTAAAACAAACGAGATAAGTGAAGTTACATAGCTCCTACTGGCAACTAAGAGAAAATTTTGTCCCAAAACGCATCACTTAATATATTCATCTATCTGATACCCATTACAAGAATATCCATTAAAATATTACCAACATACCTGCTTCAGAGCTGAAGGAGTGGAGTTTCTCTCTCTCCTATGGGAAGCTTTCCTGAGAAATTCTTATGTCCATGCTCTGTATCAATGTGACAAATTCCATTATTTGGCTATAGATAGTTATTGTGCATACTGTATTCTACTGTAAATAAAAATGTTCCTGTTCAACATCTAGCAAAATTGGAGGCGAGAGGAACTTCTTTTTGGCTGTTTCAGTAAAAGGTCTTTTAAGTAAAGATCTAGTTTTGTCATCACTATCACTTATTTACATCACTACTTCACTGATTAATGAATAATTTTGTATTTCTAGCTCAGAATTTTACAGGTCTTAGCGGCTTAGGCTTTTATGTTTATTACACAAAAATATTGACATGGAAGTCTTCAGAGTGTTCAGAAGCTGTTTGCCTGTGACTGAGGTGAAGGAAGAAATAAGGGCAAACCTTCAGCTAAAATAACTCAACTCTGACCCACGCTGAATAAAACAAAATTAAGCTATCAATAATGCCTATTGCATAAAAACCATACTGCAAGTACAGTGACTGAAACAAAATTGTATTTGTGGGGAGAGGGGCAATTCTGTATCTCCATTCTTTTTACCCTATGTCTGAATAAGCTCAATAAACATTAACAATACAGACCTTGATCCGTAAGCAACCAGATCCTTTTGCCATCTCAGCTGCACCCAGGCACATCCTGGCCAGCTGCCAACCCCTTGGCACACATCTTCCCATCAGTGAGAGCATTCTACAGAGGAATAGGACAGATCACCGGCTTGACCCTATCACCTAGCAACTTGTGGTAGCCAAGGTGAGTTGCTAAAGAAAGAAAGAACAGCTACCTGATGTGAAGCTTATGTTACGTACTTTTTAAATACCTTTTTTTTCATGCAACGGGCTTGAAGGCAAAAAATGGAGCGTGTAGATGATTGTGTATGAATTCAGCAATTTGAAAGCGTAAGTTTAGCCACATCTTCAGTGCTTCCTAACCTGCTCAGTGGAGAACTGTTGGGTCTGCTGGCCCTGACTCCCATCTCCAGCTTCCCTAAACACATCCCAGGCATGACAAGATCCGGCTGTGGCTGCACTCGGCAGAGAGGCAATGACTGCCAAGGGGAGGTGAGGGCAGAACTGCTGCTGAAACGTGGGCAGGGGATGATACAAGAATTAGTAACTATTATAAAAAGTGGAATTTTTTTTTTTATTTAAGCTAAATTAGAGTTAAGTTACAACTAAGGAATTGTATTTTTTGGAAGTCCCTCTTGCAGCACGTTCTCTTTCACACTGTTTTTTCCAGATGCCAGGTCCTGCACTTGGGGCACAACAACCCTGTGCAGTGCTACAGACTAGGAGAAGTCTGGCTAGAAAGCTGCCTGGAGGAGAAAGACCTGGGGGTGTTGGTTGACAGCAACTGAACGTGAGCCAGCAGTGTGCCCAGGTGGCCAAGAAGGCCAGTAGCATCTTGGCTTGTATCAGAAACGGCGTGACCAGCAGGTCCAGGGAGGTTATCCTTCCTCTGTACTCGGCACTGCTGACACCGCTCCTCGAATCCTGTGTTCAGTTCTGGGCCCCTCAGCACAAGAAGGATGTTGAGGCTCTGGAGTGAGTCCAGAGAAGAGCGACAAAGCTGGTGAAGGGGCTGGAGAACAGGCCTTATGAAGTATGGCTGAGAGAGCTGGGGTTGTTTAGCCTGGAGAAGAGGAGGCTGAGGGGAGACCTCACTGCTCTCTACAACTACCAGAAAGGAGGTTGTGGAGAGGAGGGAGCTGGGCTCTTCTCCCAAGTGACAGGGGACAGGACAAGAGGCAGTGGCCTCAAGCTCTGCCAGGGGAGGTTCAGGCTTGACATTAGGAAAAAATTTTTCACGGAAAAGGTCATTGGGCACTGGAACAGGTGGCTCAGGGAGGTGGTTGATTCACCTTCCCTGGAGGATTTTAAAAGACAGGTGGATGAGGTGCTGAGGAGCATGGTTTAGTGATTGATAGAAATGTTTGGACTCGATGATCTTGTGGGTCTTTTCCAATCTGGTGATTCTATAATTCTCTGCAGAGGATAACGTCTTGTGTTCAGTGTGATCTGTGCTGAACAGATGCGTTTCCTGTAAATCAACCGTTTGAAGTGTTTCCCAATCTCTAATGCAAGAGCAGACAGAGAGCTGGTTCTGACCATTGCCAAGTTCGCAACAACATTAAAATTCGTTCTTGAAAAGCAACAGAACACACATAGGATTTCTGGGAAGATTTATACACACATACGTAGCTGGGACATACACCTCCTGTTTGGCTGCACACGACAGACGGAGCCGACCCCCTCTCGCCGCCCCAGTCGCAGCGGCCGGAGACCGCGCCCCCCAACCCCTCAGCCCTTCCCGCCCCGCCCCCGGCGCGACAACCGCGCGCTCCGCGCCAATAGGGCGGGCGGCCCCGCCCCTCCGCGGGCCTCCCGCTGGCAGTGGAGCGGCCGCACCTCCACCCGCCCCGCCCCGCCCCAACCCCGTGCCGGCGCGCGCGCCCGCCCGCCCGCCCTCCCGCCGCAGCCCTGCAGCCCGGGCGCGCGCGCTCCAACCGCCGCAGCTCCGCGGGGCCGGGGTCGGGGCCGCGCGGCGGCGGGAGCGCGCGCTCTCCCCGGCGGGGCGGGGCGGGGCAGGGCAGGGCGCGGAGGTGACTGCCCGCGGCCGACACCCGCCGTCCCTCCACCCCTGCGGATGCTGCTGATGCGCCCTCCGCCGCCGCCACCACCATTCGTGAAGGTGGAGCGGGTGCCCGGCGGCTCGAGCAGCGGCGGGAAGGATCCCCGAGCCCCGCGGCAGCGCTAGGCGGGGGTTGAGGGGAGGCGGGGGGGGGACGTCCCTCCGCGTTCCGGCCGCGGGGTCGGGGTGGGGGGGGACACAGAGCCGCCGCCCTCAGCCCCGTCCAGGGGAACATCGGGGAGGAGCCGGGGCGAACGGAGCCCCCCCCCACCCCCTTTCCCGGTCACCTTCCCGCTGCCCGATCCATGGGAGGAGCGGGCCGCCTCCCTTTGGGAAGCGCCGCGGCTCGCCGGGATTGAGCGGAGCGGCCGCCGTGGCGGAGGGAGGAGGATGCCACCGCTCCGGAAGGTGCTGCGGGTCTCCAATCGCTCCATGCTCGCCTTCATCTTCTTCTTTTCCCTCTCTTCCTCCTGCCTCTACTTCATTTACGTGGCCCCCGGCATCGGTGAGTCGGAATACGCCCCCGTCGTGGGCTGCGTGTGTGAAATCGGGGGGGGGGGGGCGAGGGGCGACCCGGGGGTGCAAAAGGCGACTTACTCTTCTTCTCCTCCGAGGGAGGCGGTAACGCCTGTGAATGTCGCATCTTTTGTTCTGTTGGGCTTCAAAACGCTCTAGAAGATTCATCTGCCACCGCGAGGTGGGTAAATGCGGTTCTTGCTTCCCACGCCCAGGAAAAGCGAAGGCAAAAAAAAAAAAAAAAAGCAGTTCACCGCTTCATCGTGTTGTAAATCGATGGTGGAAACCGAGAAAGAACGGCAAAACTGCCTGATAGAGTCACTTGAATGCAGTCATCTTTTAAATCATTAGTAGCTGCGTTAATAATAAAGCATGTGTGAACAGAAATTAAGAACCGATTTGAGCATCTGTTTACTTCTGTCAGTGGGACCTCTCTTCACAGGTTTTATAGCTTAATTTCGGCTTCTGAAGGAGACTTCAGAGGGGACACAGTTTCTTGAAGAAAAGCTGTGTAAAATTACTGTGCAAGTCTGGATCTGACGAAAAAGTGTGCTGTTCTTCTTAGTTGGCTCTTGTGCTGGTTTTGGGAGACCATCTGGCTTTTTCTCACTGGACCATCCTTTCAGAACTAGTTAACCTTACTCCTGAGATAAGATAGGCAGTATCCTGTATGATGCTCTGTGATATTTCACTGCATTGGGTGTCTATCGTCTAGCAATGATTTCCTTTTTTTTTCTCCTATGCTTTTCTTTGCTTACCAGGTGATGCTGAAATAACCTATAAAACCATTTCGCTCTTTGTTCTCAGTGCTAAGAACTCCTTTCTGCAATCTTTACAAGAAAATGTCTACATGGATTTCACCACTAAATCTGCAGGAATTGTTTCCTGTTGACTGATGTCTTTATGCTGTTTGGCTTCCTCTTGTTCACAGACTTCTACTTACCTTGTAAACCCCTTTCAAGGTGCAGTTGCTTCTCCCATACTTACAGCACTTCATACAATATTGACGTGCCTGTCAGTTATTCCGGTTCAAATAAATATAAACTTACCTCCCAGGGAATTTATCATGTGTCAGAGTTCTTGAATTGTCTGCCAGTGTTTCCCGGCTGAAGGGGGAGTAATTTAGTCTCGTGAGTGAGTGATGCTGTTACGGTCCATTTAGACATCTTAGCACTATGAGGCACTAGTGCAATAGTAGACTTTTAATTACAAGCAGTTGGTGTATGACTTATGCAGAAATTGCACTTTGCTTTCTCTTTATAAGTAAAACTATATTATCTTATAGTAATATATGCAGCTGGAGTTGTACTTAGTTATTTAAATGTTTCTTCTTCAACAGGTATCTTATAAGAAGTACATCCTCTTCTTGCTAAACAAAGCTTATGCAGTATCTTGTTCAGAATCAGAGCCTGTAATGATGAGACTTTTCTCTCCCAACGTCATCTTGCTGCTCAGCTATTGGGGTTTACCTGTCTGTTCAGTTTCCCTTGTACTAGGAGTGAGATTAAATCAACAGTAGGCACCAAAAATGTTCTTAGGGTAGGTTATTTAGGTCTGACCAACATTAAGGAAAAAACTGTTGGCACACTGATCTCTTGCCATCTCAGACGTATACTGCAGTTACCTCTTTCAAGCTGTGGTTTAACAGTAAAAAAGTCTTCAGTAGTTACACGAGTTTGTGATATTACAGGTCTTTCTGGCTATGATTCGGTGGTGTACTGCTGTGATTGTATGCAGTTGTGTTGTGAACGCCTCCAGCTTAAGCAATTTAAAACCCTACAATATTGCAGTTATTCTTTGTCTGTGGCACTTCTTGGATTCATTTTGAAATGCCACCATGCTGTGCTGGTCTTACTGCAGAAGGAGTATTGAAAAAGAGAAAGGAAAGGGCAATATGGAAATTTTACACTGGTTATCTAAGCCTGTCAGCTTGCGGGTGTTAATGCTGCTTTCCCAGATATATGTGCCTCAAAATGTTATTGTTATTAGTGGAGGGAAAGAAGGTCAATATTATCTTAAAACCAACAGACGTCCTGGCAGTTTTCTTGTGTGAAAATGTTGTCAGAATGAAACGTTATTAAAAAAGCCAGTAACACCCCACCACGCAGTTAATAGGCAGATGATTAATCTAATAATACTATGCTGTTTGCTTATGCCATGTGCATATTGTGGTATGATATAATGTAATATTTCAGTGTGCTTGCTGCTTTCCACTCAATGTGATGAAATAGATGTATCGAAGTCAAACGTGATGTGTGTGTGGAGAGGAGGAAGGCTTAATATTGCTTATGGAAGTTCAGCCACCTTATCTGTTAACTGCATTTAGGTCATACACGGTTAGGATCTGTCATAATTTTGTGTGTACGGGTATGTTTTAGTGAGGATTCATCACAACGCTTTCTTCCTCAGCAAGCTACAAGGCACAGTGGCAAAGAGGAGGAAAGTTCCAGTTGTGTCGTAAGGAGCTGGACCTGCACTCCGGCTGTTTTCTCTTCCTAATGGTCAGAGGAAGTGAGAGGGAGAAGTCAGACTCCCAAATGTTTCATAGAGCAGCAGTGTACTGGAGAGTAGGAGGAAAAAATAAGGGGGTTATGAAGCACAATGCCTTCCTGAGGTGTCAAAGCTGAGTGAAAATTTGAATTCTTACAGGCTGATAGAGAGAAATTCCCTCCTAGCAAGCAATTTGTGGTTTATCAGAGGGAGGAGATGTCTACACAAGTAAACCCATAGCACTAGGAGAAATCTCAAAGAGGTAATTATCATGTTGCATCTGTCCTTCTTGCTAATTAGCAATCTGTCCTTCTTGCATTTTTTTAGCAAAGTTGCAGATTTTGTGACAAATGCAATTTGGGCCTATTTGGAATACTGACAGTTTTGTTTAGAGAGAAAAAGTTGAATTAATTATTTGTCTAATATTTAAACTTTTTTATTCGTGAAACAGAAACTTTTGGTATCCTCTGTATTTCAGATCTGAGGAGAGGAAAAGCATTTAAATTTCAGGTTTTCACTAAAACATAATATTCCACAGTATATAAAAATATTGTGTATATATGGTTGGGAAGAATTCATACACAATGTTGGGGTTGTTCATGTGTCTCCTTTCCTGTCTTTTGTAAGAACAGAAGATGGGAGGAGGAAAAGATGACTGCAACCCTGCCTCAGCACCCAGGTGGTGTTTTGAGCTCCTCTGGCTATCAAACATGGAAGCAGATTGCTATCTAACTGCTGATTAAAGAAGACTACTATGTTTCTGGTTTTCATTTTCCCTGTTTAATTAAGTAGATGGTTTTTAGCAAAATACATAGGGATAGGATGGCAAGGTAAAATGGTAGAAAACATTTGAAATGCTTAAAATTTAAAGATCTCATTTAAATATGTTCAAATTATTCTTCTGTGTGATAGTCTCTCAAGTATTTGATGGAAGCAAATAACGGAGCTACTTCTCCAGAAAGACTCCTTTTCTGACAGTATTTGATGCTCCTTCTCTAGTACATGAAATTAAAAGATACAAGCTGAAGCTGCAATTTTTGAATCAGTCAGTGAAGGTGGCCTGTGATTCTGAAACTTTACTGGAAGCTACAACTATTTATGTACACTGTAGTTAAGAGACTGAAGAAGCTAGCTGAAAGCCAGAATCTTTGGCATCAATACATTCTTTTCCAGTGTTATAGATAATAGTACTGATAAAAGGGACTTGAATAGTTGAGATCTGGTGCTGACAGCTATTCAGAACATATTTAGATTCAAATTTACGTCATGGAAAAAAAAAACACAAAGATGAGGAAAATAAGGCAAAGTAGCAAGCCAGTGGTGACCAGGAGATATCATTTGCTGATCTTACTTCATTGCCGAGCCAATCTAAATATTACCAGAGACTTTTTGGTTTTGCTTTTCCTTTTTTCTATGAGCATCATAACTGAAATCACATTGGGCAACTTAATTGATCTCAGAAAATGATTTCTTACTCGTCTCTGGATTTCTTCCTACCTTTACCAGATTGGGTGGAAGAGTACCTTAGAACTGTCAATGTTGTAGTCAACTGGAGTCTAACTTGGCCATCTTAGACACGATGGCCTTTGTAGGCCGAGAAGGAAATAATAGCTACTGTTTTCTCTCTTCTGGTCTTCTGCTTCGCTCATTAAAACTTTACTGCTTCTTTGACAGTCCTATCCAAAAGGCAGCTGTCAAAGTTGAATTTGGAAACCTCCATTAGTTCACAATTTTATATCAATCTATTCTGTTATTAGGAAATAATTTTCGTAATAGGAAAGGGTGATATCAGTCCTTTTAAATTTGTGCAGAAATGGAAGAAAGAGGTGAAAAAACTATCAGCAAGATAAATGGTTGCCAGTGCTTGCAGGTACTGAGCCCATAGATACGGGCACAGCCTTTGTGCTAATATTCTTTGTTCCTGGCATCTGTAGTACTTGTGGTATTTGTAAAGACATGCTGGTTAATTGTAGAATGATTTAGATTGACAGGGACCTCTGGAAGTCATCTGATACAACCTCCTGCTGAAAGTAGATCCTACTAAATTGAATTGTTCAGAGCCGTGTCCAGTTGAGCTTTTAATAACCTTGGGGATGGATATTCTGCAGTCTGTTTGGGAAACCTGTTCCAGTATCTGACAACTGTGAGAAAATTGTAATATGCAATTGTAATTTACCATCTTGCACCTTGTATTCATTGCCTTGTGTCTTTTTTCTGTGTACCTCCCAATTGTTCCATTTAATCTTCTCTATATACTTTTACATAGTCGAAGACAGCAAAAGAAGTCATCCTTCCCTTCGCCATTTATACTTAAGACCAGACAAACCCATTTCTTTCAGTTTCTAGTTGTACATCATAAGCTTTGACTTGGAAGCTTTCCTCTGGATTTGCTCTGGGGTGCTAAGGTCTGTCTCTTACTGGGATCCTCAAACTGGACATAGTGTCCCAAATATATTTTTGCAAGCTGCTGGACTGGGAATAGTTGCTTTTATCACTACAGGGCAGTGCACCGTGGACTATTTGCCACAATAATACAGGGGTGGTAATACCTTGTCTGAGGGTTTGTTTTTCTGTCTTCAAGGCAGCAGGTTTAAGGCAGCTAAAGGGCTGCCCTGAAAGAGAAACAATAGAGCTATCCTGTTTAAAACGAAACACATCCATTGTTGCAATCCTCCTTTGATGCTGTGTGGAAATACCATCTGATAAAAGGCTGATGGGTTTTGCAAGAAGTGCTAGATGTTCACTTTTTTTTTTTTCTACTATGACTTTCTTTTACTACTTTCTAGAGAATTGTTCTCATGGGTCTCGTACAAGTTTCTTAAGTGAGTGAAACTTCTCTATACCTTTATTTAATAATTCTGCAGGGAAATGTCTGTACTACAGACGTTGTTGGTTGGGAGCTATTTTCAGCTATATTTCTTTATTGAGGTTCACCTGTTATTAAAGGTTTCCTTTGGAGGCAGGAGTAATTTTATTAGCTGCAGTCATCTTTTTTTTTGAGCTCTCATAGTTTTTCACTTCGATTCCACAAATTGCAGCCAAACCCATCAACAGAAAAATTTTAGTCAGCTTTCTGATGACTAGGTTCTTCCCTCTTTTCCTTGTGCAAAGAGGACTTGGGAGGCTTAAGCATTCTTCTGCTTTATCATTGATTTCCAGTGACCGGAAGTTCCTTGGCATTCTGACTAATAGCTTGAGCTCATTATGAACTCGGGTAGTTTAATGGGTAAGTTTTCTGCCTTCTTCTGGGAAGTGCACATATTTTCCCATGATGTTGGCCTAGCACCTGATGCTGAATATACTTTTGCTGTTCAGTCATTAGTGATGACAGTCTTTGACTTTTACCAACAGATAAGCTTCAACTAAACATGCATATTGCTTTCTGAATCAGTTGGGTTTGCATCTTGATCTGATTTTTTTTTTTCCCTAAAGTCTGTAGGTATACTTAGCTATTAGTCAGGGAACTTACCTGCATAAGATTTCATGGAATACTCATTTTGTGGTCTTGCTCTTAGTCGGAAAAGAGAAACAAATACAGGCACGTACGGTGTGCAGCTAACTTCATGAGGACAAATTAATTATAAGACCTCACATGAAATTAGTTTTTGCTTAATGCAGCCAGTTATTTGAATATGGTGTTCTCATCCATTGAGAATACATGTGAAGGTGCTTCACTGACTTGGCCCAATCTCTAACCATTTACTTAATTGTCTGTGGCTTTTCCTTACGAAGACTGTTTCTACAAGTGACTATCTCTGCTTGTTCTTCTGCTCTTAGTCTGTTTTCGATAATCTTTTGAATTCAAATAATGCAATGATGTAATGGGCAGCAGCATGCAGTGCTTGTGCATCATGTGGGATCCAGTGCTGGATTTGTGTGAATACAGTGCAGAGATTGGTTTTGGGGCTTTCAAATACAAAAGATGCCTTTTTGCAAGGAATTCCCAATGATCAGTTTGCTTGCTTAAATCTGCAGTAGTTGTTGTTGTGTGTACATTATTAATTTATTTATTTAATTTATGGTAATACTTGGAATATTTGATTTACAGATACTACAGTTTTCTATTTTTCTCGGTAACTGAACTCATTAAAGGAAAGTTCTGGAAGAATTTTAAGCCTAAGTCAAGTATTGGTCTTAAAATGTCACTGTAAAACTAGTTGTTGGTTTAATTGGTGTCCAAAGTCATCCTGTCTAGACCTGTATTCATTAAGCAAATATCTTAATGAAATTTAATTATGCATTTTAAAGTTGGAGTAGAAATGTTATTAAAACATTAGATTTTCAAAGAGAAATGTTTAACTAAAAATATTTACTTTCCTGATTGAATCTGCCTTGAGTAGAGGGAAAAAAACCCGAAACCAAGTGAATATAAAAGTTGCATTTTAAGTGGTTATATCAGTGCTGATTTTAAAATTAGTATAGGATACTGTTTCAGAATAAGCTGTTCAATTATTTCTGACTTGCTCAGTAATCAACTAATAGTCTGAGACTGGAGGATAGTATAGTATTAAATGTATTAGAAGTTGCACTGAACATTGTCATGTAAATGGAGACTATAAGTAGGATATTTTCTTTTACTGAATGCAGTAAACAGGGAACTGACGCTAAATCCCTCAAACTTGTAGTCAGAGAATTCATCCATTTGGCATATCTTTTGTGGCAGTGAGTATATATTGTCTGGAGTAAAAACAATTTTGAAGACTCTGTTGTAGCTGATAAAGATTCATCCATCTGTGATGTACGAATGATCCCTGTTAACCTCCTGAAACATCTGTAGTTGTTTGTATTTTCAGTAGATTGAGATGATCTGTATCTTCTTTGATAGGAATGGTTGGACTCGATGATCCGATGGGTCTCTTCCAACCTGGTTATTCTATGACTCTATGATTCTTGGTTTATTTTCCATACAAGGAGGTATACATATGCAGACTCAAATACAGTCTCACCGTGCTCATAGAATATGTTTGGATTTATTGTTATATTACAGATAGTGCAAAACTGGTATTAAATATTCAATGAGAAATCAAGTAGAAAAGTATGTTTCAAGGCATACAATTTTTTGCTTTTTTCTGGTTGTTGCATTTTTTTTTTTTAGAAAAAAACCTTCTGGTTAACAACTAATGTATAGCAATGGATAAAATCCTATGGAAGTTGAACACTTTCCATGGAATTTAGCTCTGTAGATTTCAATTTGTGACTAGGAACCAGTTTACAGTAGTCTTACATTACTTTAACTATCCTTCACTGCAAAATTGTTTAATGAATCCATTTTACAGACTGGAGTCCCTATCCTGAAGTTGTGAAAAATATCCTACGTCCTAAAATAGTGATGATGTTTTCAATATTCAGCTGAGCTCTACTTACTGTATATTTAGATTAGTTTGTAGAATTTAATCTTTAACACTTTTGTTTTAATTTGCCATGTGTTAACTCTGCCAATAGTGTATTTATAACTTCGATGTTGCTGAGAATAATATAACAACCTTGAGATGAGAAGAGATGCACATGGGACTTGCTCTAGAAATGTCCTCATGAGGTGACTTCCCATTTACAATTACTAGTGGAGGACTTTCTGTTAACCCATTTGAATCCATGTCAGTTTTTATGCAACATGTTGAATGTGCTTTTCAGAAGTCCTGTGAAACCCAGTGTTGACTAGCAGATGAGTAACTTAAGGGACAATGGTCATTTGGCAAAATGTATTTGATCTAAAGCTGTGTTTGTTGCATATGTTTCTTGCATTTGAATTCTGCAGTGTCCCTGGATTCTCTGTGCAGTATCTCCTATCTCTCCTGAGCTTTTCAGAGGGTTTTGTGGTTCATTTTTTTTCCCTGGAAGATCAGAGTATAATGTTGCTACAGCTGTTCTGGTGATCATCGTCTCACTTTTGAAGTGTGGGAGGCATTGCCTTTTTTTTACTAATTACTTAGAAAGTCTGTTTGATTTAAGGATTTTCTCTTCCTTGTTTTAGATTTTGTTTTGTATGATAAAACTTGCATTTTTAAATGAAATTTGTGATCTCCAAGCCTGTTCATGTTCTTTAGCATTTAAGTAGTCGTAGTATGTAATCTCATTAATCCTTTTCTGACTTATCTTAAGATAATCATAGTTCTAACTTCCTGCTGTTCTTAACAATGTTAGTCATTGATCCAGTGTTAAAATTAATTGTTCTGAAGTGTGTGACCCATTGTTTTCGCTTTGTTTTGGTATATGTATATGTATATGACATGATAAATTACTAAGCTTCTGGGTAAAACTAAGTCTTGTACTTTTTCTGTGATGCTAAGGGATAATAAACTAATGCAGTATTATGAGAAGTGCTTTTATTTCTTGCGTACTGCTGTAAGTAGCTTGTTTCCCTAATGGAGAATGAACTGTGAATGGGCCTTTTTTAACATAAGAAGAAGGTGTAAGTAGTCCTTTGGTGAATATTTAAATAACAGGAAGTTACCTGATAGGAAACACTGGGCCTTTTTTTACAGATGTTTTTGTATTTTAAGAATTAATGCATTCCATCTTGGTAATAGTCTTGTTTTTCGTCTAACACATGAAACTTAATAACTAGTGAGCTATAAAAAAGGGAGACAGATATGATCCATCTGATATTTTTAACATCTCCTCTGAAATACAGGATGATCCTTTTAATGTCTTGGTGTGCTTTATCAGAATGAGTTTTAAGTAATGATGAGTTTGCCCTAAGTAATGATGAGTAATGCCCTAAAACCAGAACTTTTGATGACTGACATGTGGCTGAGTGTCTATAATTGCTGATATAGATCAGGATCAATTGCTACTGAAAATTTAATCTAAATTAGGTATGAGCTCATGATCATAGTGCAGTTGATTTTGGTTGAACATTTAGTATGGTATGTATTCCAGGATGTTCTATATGAGTGTGTTATATCCTGCACTGCACTACCCATTTGCTTACCTTGTAAACTGTATGACAGTCTGAATTCTATATGTTGTTTGAATCAGAAGTGTTATTTCTTACTTACTGTGGACCATGTACAGTGAAATTAGGAGAATATGAAAAAAAATGAGTTCTAGGTGGTTACATTGTTTGATGTTTTCTTTGGTTAAATGTGAAATTTTCACTTCCTGGTTTGTGCATTGCCTTGCAGTGTGACAGGAGTGATGGTTGGTACAAATGCAGAAAGACAATTGTGGAAGAAGATCACAGAACAGTTGAGACTGGATGGGACCTCTGAAGGTCATCTGCTCCACACATCCCCTGCTAAGCAGGGCAACCTGGAGCCAGTTATCCGGTACTGTGTCCAGATAGCTTTCGAGTATCTCTGAAGACAGAGACTCCACAACCTCCATGGGCAACCTCTGCCAGTGCTTACTCACTGTCACAGTAAAGAAGTGTTTACTGATGTTCAGAGGGAACCTTCTGTGTTTCCATTTGTGCCCATTGCCTGGTGTCCTGTCGCTGGGCACCACTGAAAAGAGCCTGGCTCTGTCCTCTTGTCACCTTCCCTTCATATACATTACAAACATATTCATTGACCCTTTATATACATTAATATGGTCCCTCTGAGCCTTCTTTTTCCAGGCTGAACAGTCACAGCTCTTTCAGCCTTTCCTCATAGGACAGATGTTCCAGTCCCTTCATCATCTTCATAGCCTTTTGTTGGATTCTCTCCAGTATGTCCATGTCTCTCCTGTACTGGAGAACCTGAAACTGGACACAGTACTTGAGGTGTGGCCTCATCAGTGCTGAGAAGAGGGAAAGGATCACTTTGACCTGCTGGCAGCATTCCTCCTAGTGCAGCCCAGAATGACATTGGCCTTCTTTGCAGCAGGGGAACATTGCTGGCTCACGTTCAGCCTGGTAACCACCAGGACCTCCAAGGCCTTTTGTGCCAAGGTGGGTGACCCTAGCATATATTATTGCATTGGGTAGTTCCTTTCCAGCTGCAGGACTTTGCACCCCTTCTTGTTGAATTTCATGATGTTCCTGTCAGCACATTTCTCCATCCTGTTGAGGTCGCTTTAGATGGCAGCAGGACCCTCTGGCATATCAGCTGCTTAACCCATTTTTGTGTCATGAGCAGACCTGCTGAGTATAAAGTCTGCCCCATCATCCAGATCACTAGTGAAATGTTAAACAGGACCGAACCCAATATTGACCCCTGGGAGACACTGTTAGTCACTGGCCTCCAACCAGACTGATCCTTACCCGCTGTGCCTAGTCAGTCAGTTTTTGATCCACCTTACTGCTTGCTCATCCAGCCCGTACATCAGTTTGTGTCTGACAGTCTTACAGGAGGAAGTGTGAAATGCCCTACTGAAGTGCCAGTAGACCAATCTTCACTGGTCTTACCTTATGTCCTACAGGGCAGTCCTGTCATCATAGAAGTTTATCAGGTTGTTCAAGCATGACTTTGCCTTGGTGAAGTCATAGAGACTACATATTATCTTCTTGTCATTCATATACCTGAAGAATTATTTCCAGGGTTAGATGTTCCATCACCTTCCCAGGGACTGAAGCAAGGCTGACAGGCCTGTAGTTCCCTAGGTCCTCCTTCTTCTCATTCTTGGAGACAAAAGTGACATTTGCTTTCTTCCAGCCTTTGGGCACTTCTCCCAGTCACCAGGAGTGATCAGAGTTTATTAGGAGTGGTCTCGCAATGACATCTGACAGCTCCCTCAGCATTTGTGGTGCATCCCATGATGGCTCGTGGACTTGCATATGTCTGATTTGTTTAAGTATTCTGTGACCTGATACTTTTCCAAGACTACTTTTTCCCTACCAGGAGTATATCTTCCTTACTTCAGCCTTTCTGCTGGCCTCTGGGATTCCTAAGGCAAAGGTGGCTTTCAGTACTGCAGCCTTTTCCATGTCCTGTGTAACCAGGTCCTTGTCTCATTGAGCAATGGGCTCATGTTTTCTCTGGTCTTTCTTTTGTTATCTATGTACTTGTAGAAACTCTTTTTGTTGTCTTTGACTTCCGTGGCCAAATTCAATTCCATTTGAGCTTTAGCTTTCCTATCTGCATGCCTGGATGCTCAGACAATGTTGCTGTATTCTTCCTACTTTACCTGTCCTTTCTTCCACCTTCTGTATACTTCTTTTTTATGTTTGAGTCTTTCTGGGAGTGCTGTGTTCACCCACGCAGGCCTCCTGGCATTCTTGCTTGACTTCATATTCACTGGGACAGAGCTCTCTTGAGCTTGGAGGAGATGATCCTTGAGTAGTATCCAGCTTTCTTGCCTCCTTCTTCCATTAAGGATTTATACCATAGGGCTCTTCTGAGCAGATCTTTGAAGAGGTCGAAGTCTGCTCTCTTAAGTCTAGGATTGTGTCCTTGATTTTCCTTCTCCTTCGTGACCCCAGGATCCTGAACTCCACTATCTCATGGTTATTGCAGCCAAAGCTGCCTTTGATCTTCACGCTCCCAATGAGCCATTCCTTGATAAGTATGAGGTCCAGGAGAGCATCTCCCCTCATTGGCTCCTCTATCACTTGTGTCAGGAAGTTATTGTCAATGCATTCCAGGAACCTCCTGGACTGTGTTGTGTTTTATCTGTCTGTGTTGTCCTTCCAGCAGATGATAATCCCTCATGAGGACCAGGGCTTGTGAATATGATGCTGGTTTTGTATCTGTCTGTAGAGGAAATGATCCACTTGTTCTTCTTGTTCAATTGGCCCATGCCAGACACCCATTATCATGTCACTTTTAATCGTAACTCCCAGTTGGCTTCTCTTCCATCCCAGGTATTTCTCCATGTACTCCAGCTGCTTTGTCACACAAAGGGCAACTTCCCCTCTTCATCTTCCCTTCCTGTCCTCCCTAGACAGCCTGTATCCCTCTGTTACATCATTCCAGTTACGGGGGATATCCCACCATGTGTTTGTGATCCCAATAAGGTTGTAGCCCTGGAACTGCACAAAGATCTCTTTAAGTTATTATGTTTATTCCCTATACTGCATGATTAGTATACGGGCACTTGGGAGGCACCCAACTATGTTAAGGGTTGTATTCATGACAGCACAGGTAAGGTTTGTGGAAACCCATGCCAAGCTCAGGAAGATAACCAGTATTAAAGTACCAGTGACAGCTGAGAATCAGATTGCTGTGGAAGTCATCAAACTCTAGCCCTTAGTATTCTGCTGTCAGCTTTATTCTCTCACCACGTTAGCAGAAAAGATATGTTTCTCTGTTACACTTCTGGCTGTTGTGGATTATCTTGAATGCTTTGTGGCTGTCACTGTTGGTTGATGTGATGTATGAACTGTGCTTTGTTTTTCCACAGGTCTTTGCTGACAAACCTGTGCCAGTAAAGGAGATTTATTTTTAGGACTAAATTAATAACTTCGGGTTTTGCCTGATGCTTTTAGCTTCTGAAGTAATTAATCGGCTACTAAAGCATCTCTTACTACCTGAATAGATGTTGATTGACAGTGGAATAAGCTGGTTAGGTCTGTACTCCTTGTAACTATGATTCTGTGTGAAACCCAGATAGCTGGGACAAGGGGTGTACAGAAAGGAAGGTGCTTCATTGTGCTTATGTATTTGGGTAGAGATGGATAAGTTGACAAGCAGATCAACCAGGAAGAGGAGGTTTTGGATTGGGGTGGGCTACAGGAATAGCTTGATGAAAACATGTCAAGGCTAGATCTTGATTCCTTAGGCCAAGGTGACAGCAGAATTTGCTTGGTTGTTTTTTTTAATTATGTCTTTTCAGGATGCCTGCTTTTTAGGGAAGTATCTTTTCGAGCATTGTCTCTCACAAAGGTCTGGTGTGTTTGTTCTAATTTTTATCCTGTTCATCAGGAGGAAGTTATCCTTCCACAAAGGGGAGATGCAGATGCTTTTGCAGAAAATCTGATCTGTTATCAAGGATTATGACTGCATTATCTGGGCCACGGTAGTTTCCCATAGGAATTATTAACAGTTATGTGACCCTACTGACTTTCTTGTGGACTTGTTTGAAGGTTTTAGGCTCAGTTCTGTACTGCATGAGGTTCCTAAGACTGCAGCAGTAACATGTTTGAGTAATTTTCCCTAATAGTCTTTGCAGTGACTTCTGGAGCAGATCTTTCATCTCAACTATATCAAGAGCAGTTCTGGAAAGTGTACTTGCTGGTTGCACGGTGTCCATAATTTCTGTCACTGTGTGTAGTGAGTAACATCTGTCTGTCTAACAGCTGTAGTGTTTGCAATCAATGTGATTTGGTAGCATTCAGAAGGTCCTGTGGTAAGTGAACATGTAAGTAGAAGAAAAAACACTGATCTTTCTTGTTAAGAAAGGTGATTTCTTTCTTAGGAAGTCTGAAGATAGGGGCTTGTACTGAAAATAAGGAGGTGATTGGTGAAAGCCAACATAGCTTCACTAAAGGCAAATTGTGCCTGACAAATTTAGTGGCCTTCTGTGATGGGTTTACAGTGTCTGCCTGGACTTGTGCAAAGCATTTAGCAGTTTCTCACATGACATCTCCTTCTCTAAATTGGAGAGATGTGGATTTGATGGATGGACTATTCCATGCATAAAGAATTGGCTGGATGGTCGCAACTCAGATTTGCTGTCAACAGCTTGATGTCCAAATGGAGATTGGTGACGAGTGGTGTTCCTCAGGAGTCAATATTGGGACTGGCTCTGTTTAACATCTTTGTTGGCAACATGAGGAGTGGGATTGAGTGTGTCCTTTTGTTGATGACATCAAGCTAAGTGGTGCTGGATGCAATCCTGAGGGATCTTTACAGGCTTGAGTGGTGGGCCTGTGCAAACCTTATGAAGTTCAACAAGGCCAGGTGTTAGATCTTGCATATGGATTGGGGCAATGCCAAGCAGAAATACAGACTGGGTGGAGAATGGATTGAGAGCAGCCCTGAAGGAGGAGGACTTAAGGATCTTGGTTCATGAAAAGCTCAACATGACCCAGCAATGTGCTTTCACAGCTCAGGAAGCCAACCGTATCCTGACCTGCCTCCAAAGAATAGTGAGTAGCAGGTCAAGGGAGGTTGTTTTGCCCCTCTACCTCTGCTCTGGGACCCCAAGTGTAATAAGAACATGGGCCTGTTGGAGCGAGTCCAGAGGAGAGCTTTGAAGATGATCAGAGAGCTGGGTCAACACTCCTGTGAAGACAGGCTGAGAGCATTAGGGTTGTTCAGCCTGGAGAAGAGAAGGCTGTGGGGAGACCTCATAGCAGCCTTCCAGCACCTAAAGGGGGCCTACAAGGAAGCTGTAGAAGGACTTTTTACAAGGCCATGTAATGATATGACAGGGTGTGATGGTTTAAACTGAAAGAGGATAGATTTAGTTTAGATATTAGGAAGGAATTCTTCAGTATGAGACTGACAAGGCCCTAGAACAGGTTGGCGAGCAAAGTTGTGGACGCCCCACTCCTGAAAGCTTTTAACATCAGGCTGGATGAAGCTTTGAGTAGGCTGGAAATGAGCAAGAGGCTGGGAGAAGATGTAGCTGGCATAGCTGACCTGTACTTACCAAAGAGATATTCCATACCAAGTAATGTCATGGTCATCAATAAACTTAGTTAATTCTCTGCCCCCTAGCCCCATCGCCCCATCCCTCCACCCCCCCAGGGCAGCCATTGCTTGGAGACTTGCAGGGCATTTATCTCCTAGTGGTGAGCTCAGCTGGAGGTTTTGATTTTGTTTTTCATCACTTTTTGCCCTTCTGACTCCTTTCCCCATCCCACTGCACAGGATTGATGAAGCAACTGAGTAAGGCCTTACTTGCCAGCTGGGTCAACCCACTACACCTGATATATGTGAATTAAGGTTATGTTTCTATAAAACTGCTCTTCAGCAGTGTTAAAAACTCACGCAACTTTAGCTTTTGGTATCACATTAAAAAGGAGAATAGAGCACACAGCCTTCCAGTGGTAAACTCTGAAATCAGTGTTTATTGATTTAAATTAAAAAAGAACTGTATTTTAGTGTTGGAATAGGAAGATATTGAAGAGAAGAGCTATACAGTAATATATGGGGAAAAGAGAAGGCAAGATCCCAATTTGACATATGCTAAAGTTTGAAGAAAATAATTCTTTGTTCATTGGGAATTTTTTTTTCTATTTGAAAGGCAAAAATCCAATTAGTTTTACTTTCAGGAAAGCCTTGAATTTTGAAATGGTTTGTTTGAAGGTAAATATTTGTTATTGGAGGAACAGATCAAATTGCTTTTATGTCAATTCCTGAAGGAGAAGGTTTCTTGAGTAGGTAACTTTGTATATGAACTTAAGAATTGTGCATATTCCCTGAAATATTTAATACAGACACCCTAAAAGAATTCGAATAGAAAACTGTGAATTTAAGAAAATAATTGGAACCGCAACTGTGCTAAACCACAGTGAAATTGGTTAAAAATTTGAGAAGTATTTATGCTAGTTTTCTGTAAGGAAATCTGAATGTTATCTGTTGTCCTAGTTCCCAGTAAAAATAATTTTTGTTGGATTTCCTACCTCTGTCATCAGGCCAAGGTTTTTCTGGTTTGTTTTGTTCTGTTTTAGTGGCCCCAGGGTGCTGAGATGACTTCAGGATCGTAGCAGCGGAGTAATGTTTACACACATGTAAACTCAACCAAAATAGCTAGTCATGCTGACGAGGAGTCTGAGAATTACTTGCCATGCATGATACCTGACATGTTGACAAACTGCCTTTAAATGATAATATTCCTTGTTTCAATAAGTTCTTTGAAAGCCAGGAGATTGCTATTCATTCTTTTAAAAGTAGAAACAGCATTATAGGTCTTGCAAATAATATTCCTTAAAAGATTAGGTTGGTATTTGTATCTCTGTAGGTATTGGTAGTATTGTTTGCTAATGTGGTGGAATTAGGCATTGTATTTTCCTTTGGAAATGGCCCAGTCCTTTATAAACGGTTCTCTGTAGCTCTGGTCTCTGTGTTGTGCTGTTAAGAAGATATCAGCTGATCTGGAGTTATTTGTGTCATGCCTCTGGTGCTGGGTCATCTGATGAAGAGGAAGTCCTGACATAATTTTCTAACTTTCTTTAATCTCTTTAGGACAGATTAAGATTAATATGTTGTCTTTTTTCTGGTATGTTTAGTTCTTTCCTCCAAAATTTCAGAGCATTTTTTGTTAGGGTGGTTACTAGTATGGTGAGTCAAATATCTGCCAGACAAATGGGCACTTAGCATAGGTAAAGTGACAGATGAGCCCTTTGATCCTCTTTGCTACCCAGAGTAAAAACTGTTCTGCAAAGGCAATTCTTCCTTCCCTTTATGTTATTTTTTGAGCTCTCTGAGTCCTGGATAGGCATTTGCTTAGTGACACATAAATGCAGCTTATTTTCCAGCTTACTTACTCTCTTCTCTTTAGGGCAAAGGATTTTCTTGAGATCAGGTTTGAGGCTTTGAGTGCAAGGCTGAGACAGAGGAATGTTTCATGCTGTTATGGTTAGTGAGTCACTTAATTACTCAGAATGTTGATTTATTCACCATTGATGCCTATAATAAATATTTCACATATAATTATAAAATATTAATACTTTGAGATTGGCAGTGATTTGTAGGAGTTGTAATGAAACAACTGTTGGGGGTGAATGAATAGCAACACATTTTGACTGAAAGTTTTGTTAACTATTGAGTAAAAGGGGGACTATTTAATGGGACTGAGACGTTTTCTAGACATGTTTTGCCCAGTATTTCTGATGTACATATAGATGCATATTTGAGGGATGTGTCTACATATGAAAACATTTTTATTGGTAAATTCAATTTTTTTTGGCATTGTCAATTTTGTCAGTTAAAGAGAAATTAAAGAGTTACATGTAGTGTGTATGGACATTTTATGATTTTAGGTTTTTATATAGACCTGTGGTAATGAATCCATTTTATTCTTTTGTTTTGTTACTGTTACTCTTGCCAAACTAACCTGATCGTCTTCTATGATAAAGTGACTCGTCTACTGGATGAGGGAAAGGCTGTGGATGTGGTCTTCTTGGGCTTCAGTAAAGCCTTTGACACAGTTTCTCACAGCATTCTGCTTGAAAAGCTGTCAGCCTCTGGCCTGGACAGGCGCACACTCTCCTGGGTGGAAAACTGGTTGGACAGCTGGGCCCAGAGAGTGGTGGTAAATGGAGTTAACTCCAGCTGGAGGCCAGTTACAAATGGGGTTCCCCAGGGCTCAGTGCTGGGTCCAGCCCTGTTCAATGTCTTTATCAATGACCTGGATGAAGGCCTTGAGTGCACCCTTAGCAAGTTTGCAGATGACACTAAGCTGGGTGGAAGTGTCAATCTGCTGGCAGGTAGGGAGGCTCTGCAAAGGGATGTGAACAGGCTGGACCGCTGGGCAGAGTCCAATGGCATGAGGTTTAACAAGGCCAAATGCCGGGTCCTGCACTTGGGGCACAACAACGCTATGCAGTGCTCTATACTGGGAGAAGTCTGTCTAGAAAGTTGCCTGGAGGAGAGGGACCTGGGCGTGTTGGTTGACAGCCGACTGAACATGAGCCAGCAGTGTGCCCAGGTGGCCAAGAAGGCCAATGGCATCTTGGCTTGTATCAGAAACAGCGTGACCAGCAGGTCCAGGGAGATTATTCTCCCTCTATACTCGGCACTGGTGAGACCGCTCCTGGAATCCTGTGTTCAGTTCTGGTCTCCTCACCACAAGAAGGGTGTTGATGCTCTGGAGTGAGTCCAGAGAAGATCAACGAAGTGGTGAAGGGGCTGGAGAACAGGCCTTACGAGGAGCGGCTGAGAGAGCTGGGGTTGTTTAGCCTGGAGAAGAGGAGGCTGAGGGGAGACCTCATTGCTCTCTACAACTACCAGAAAGGAGGTTGTGGAGAGGAGGGAGCTGGCGTCTTCTCCCAAGTGACAGGGGACAGGACAAGAGGCAATGGCCTTAAGCTCCACCAGGGGAGGTTCAGGCTGGACATTAGGAAAAAATTTTTCACAGAAAGGGTCGTTGGGCACTGGAACAGGTGGGTCAGGGAGCTGGTTGATTCGCCTTCCCTGGAGGTGTTTAAGGCACGGGTGGATGAGGTGCTGAGGGGCATGGTTTAGTGTTTGATAGGAATGGTTGGACTCGATGATCTGGTGGGTCTCTTCCAACTTGGTTATTCTGTGAGTCTAAGATTCACTTTTTGTGCATCTTCATCTTGAAGGATTAATGCTTGCTAGCCATGGATTCAGACAGAGTAACAAATATCAAACTCTGTAAATGGATATTACAATAATTTGGAAATACCTTATTTTAATTCAAATTGTTTTTTGTCTTATCAGCAAACACGTATCTCTTTATGGTGCAAGCTCGTGGTATAATGTTGAGAGAAAATGTAAAAACAATAGGACACATGATCAGATTGTACACTAACAAAAATACTACACTGAATGGCACAGGTAAGAGTATTTCTTACATAACTTCATTTTTAAAAGATCTTTATGAGGGGCAGGGGGCTGGCATCAAACCTTAATGAGATTGCTTGATTATGAAAACCTAGACCCAAGTCTTACTTGTCTGTAACTGGAGCGAAGGCCAAATAGTTGCTGTTTATCAGCTCATTTTAGCAGAAATATATGTTATAGCTGTAATAAAGGTATCTTAATTTAATGTTGTTCCTTCAATGCAGTAAAATGTTTATTTAAATCATGCTGCTTGGAATTCGTTACTTCCAAATTTAATGCTCTCACCTTTGTTATTTTATGTTAAAAATGCAGTGATTTTTACAAAAATCTATCCTCTTTTTAAGATTATCCCGAAGGAAACAATGCTAGCGACTGTGTTGCTCAAACAACAGTGTATCTTCCAGAAAACTTCACTTACTCTCCTTACCAGGCTTGTCCAGAGAAGCTGCCTTACATGAGTAAGTTTTAAACTGACCTTAATTTTTACCTAGTAAATTGGATTGTACTTAAACCAAAATACAATTATTTTAATATAAATTATAATTGTAAGGTGTCCAAATATATAGCAGGAAATAATAAATAAATTACGTCTGAGAATGGACAATAATGCTTGGCAGAGTTTTGCCTGTAACTATTGTGTTACTGAACCTTTTGGCCTCTTTATTAATCAACTAATGGTTCTTAAATTTTGTTTACAAATTACTTTGCTTTCTACAGATTAAATACCCAGTGTTTTTATTAATATGTAGGAATATTCTAACTTTATAAAAAGTACCCATTCAGAGTTGCATATTTTGTGGAATAGTTAAAAATTTTCTTTTTGGAAATGGTATTCCTATTAGAAAGACTCATGAGGCAGAAACTGGTTATCAAATCTTCATCAACTAATCACAATTACCTCGGTATGTGAGAAAATGTACATGGTAGTGTAGTGAAGTGAGAATTGATGGAGGTAAGAAAACATTGCAGCCATGTCTAATGAGGAAGTAATACTGGAAGTAATACTTGCATAACAGGTGAAAAGTTGGATTCCTCAAGAATTTTTAAAACTAGGCTTTCAAACCCAGACATTTAAGATCCCAAGCTATTAAACAGAACTTGATTAGGTAACGCTAACTTTATTTGTCTTTAAGCCTAGAACCTAAAGTTCTAATTTTTTTTTTAGAGTTTATTTGCAGAGGCGTGTCATGCAGAAATAAGAAACTGAATTGGCACCATTGCTGTTTTGGTTTGCTGGGTTTTTATTAAAAAAACCCTACTGAATTATGTAGCAGTATCCCAGTGTATGTAAAAGGTCTTATAAGCAGGTATTACACAAATACACAAACAGTGACTGGAAGAGTTCCTTGATGCAAATCAGTGTCATTAACCTGATGTAATAATGTGACTGGAAGGCCGTTGGCATGACTTTTCTTGCTATAGATAAAGCATAGCTTTGTTTGGGAGTATTATTAAAAAATCTTGTTAATAACTGTAAATTTTCATATGAATTCCCCTTTTGTGTAAACTTGCCATTGTTCAAACTTGGACAAAATTCTGGACATTGTTTGCTCTCTTCTGGCTTGTAGAGAAAGCAATCCTTAAAGACTGAGGACTGTTAGGTAGATGACCAGTTGAAAAAGAGAGAGGAATATCACTCCTGGTGGTGACTGCTTTGTCTTGACCTTCACCGCTGATTGATTGCTATTAGAGATAGTTATTATATTTACTCTTTATAAAATTGTGGTCCCTTGGCTGAAACAGAGCTCCCTCTTAGAAGCTGCTTTTGAGTGTTCAGCATTTTTGTCTGTTTCAGGAATTGTGAGATTATCAAAGTTCCTGTAGGAAGCAAGAGATGATTAACTATAAATGTTTTTTTGTGCTCTGCATTTGGAGGATATCATAACTTGAGTCAGTAATCCATGGCATTACTTCAGTTCTAGTAATTGTTTTGTAGACAGAGTTAATATTTTTGAGTGAAAAACTAATAGTAAAATTGTATAGATTTCAAAGTTAATTAGTTGAAATGTCTCATTTGGTGTCAGGATGTACCAAGTAGAGAAGAATATCAAAAACTCTGTAAATAAAAAGTCTAAATATGTGACTAGAAGTGGCTGTTCATTAGTTTCTGGCAGTATCTGTTATGCCAACATTTCTATTGTACTTGCTGATTTTAAAATAAATAAATTACTGATTTGTAAGAGAGAATATCAGAAATAGTTTCTGAAGATATTTGTGACGCCTTCCAGAATTCTAACTCCTTGTCTTTTAGGCTAAGACCTGACTGAAGCTGTGGACTGTCCTTCAGCATGAGCTAGTAATTATGTATTTAATATAGCTCTTCAGATCCATATCATACCAAACAACATCGGGGGCAGCCAAACTGAATTTCTTCAAACAAAAATAATGGATTTTATCAGGCTGATTCTAGATTCCATCTGAATAGAGACATTTGTCTAGTAAAGAGTACAGTAACAGTACTTGCTAGCTATGTTTCTTTTCAACTCCTCCAAATTCTGCTTTGTCTGTTATGCTGACATAGAACCAAAAGTATAAATCAATGCTGTTGCTTATGAACTTTAATTATGTAGAAAACTGTTCTAAGGCAAGTAGCAAGTTGTCAGATTTGTATTGTGGAAGGAGTGTTGTAAAGTCATGTTTTGTGCCAAGTACATATGCTCTTAAAATAGGTCCAGCTGGTGTCTTTTGTGTGTGACTCAGTTTTCAGGTTATAACCTGCTAGTTGAGCACTGCTGTGCTAATTCATAAACAAGACACTTCTGCTTCAAGATAGGAAAAAAAGTGTGTTTAATCAGCATATGCTGACTTTAAAAGTAAATGGAAAGCAGATTTTTTTTTTCTGTAACATGAAATAAAACTCTTATGTTAAGAATTTTTAGGCAGTCTGGCCAAGTCATTTCATGGTTTGTCTAAGAGCTGGCTCTTAATGAGCTGTAAGAAGTATCCAGGTATTCCAGTTTGATCACCTCAGTGCACTGGAACTGAGTATACCTAAACCATTATATATACACTTGTATTTACAAACCATTTATATTTACAAAAAACCCCACAGAAACCGTAAGTGGGAGAAGCTACTGTCTCCAGAAGTAATGCATTCTTGTATTCCATTAGCCCTATAGTAAGCTTTTCCTAATACTCAACCTGCATTTACTTTTTTCCTTTTTTTTCACCCCTCCTGTAAGTTAGTCAGATTTCTCCTTGCCTTTTTTGATGATTGAGAAAATCTTGGTTACCTTCTCCTTCTGTATACCAAATTAGTCTTTCTTGGAAATGACATGTTTTTGTCAGTCTCTATAGATAAAGCAGTGCCTTCAGCCTTCTAGACTACTTAATTTTCTAAAGCTCTTGTCATTCTTGATTTTTGTACTGTAGACTTTCTCTAATTTGATTCCCTTTTGAAACATCATAACTGTCTAAAACCCTGGCTACAAAACAAGTTAGTAATTAACTTCTCTGTTTTCATTTAACATCAGTTAATGTATTCCAGAAGGAATTTTACCATATTTGTTCAATTGCATTACAGTTTATTATGCCATATTAATAGGCAATCCATTATAAACCATCAAATTATCTTTCTGTGTGCTGCAGCTTAGCTACATATTTCCTGGTTTGTGTGTGTAGACTTCATTTCTCCTTCAGTGTCAGTCCATTTTTTTAAAATTAATTTCACCCTAATTTCAGTATGTATCTGATTTGTTGAAATTACTTTGTTTTCTGATTCTGTTCTTCAAAATGCTTTCTGCTGCCTCAGCTTTCTTTTTTCCAGGATGTATGGTTTATTTCAGCGTGCAAGACAGTAATGGAAGCAGCGAATGCTAAGCCCAGATATTTACTGAAATGCCTTCTCCTGCCCACAAGAATGTCAGAGAAATAGTGCTGATTTTTATTCTTCCATCTCCTGTGAACTTTTGATACTACCAGTGTTTCAGGGTTTACAATAGTTACTTTTTTAAAGCTGGAGGGAATTTCATCGTGTCATATAAATAGTGTTTTACTATTCCTCCTTTTTTTTGTATATAAACAAAATCCACTGTGTAGGTAGTGTAGCTACACATTTCTGATGCTGTTTGTCTATGATACAACTTGTAGTGTTAAATCTGTTATCTTAATTGAAATTAATAAATTTTCTTTCCTCTATTTAGGAGGCCTTATCGATGTCAATATGAGTGAAATTAGTTTTGATGAAATTCAACAACTGTTTTCAGAAGATTTAGACATTAAATCAGGAGGACACTGGAAACCAAAGGACTGTAAGCCACGGTGGAAGGTGAGATACTGCTTTTTTTCTTTTTATTTCTTTGTGCTGGTATATAACAATAGTTTACCATTGCAAGCATTCAGTCTTTTACTGCTATATATCTTACATAATATGTCATATGTTATAGTAAGCGTATTATGCTATCTGTGCTCAAGAAGAGACTAGAGCTTGAAGAAAAACTTGAAATGGATGGTCAAGAACTTGTAAACGTTCATTAACTGTTGTTAACTAAACATTTTATCATATGGATGCAAACTTACCCTATGTATATGTATCTTAGGTGTAATTAGAGGTAAATGAACATAAAAGGGAAATACTATTTATATTTTAGTCAAAATTTTTTTCTTTTTTGAATTGCTTAAGCAGAAGTCCAGCATGCTTCCCTGGCAGTAATGAAAGTGTAAAACACCGAGCCAATTTAAATATAAAACTTGAAAAGCCTTTGTAAGCTGTGGAAAAATTGATCTGTATTGAAACATTAGGATTTTAATTAAAAGTTCTAGTTAGATTCTAATTAGAAGTTCTAATATAATAGCTTAATTTATACATTTTTGTTTTTTTGAAGGTGGCGATCCTTATACCTTTTCGGAATCGCCATGAGCATCTTCCAATTTTTTTCAGACATCTGATACCTATGTTGCAAAAGCAGCGGCTGGAATTTGCCTTCTATGTTGTTGAACAGGTAACAATATTTACTTGAAAAGTGACTCTTGAAGATTCCTTACTAAAGGGGATTTAATATTCTTATCAAGATTTAGATGAATGCAGAATTTAAAAATTGTTACTCCACTACTATTCTTATCCTTTGAATGGAAAAGAGAAGTTCATCTCCATTCCACAGTTTAAGCAGTAGCCAGAAACGTGTTGCTTTTCTTCAAATATGGGCTGATATTTATAGGTGATCACATGGCCTCTTTGAATCTATTGTCTTTTCAAGGATAAAAAAATAGGTCTGCCTCTGACTGGCACCCAGTCCCCAGCAGTGTTTCTTAAGGCTCAGTTCTAGGCCTAGTTGTGTTGAATATCAACTAACTGGATGTAAGAGTTAAATCATAGAATCATAGAATCACTAGGTTGGAAAGGACCCACTGGATCATCGAGTCCAACCATTCCTATCAGTCACTAAACCGTGCCCCTCAGCACCTCATCCACCCATGCCTTAAACACCTCCAGGGAAGGTGACTCAACCACCTCCCTGGGCAGCATGTTCCAGTGCCCAACGACCCTTTCTGTGAAATGTATTTTCCTAATGTCAAGCCTGAACCTCCCCTGGCGGAGCTTAAGGCCATTGCCTCTTGTCCTGTCCCCTGCCACTTGGGAGAAGAGCCCAGCACCCTCCTCTCCACAACCTCCTTTCTGGTAGTTGTAGAGAGCAATGAGGTCTCCCCTCAGCCTCCTCTTCTCCAGGCTAAACAACCCCAGCTCTCTCAGCCGCTCCTCATAAGGCCTGTTCTCCAGCCCCTTCACCAGCTTCGTTGCTCTTCTCTGGACTCGTTCCAGAGCCTCAACATCCTTCTTGTGGTGAGGGGCCCAGAACTGAACACAGTATTCGAGGAGTGGTCTCACCAGTGCCGAGTATAGAGGGAGGATAACCTCCCTGGACCTGCTGGTCACGCTGTTTCTGATACAAGCCAAGATGCCATTGGCCTTCTTGGCCACCTGGGCACACTGCTGGCTCATATTCAGTCGGCTGTCAACCAACTCCCCCAGGTCCCTCTCCTCCAGGCAAATTTCTAGCCAGGCTTCTCCTAGTCTGTAGCACTGCATAGCGTTGTTGTGCCCCAAGTGCAGGACCTGGCATTTGGCCTTGTTAAACCTCATGCCATTGATCTCTGTACCATAAACTGATGATAGTAAACTGAGAGGTGGTGTTGAACCTCTCAAGGGACAGGATGTCTTGCAGAGTGATCTGGAGAGACTGGAACATTGGGCTGTGACTAATGGGATGAAATTTAACAAGTTGAAATGCTGGTTTCTGCACCTAGGATGAAGTAAAGCCAGGAGCAAGTGTAAATTGGGAGAGGAGTGGCTGGAGAGCAGAAAAAGTCAGCAGCAGGCTCAAGCTCAAGTTCGATATTAGTCGGCAGTGCCCTGACAGCCAAATGGGCAAACCAAGTCTAGGAGTACATCAAACACAGCATAAACAGACAACCAAAAGAGGTGATTATCCTGCTGTATTCAGCACTGGTGTGGCCTCACCTTGGATGCTGTGTGCAGTTCTGAGCCCCCAGTTTAAAAAGGATGTGAAGGTCCTTGCATGCATCCAAAAGAGGGCATTGAAGCTAGTGAAAGAGGTGGAAGACGATATCCTGTGAGGAGTGACTGGGGACTCTGGGCTTGTGTGGTCTGGAGACAAAGAAGCTGAGAGGTGACCTCATTGCTTTCTACAGCTTCCTGAGGAGAGAAAGTGGAGAGGGAGGTTTTGATCTATTCTCCCTGGTATCTGGTATATTCTTTATGGAGAGGTGGTCAGACATTGGAAAAGACTTCATAAAGAGGTGGTTGATGCCCTGAGCCTGACAGTGAGACATTTGGACACCACCCTTAATAACTTGCTTTAGCTTTTGATCAGCCTTGAATTGGTCAGGCAGTTCGACTGAATGATCATTCTACGTCCCTTGCAAATGACATAACCTAATCTGCCTTGTCCTGTCCCGTCCTGTCCTTTTCCACTGTTTTTACAAAATGTAATATTTCTTTTTTAGTTCATGTCAGTATTTCTTTAACTCATAATGTCATGATGTATTAATCCAAACCTCCCATATTTTGATACTTTGGAGTTACTAGTTCTGTAAGTTGCTAGTGCTATTATGTTTTGCTTAAGAGGGAAGAACATCTAGATTTTTTAAATCACGAAATACAGTTGATGTAGTTGATGCTAATCAGAACTATCACTTTACTTATCTAAAGGGATAACAGGCATCTCTGTCAATTTTTTGTGATAGAGGGTGTATTTCTCTTAGTATTGATATTTTGTCTCTTCTTGATTCTCACAGTGTCTCCTTTGTTTTCTCTTTGAAGACAGGTACACAACCTTTTAATCGTGCAATGCTGTTTAATGTTGGCTTCAAAGAGGCTATGAAGGATGCTGTCTGGGACTGCATAATATTTCATGATGTGGATCACTTACCTGAAAATGACCGAAATTATTATGGGTGTGGAGAAATGCCACGCCATTTTGCAGCAAAGCTGGATAAATACATGTACATGTAAGTAATTAGCTTTATTCACATTCTTTCTTAAAAACCCAGAAATATTCTTAGTGTGTATAACGAGAGTGCAGCTATGGTGGGTTATAAACTCTTCAGGCAGGACAGTAAGGGTAGGAGAGGAGGTGGGGTCGCCCTCTGTGTTAGAGAGTGCTTTGATACCCTCGAGCTCAGTTATGGTGATGACAGGATTGAGTGCCTGTGGGCTAGAATCAGAGGAGCCCAAAAGAAGGTAGATATTGTGATGGGAGTCTGTTATAGACCACCCAGCCAAGAAGAAGCAGCTGATGAGCTCTTCTGTAAACAACTGGGAGAAGTCTCAAGACCACAAGCTCTTGTGTTTGTGGGAGATTTCAATCTTCTAGATGTCTGCTGGAAGTACAATACAGTAGAAAGGAAGCAGTCTAGGAGGTTCATGGAGAGCGTGGAAGACAAATACCTCACACAACTGGTGAGTGAGCCAACAAGGGAAGGCGCCCTCCTGGACCCACTGTTTGTCAACAGAGGAGGCCTTGTGGGGGATGTGACAGTTGGAGGACACCTGGGTCAAAGTGATCATGAGATGGTAGAATTTTCAGTTCTAGGTGAGGTGAGGAGGGGGATTAGCAGAACAGTCACATTAAACTTCCAAAGGGTAGACTTTGGACTGTTCAGAAGGCTGGTTGACAAAGTCCCATGGGAGACAGTCCTTAAGGGCAAGGGAGCCCATGAGGGCTGGGGGCTCCTGAAAAAGGAAATCCTAGCAGCTCAGGAGCAAGCCGTCCCTATGTTACGGAAAACCAGCTTGGTTGAGTAGGGAGATATTGAGAGACATCAAAAAGAAGAGGAATGTCTATGAGCTTTGGAAGAAGGGAGAGGTGTCTTGGGTGGACTCCAGGGAGGAAGTGAGATCATGCAGAGAAAAAATTAGGAGGGCTAAGGCCCAACTAGAAATCAGGTTGTCCAAGTCTGTGAAAGATAACAAAAAATCTTTCTATAAATATCCTAACAATGAAAGGAGGACCAGGGGGAATATTCAGTCCCTATTGGATGCAGATGGAAAAACAGTGACAGGGGTTGAGGACAAGGCTGAGGTGCTTAATGCCTTCTTTGCCTCCATCTTTAATAGTAAGGAAAGTTGTTCCCTTTGTGTACATACCCAGCAGTTAGAGGAGCAGAAGAAAGCTCAGCACCCACGATCCAAGAGGAGGCGGTTAGAGACTTGCTAGCCCAGTTAGACACCCACAAGTTGATGGGGCTGGATGGGATCCACCCAAGAGTATTGAAGGAGCTGGCAGATGTGCTTGCCAAACCCCTTTCCATCATCTTCCAGCAGTCCTGGAGGACTGGGGAAGTTCCACTGGACTAGAGGCTGGCTGGCATTGTGCCCATCTACAAGAAGGGTTGGAGGGAGGATCCAGGGAATTACAGGCCTGTCAGTCTGACCTCAGTGCCAGGGGAAGTCATGGAACAGGTGATCTTGAGTGCTATCATGAAGCACATGCAAGAGAACTGGGTGATCAGGCCCAGTCAACACTGGTTCGTGAAAGGCAGGTCTTGCCAAACTAACCTGATCGCCTTCTATGACAGTCACCTGCATACTGGACGAAGGAAAAGCTGTGGATGTGGTCTTCTTGGGCTTCAGTAGAGCCTTTGACACAGTTCCTCACCGCGTTCTCCTTCGGAAACTGTCAGCCTCTAGCCTGGACAGGCGCACGCTCTCCTGGGTAGAAAACTGGTTTGGATGGCCGGGCCCAGAGAGTGATGGTAAATGGAGTTAACTCCAGCTGGAGGCCAGTTACAAATGGGGTTCCCCAGGGCTCAGTGCTGGGTCCAGCCCTGTTCCATGTCTTTATCAATGACCTGGATGAAGGCCTTGAGTGCACCTGTACCAAGTTTGTGGATGACACTAAGCTGGGTGGAAGTGTCAATCTGCTGGAGGGTCGGGAGGCTCTGCAAAGGGATGTGAACAGGCTGGACCGCTGGGCTGAGACCAATGGCATGAGGTTTAACAAGGCCAAATGCCGGGTCCTGCACTTGGGGCACAACAACCCTATGCAGTGCTACAGACTAGGAGAAGTCTGTCTAGAAAGCTGCCTGGAGGAGAGGGACCTGGGCGTGTTGGTTGACAGCTGACTGAACATGAGCCAGCAGTGTGCCCAGGTGGCCAAGAAGGCCAATGGCATCTTGGCTTGTATCAGAAACGGCGTGACCAGCAGGTCCAGGGAGATTATTCTCCCTCTATACTCGGCACTGGTGAGACCGCTCCTCGAATACTGTGTTCAGTTCTGGGCCCCTCACCACAAGAAGGATGTTGAGGCTCTGGAGCGAGTCCAGAGAAGATCAACGAAGCTGGTGAAGGGGCTGGAGAACAGGCCTTATGAGGAGCGGCTGAGAGAGCTGGGGTTGTTTAGCCTGGAGAAGAGGAGGCTGAGGGGAGACCTCATTGCTCTTTACAACTACCAGAAAGGAGGTTGTGGAGAAGAGGGTGCTGGGCTCTTCTCCCAAGTGACAGGGGACAGGACAAGAGGCAGTGGCCTCAAGCTCCACCAGGGGAGATTTAGGCTGGACATCAGGAAAAAATTTTTCACAGAAAGGGTCATTGGGCACTGGAACAGGCGGGTCAGGGAGGTGGTTGATTCACCCTCCCTGGAGGTGTTTAAGGCATGGGTGGACGAAGTGCTGAGGGGCATGGTTTAGTGTTTGATAGGAATGGTTGGACTCGATGATCGTGTGGGTCATTTCCAACCTAGTGATTCTGTGATTCTGTGTATGAATTTTGTGACAGTATATACATTAGATGAAACCAATAAAACAGGCTCCTGCCATACTTTACATAAGTGAATACCTACTTAGGAATATAGAAGTTCAGTGTCTGCATTTGCTATTTTGCTAATTTGAATATATTATTTATAATTTTCAGTGTTGAACTTGTTATAGTGAAGTTAATTTTTTTTTTAAAAAAGAGGGGGAAAACCTGAACTTTGCTTATTAGAAGTCTTTTCTGGCTATGTAAGCCTTTGCAGTGGCTCTTAAGAAAGATAAACACATAATCTGCAGCAAAATACCACAGGAAAAATGTCTTGCCTGATATTGTCATAAACATTTTATATATTTGTATAAAACACTATAAAATGTCTAAAATTTCTAAATACAGATATTTGCAAAATATGTTTATGAAGTAGATAAATGTATATTTAAATACATACTTATAAAGTATAAAAATAAGGATTTATTTTTGTATATGGGTATATATATGGAAAAGTGCGCTTGTACCCTCCACACATATGTATGAATAAAAACCTCAAACAGTTCCATTAGGTGTCATACCTCAGTTGTTTATATTTTTGGTTGGTGGGTTGGTTTTGAGTTGTTGATTGGGTTTTGTTGGTTAATTTTGTGGGGAGGGAAGTGTGCTTGTTCTGTTTTTTTTGGGGGGGGGGTGGAGTAGGGGAGGGTTAGAACAACTGTTATTTCAACTAAATGTTGAAAGAGATATATAGTAACAACCTTCCCCAAAAGCAACTCAGGTTTGGTTGTATCCTGTGTTTATACAGAGGTCAGAAATTACGTGAATATGTATTTCTTTATTTCTTTTTCTTTTGCATTCTGGAGTTATTTGTCCTTCAGTATGGTTATTGTGTCTTAAGCAATAGTAAATCTTTTTGTAGATAAGTCCGAACTCCTTGAAGGTTCTGGCTTTGGAAGCATCTGAGTAAAATATTCAATTACTTTTATTTGATGAAATCATGTGCAATTTCTTGGCAAAGTCTTTTAAGAACTTCAAAATCGCATTGCCTGGGCCTTAAAATGCTATGTTACGTCTCTGTAGTGGCTGTTCATTTTCACCAACTGTGTATTACTTAATATGCATTAGAAATTACTGTATGCTTACTGACAAAAATGTCTATAGATTCTTTTAATTTTGTAAGTTTGGCTTCTAAAAACTGGAAAACTGCTTCTTAAACAACCACATATTTCGCTGTGGTTGAATATTTACTGTTAAACTGTTCATCTCAAGTTTTAACAGTTCTGTAGAATGTAGCAATAAATTAAAATTACTGAATTAATGCATTACACATTTGTACTTTTTCAGTTGAATAGTGTCAAAATACAATAGTCTGAGAGCTTCGCTTAACACTTCAGCTGTGGGTCTAAATCAGCCATCTGGAAAATGTGTTAGACTTTTGTTTCATGTAGCGATGCTATTTGAGCTACAGTTTAAGAGTGCCTTTAATGCAAATCAGACACTACTGCAAACATTTTGTTCAACTTCCGTATACGTTACTTAGTGCCAGCTACTGGTGAACCAGTTTCTCTTAGTGAATACATTCAGCATTTGATCATGTACTTAGTTTGTGGTTGTTGGGTTTTTTTGAAAGGTTTTGCTCCAAGAGAGGGCTACTCATCTAAATTCAGCTAATAATACAGAATTTGTCTATTATTTTCAGCCTTCCATACAATGAGTTCTTTGGTGGTGTAAGTGGCCTGACAGCAGAACAGTTCAAGAAGATCAATGGTTTTCCAAATGCCTTTTGGGGATGGGGTGGAGAAGATGATGATCTTTGGAACAGGTGAGTGTTCAGTGGTTGCGTCTTTCTCATTGTTCTGTGGTATCCAACCTTTCAGAGCAATTAGGTTTTTCTTTTGTCACTTGTTATGTTTTTTTAGATTTATTTTAAATGAATGAAATCTAACATTTCTAGAGAGTTCACCTTAGAAATACCAGAACATACCATTTGAAGGGATGAGTATTATATTCTTTTTTTTAAGTATTTTTCATGTCTTGGGATCAGTGTTTGAGAGGGAGGTTAATTTGTGACTAGTCACAAATTGGACAAGGGACAATGCTCACTGTACTGCTAACTGCTCACAGTAAACAAGTGTAAAGTGTTCCAGTTGAAACAAAGTGTCTGTATGGGTTATATATAAAAGAGAGCTATTTTAAAACAAGAGTTTTATGTTTTTATCCTTTTTCCTTACTATTTTTATGGTTTTATGCTGTCATGCTTTAAGAACCAAGCAGGAAATACTAAATATGAATTTTTTATTTCACACTTTATTTGTTTTGCCAGCTTTTTTACTTGTTGGGTTAGGAGTGGTTTGGGTTTTTTTAGGGAGACCGTGTCAGTGAATGCAAAGACTTAGCTTTAAAATATTTAATGCATGTTTTTCACTTTTGCTACAACTTGTAGTAACATCTTTTCGACACTCTCCATGGAAATACTTATGTATTATACTGCAGGGTTCACTATGCTGGATACAATGTAACAAGACCAGAGGGGGACTTGGGCAAGTACAAATCCATTCCTCACCATCACAGAGGAGAAGTCCAGTTTTTAGGAAGGTAAGAAAAACAGAATTGTTCAAGTAGCAGAGCTAAAGATGTAAAATTTTTTTCTTACACACATGCAAATCTTCGAACCATACAAACAAGCAGTCAGTGCTTATCAGCATTACTCCCTCTTTAGTGCTAAACTTTGTATATTAAGCACATTATGTTTGATGTTCATATATTATTTAACCATGAGGGAGACTGAATTTGTGTGTCAGAAGATGTTATCGTTATACTCTTTCATGCAGAATGTTATTGTTCCTTAATAGTTTGGACATTAGTACTGACAGGGCTCCGTTAGTTGGTCAGTTTGGATATTCTGCAAAAGGAAACGACTCCTGCCTGAAAACAGACTTTAAAACTCTCTGAGGATTAATTTCTTCCATTATATTTCATTCTTTTCTGATATGTAGGCCTTCTCATTGCCTGCTTACATTGACATGAACTTTTTCTTCCTGTATTCCTTTCTTTTGCTACAAAGATGCAAAATACTCTTTAGCTACAGGTTCTGGCTGCCCTAGGTTGGGATAGCAACCAGGATGTAGGAGACAAGCTACACCTAAAAATTAGAACGTGAAAGGCAAAGTAAAAGTTTTCAGATGATTAGAAGTACTGCTCGATTCTGTTATCGATGGCTGTCTTTTACTGGAAATATCATTATTTTCTGCTTTATTCATAATTTTTAAATAGACTTGTAGAGTAGGCATGAGTAAATACGTGGTATGAAACTAAACTGTTTAGTTAGTAACCTAGGGAAGAGGGAGGGAAGCTTTTTTTCATCACCTTAAATTTAGATATTTGCAAATGCAGGAGTCTCAACAAGGAAGTGAAAACCAATTCAGGCATCTAAAGGTATAATGATGAACAGCAAATCATAGAGTGTTTTGGTTTGGAGGGACCTTAAAGATTGTCTAGTTTCTGCCCCCTTGCAATGGGTAGGGACACCTTCCACTGAATCGGGTTGCTCAAAGCCTCATCCAACCTGGCTTCAAACACCTCCAGGGATGGGGCATCCACAACTTCTGTGGGCTGCCTGTTCCGGTGCCTCACCACCTTCACAGTAAAAAATTTCTTCCTAATACCTAATCTAAATATACCCTTTTTCAGCTTAAAACTGTTACCCCTCCTCCTATCACTGCACTGCCTGCTAAAGAGTCCCTCTCCGTCTTTCTGATAGGCCCCCTTTAAGTACTGGAAGGCTTCTATAGGATCTCCTTGGAGCCTTCTCTTCTCTAGGCTAAACAAGTCCAGCTCTTTCAGCCTGTCCTCGTATGGAAGGTACTTCAACCCTCTCATCATTTAAAGGTTTCTAAATCTTACCTGAGCTCCATAGTTGAGCTCTATAGCAAAAGAACATCAAGAAATTGAATGCTTTTTAAAAATCAGCTTAGTTTGTAACCATAAAAAGTACGCATATCAAATGCCAACTTTGTTATTTAGTCTTAATATTAACTTGTATATGTGAACATAAAATCTTAAGTATATTAAAAAAACAGTGACTTGCTTTTAAAGCTTAGGTAGGTAATTTAATAAATTTAAAGGGCTAAGAGGTAGTTTCTGAATTTAAAGTGTATTTCAAACTGAAGTGACTGTTACAGTATCATCTCTTAACGTAAATTGATTGTTTCTTGCAAATCTTTCTCATATTTTCTTCTTCCAACTCCCTCTGCAGGTATAAACTTCTGAGATATTCCAGAGAACGTCAGTATATTGATGGGTTGAACAATTTAGTATATACTCCTAAAATACTTGTCAGTAGATTGTATAAAAATATAACTGTTAATCTCATACCAGAACTTGCTCCTGTTAGAGACTATTGATGGAAGTGAAATGACAAGCTACCCTGCCAGAATAAGCTTTTAACACTGGAAGCTACTAATAGACACTGTAAAAGAAAACAAAACAAACCCAACAAACAACAATTTAGAATTAGAGATTTTTGACCGTATTTGGGATGAGAAGTGAAGTGATTATATGTACCATGCATTTTATTCTGAAAGAAAATCCAGCAGCTACCACTCGGATGTTTACAGCATGAGACTACTGTTTAAGCCTTCATTCTTCATATTCTTTACTTTAACCACTCAACTAAATAAACTGCAAAAACAGACTTGTAGCTTCTCTGGAAGTAAGGAAAGAGGCTTCTTCTTCCAGGATTTTTTTTATACTAAACTCCCCCCCATCCCCTGACAGGTATTTAAAGGAATGCTTTTGTTTCTTTTTAAAATGTGTTTTGTAAATATGTGATGTAAATTCATGTGTGTACATTGCTTTTAAATTGCTCGGTATTTTATGCTTCAGTATGTATTTGAGTGTGTTCTCATTTGAATTCTATAGGGATGTTTTTGTTAGCATGAAAGAGCAATTGTAAAATACAAGTATGCTTAAAAAAAGGTTATACCTTATGTGAAATGAAGGAAATATTAATTGTTGGCCAGCTATGACTGTAAACTGTTATACTAGTTTTGAGCTCTAGGCCTCCTGCATATCTATGTAGAAAAATCAAATTCGTATATGAACTGCTAGAAAGAAACCTTTTATTTTTATTTATTGCCAGCAAAATTGTACAATACCCTGCCTGCCATCTAAGCCCTATTTATAAGCATATTGCATGTGTACCATGGAGAATCTTGCAATTTGTTGCGCATTATGATCTACAGGAATTCTTAACTGTTTCCAAGTGTGCCACTAGTGTCAATGTCAGGGATTTAAATGCCTAAAACAATGTGTCTGGGTGCATACAGTATTTTGGTATTGTTCTTTTTTTAAAAAAAATCCCAGTAAACAGCACTTTTATTCCTCCAAAATCAGAAGAGCCAAAAATGTGTCTTCGTTGGAAGAATATTAAAGTTAGATTTTTAAGAAAATAATAAAACATAGTTCTAATAGGTGTAATGCTTGCTGTGTGGAATTTTCAGAACTATGGTGTTGGTCAAGCTGTTCTGCCACTGATGGCATAAGCAGAACTGAAAGCAGGCCAATCCCAAGTGCTTTTTAAAATTCCACTAATATTGTGAATCAATATAGCTATTTAGGGGCCTATTCTGGTAGAGTGACGAGTGCTTCTATGATGCACTAAATATCCTCAAGTCGATGACTTTCAATGAGACTGAGGTTGCGCAGTCTCACTATGAATTGGTCCTATCTGTTCCTCTATTTTTGTGGTGTTATGTGTATGAGTAACTAGCCTTTTTCCTTAACTTATAAAAACCCCATATCTTCTTATTTTCAGTAATGTTGTGCTACCCAAAAGTATCCTACTGCTAAGCATTATTATCTTTTCCTAATATTTTTTTATATCCCTTATTAGTATTAAGGAAAAGGACTGGATCATTTATTTTCTGTGTTATTGCAAAGATGCTGACCAAGATCTACTAAACTGTTTGTCACAATTACTCAATTCTTTTGGAACCAAAGACTGACTTCTGCTCCCATGAAGAATGGAAAGCAGTATATAATAAGGATTGTTTATTCACAAAGTGTTCTGTAAGAGTGTTGACAAATAATCTTAACTTTAACTCATTAATATGTGTTTCCTGATTGCTGCCACAGATAGTGTGGTGCTTTGTGTATTTGAGTTTGTTTGTTATATACACGTTTTACATCCCAACAACAAATTTTTGCCCTTGGTAGTTGAGAACAGAGCTATTTTAAACTATATTGGAATTACCTTAAAGTCTACCAGTTAATCTAATAAGGAATGATGTGATGCAGTGAAAATAACAAAAAGTGAGCATAGATTGAACAAAACATCCTTCAAAAAAAAGGTGGTTTGATACCTCCTGAAGTATTTTTCTATAACTGAGTGTATAGGATATCCTGAAGCTTATGGATAAATGGGAGATAATTAATACACTGTATGAACAATTATATCCTCAAAATAAACCAGTCTTATTTCATAACAGACTAATACAATTCTTTAAGAACCGCTGAATAAATTTTTAAATGGCTGTTGTAATTTTGAAGTGATTTCTGGTTTTCAGTAGTTTTAACGTTTTAACACCTATGATTGTGAAACGTCCTTTGGTACTGTAGGTCTGTACTGTTTTCTGAAGCATGCTTTTGTGCCCATTTGTTAGGCATTCTGTGAAATTGATGTGCAATTAAAAAAAAAAATCTAATGCATATATATGTATACGTACATATATTACACATACGCTGCGGCTGAACTAATATAACTTTACAGCTCTAAGTGATCAGTCATGTATGGTCTTAGAAAAATGTGATTTAAACCATTATGTGAATGGAATATGACATATAGCCGAGTTCTTTGAAAGTTTACAGTTTGGTGCCCCAAAGTGATGATGTTAAATTACAAATTGTTAACCAACACTCTTGCCTAAATACCTTTTATCACTTTGGTGGGAATTTCTAAAAGTTGCCATATTAAATTACATCAAAATAATGCTTGTATACTACCTGCTTGAACTCAGTACTATTCTGTAGTGAATTTTAACATAGACAGTGCCTTCAAACAAAATAAATGTGGCGCAGAACTAAGAGTTGAGCACATTCCTTTTGGTATTTTAATGATTCTTGTAAAATGTAGAGAGAAGCCACTCACACTGGCCTTTGAATATCCAACAAAGGAACGTTAAGTTCAAAGAGTGAACATGGAGGGAGAAGAAAGAGGGAGTATTTTACAAGATTCTGAAGGTTTTGCAAATTAACAAGTAAAAACATTACATAAATATTAACAGTGAAATCTGGTTGTTGTGCTGAGATGCTCTTAAGCCCATTTGCTGTATTTCAAATTTAAGTAGGAGAATATAAAGTGTAAAATCCATTTTGCAGTAGACAGTATATTGAAAAACAAGTGAAAAATGTCCTTTTTCTTGGATCTTGCCAGTCTATTTTTCTATCATTATGTTTACTAATGACTATGTTGTAGTGCGTTACGAATGAGCCAGTTATTTAAAAATACTAAAAGGATCCATTGCGTATCAGCAAGAGGAAGTGTACTTAAGATGATTTTATTTGTAGAAGTATGTAAGACAGGCTTAATGAAAAATGCACTGAAACAAATGCTGGTAATTTCCTGTGTACTATCATAGTTCTGGTTTTTTTTGTTGTTCATGAAAATGTTTGTACTTTTTTATCGTTGTCTTTTATGAAATATAACATTCTAAAGATCGTGTTGGTTTGTTTATTGTGAGGTACTGAGAGTATATCTTCTTTGTGTTTATGGATGAAGTGCTCATGTTCCTACTGCTTAGTTCCTTGAAGTAACAACAAAAAGAAAGGGCACCTGGCCAGCAAACACATTAGGTTAAGCTGTGATGGAATCAAGCCTTAGGCTAACAAATTGGTTTCCCTTTTTTGTTATTTATATGCTTTCAGCTTTTTGTTTTATTAAATGACTCAGCATTTTTATTTACCTCTTCAAAATAGGGTTGCTGTTCTTCTAAGGGTGCTTCTCTATACTTACCTCTGCTTAGGAGTAATCTTCCTTATATACGGATTAAAAGAATGGGAAATAGAAGGGTTCATCTGTATTTCTTCTGGCATTAAGTAGGGAGCTGATTTTCTCAGGAATCATCAGTTCGTCTTAATCTTGCAACTATTATAGAAGTGTCCAGTTAGAGGTGTATGAGTAATTTTTGGGATTACTTCAACTGAGGTCAAAGGTATTTGCATAATTTTATGAAAATACACAAATAATCTTTCAACACTGGATACAGACTCTCCTTGAAAATGTCACCAGTTATAATATATTGGAAAGCAGGAGAGAAGGCATTCTAAGTATGTGTAGCATCCTTAGCATCTTTAAATACTTCTGTATCTTTAAAAACAGAATTGGGGGGTGAGTTTATATGATGATAATGTGGGGCCCTGTGTGGTAGTACCCATCTATTGTGGGCTTCAATAATAAAGTATGAATGATGGTAGGTGGTGGTCTGTGCATCTTTCAGATGTATTCTGTTAGTTTCTTTTGCAAGAAGGAATGTAGTTTATTAACTTCCTGGAAAAATTTGGTTTCTTCTCAGGATCCCCTTAGTGGACTTTCAGTGTATTTTTTTGTAAGCTTAATGTGTTTTTTTCAACTCTAAACTTTTATTTGAAAGAGCAATACTTAGAAAATACAGAAATACAGGATACTTTTATTCAGAAGAGTTTGAAAACATGTCAATGCATGTTCTGTCTAAGGTTAACAACATGAATACACTAGTTGACTGTTACTGTTAGTGATTTACTGTGAAATCTAAACCTGTAGATGCAGTCCGAAACTAGTTATTATTTATGGAAACCTCAATTTACACGTGAACTTCCCATGCTTAATGTGTGATTCTATTCTACTGGCTCACTAACTACTGCTGTAGTTGCATATGAAAAGGGACTGATGAAAAAAGCAACAGAGTAATGTCGATAACCAGCATCATTAGCTGTGAACACCACCTGGAAAAAGAAAAAAACAAATACAAGACAAATGAGCAGCAATCTCCAGGTATGATCCTAGACAGAACCATTGTGATCATTTTATCTAACCTGCCACAAAACTTTGGAAGTATCTTCTCTTGTGGTGATTCAATTAGTGTGATTTGTGGCTGCCTGCCATGCAGTGTTTTTGACTGGTTCAATCTTCTGTTAAAAGTACACGTGCTGCTTGGCTAAAATTTTAACTAATATATTTATTATCCAAATCAGGATTTCCTTCTTGGCACTTCTAAGTCACAACAAGAATTTTTTTCCTCATTGAAGATCCAGGTTGAACCCCGTTGATAGTCATTTTTTTTAAAGCATCCTTTCATTTTGTTGCTTTTATGAAATCCTGAACTTTGAGAAACAGAATTAAGCATACTGCCACTGTAACTATTATCAGGCTAAAATATGAAGCAATTAGTTTCTTTACTCCTACTTAGATATCTAGTAGAGGAGAAGTACTGCATTAGTCCTTTAGCCACAATGTGATAATAACCTTATGTACAACAGACCTTTTAATATCTCCCCTGTCAGCTCATGTTTTGCCCTTCAGTTTCTCCCTCTACACAGGAGATGATTTTGTGTTTTGAGACAATGGGTGACAACTTTTAAAACAGACTGTTCAATAACATTGTCATGCATAGCTTGTGCTCCTTTCAAAATTAATTACAAAGATGAATAAGAAAGAGCTAGTGAACCGAGATAAACATCATCCATATTTAGGCTTATTTTTAAGAAAGGAGGCTCTTTCACTCTGATTAAATTGATTTCTGGTTTGGAATATAGACTTAAACATTATTTTGATGTATAATCAATTTACTTGCACACTTTAATCTTGCCTCTTCTATTTCAGTTATCACAGACTATGCAGCATTAACCTTCATTTTTGTCTAGAGTAAGAATGTCCTCACTTTTCCAGTTCAGGGAGGCAGAAACAAAATTTAACCCAGGTGTTTGCCACCTTTTCTCCAAGGAGACAAGGAATCGTTGTGCACTAGTTGCAAACTGTATAGCTGGTGGTGCTCATTGATGGGTCACAGTCCAGCAAACAACAAATACGGGAATGCTATTGAAAGGTAATATGAAAGGGCTGATGCTGTGGAAGGGAAGGGCACAGTTCTTGAGGATTCCCAAACCCTGCAGCTAGCCTCAGTCAGTACCTGGTCTGGACCACCTTCATCTAACCAGTTTATCTGTCCCATGCAAGCTAAGAAGCCCTGTTGCGCTTTTTTTTACTGAGGAACCAAAGATTTGGAAGACTGTTCATCTTCCATTATCTTTAAAAATATAAATTATGAAATTTTTCTGCAGCCATACAAATTCAGGATCTAAAAGGCAGAAAAACCCTTTTCCCAGTAGACTTGGAGTAGTCCATCTGTTCTCCTTCAGGTGTCTAGAAATAGCCACAGAAAGAATCACAGGCTTAAGCAGAGGTAGGAGGATGGAAAATGTCTCTGTAAGGAATGCATCTAAGATCTTATTGAGAGTTATGGGGAAGCTAGTAACTAGGTAACTAATGAGCATGTTGTTATAATGCATTGAGACTTGGGATTTAAAGCATTAATGCAAAAATGTTTTAAAGTGAAAAGAAGGTTCAACACGTGCAGTCAGTTTTGCCTAGACATATAAAGTATCCTTTGCAACTAAGAGAAGGTGAATACTCACATCAGCATGGTGATGGAAAGGATTCAAGCCCAGTCTTTTCCAGTAAGTGGCTGTGTCAAGCTCAATCTTGTATATCCCTGTTACAAACTGGTCTTTAGTTGTGAGCTCATGGAGCTCTCCATTGTCATTGGTTTGCCTGTGCGACGGCAGAAGAATGCACTTTTATTTTGTGATTAAAAGTCCTAGAAAAATGCAGTTCTTAGCAACTGAACTAGAGTGATGTTGTGCAGCTTAAGTAATATGATGAATACTTATATTGATCTGGAATGGATTATGTCCATATGTATTAGGGATCCTTCAGTGCTTGTCTTGGCATTTGCTACTTCCACAATTGCCACAGCAGGTGGCTGCCTGCCATGTCTCCACTTTGCATGGTTTGGGAATAAGCCAAAAGCTGGTGGTGTTATTGTTCAAAGACTCTTGGCAGAGTCTTGGAGTTAATTAAATGAACCGACTCAGAAGGAAAACTTCGCTACTGCTGTAAGCAGTGTGGAAGCTCTATGATGCACTTACTGTGCAAGTAAATAGGGTCAACTCTCTTGTTTTTTCCATAGTTTTCTTTCTTACTTAAATGTATCGAGTTGTTTTATGAGTATGAATTTTTTTTTGTGTTTGGCTATTTGAAATTTGAGATCTACTGTTTGAAATGACTGTGGGTCAGCCAACAGCATAGCCTTATGGAATTCTCTGTTGTCTGTATTGATCAGTTGATTTTCAACTCTCAACAAACAGATGGTTTTGTTTGATTTGAGGATGCTATCAGTGCTATCCAAGGCCATAATACTGGCTTGAAAACATATGCCTTTGAACTACTAATTTAGGGCTCTAGAGCCAATATTGAATGCTATCTTTCAAACATGGTTCTTGGTTGAAAACTATTTCTGTGAAGTAAGTTTTATAATACTAGGATTTTGATTGGGTAGGTTATCTGCAAATAACAGTGTTGCTAGTGCCTGATTTTAGTAGTTACAGACCACTGGTTTGTACTCCAAGTGCCAAATTTGCTTCCAAACATATTTTGTTCAAATTGCATGCAGAGAGAAATAAAGAATTCAGTGTTTTTTATATCATTGTCCAGTGCATTACTTAGGATTTCTTAGATGAATGTTCATTTATCTAATTAGCTTTCTCAGCTAAACCCAAACATGTCTTTTATTAGGAACAGTTATTTTAGAATCTTTTGCTAACAAATTAATAAGGCTGGAGAGGTTGTTTCAGTATTATCACAACTTTCGCATACCTCATCTTAAAGCTACTGTATTCTTCATTTCAGATGATAAGTGTGTTTTACAGGCTTCTGTCAACATCCAGCTGTTCAGCTGAATTTCTTTATATAAAAAGCCTCTAAGCTCAGATTTGAAGATAAGTAAACTAAACACCCTCTTAATGGAAATTATCACGCATTTCCAGTAACAGAATGTGTGAAGCTATCTTCTCACTTGAAGGGTGAGAGGCAACTTAAGCAGAACAACATGAATAGCTTGTTCTTCCCTACCTTGTACAAATATGTGTGACCTTCACTGTAGCTATGTTTTTCAAGGACACAAATGAGAGTACTGTTGCTTCTGCCAGCCCACTACTCTAGAACATCAAAGAATGACTTCCCTTACCATTTCTTGTGGGCTTTCTACAAATGCATCTGAGTCTGGGATCTCGCTATTGAAATTCTTGCATTATGTCTTCGTTAACCCTTCTGAGCCCTATCTCACTTTTTTTAGGTAGAAGAGACTATTAACAGTCTTGGAAGGGTCTGGGGTGAGACTTTGCAACTATCTAGAGGAGATAAGTGTGGAAGAAGGGTGTTGCTTGTTGAATGTTCATTCCATGTACTCCCAATTTTTTTTTCAATTTCATTTCAGATAATTAAGTAAAAATTGTCTTTGAGCTTCTGAAGTGTTAATATATACTAAAATTGATGGCAGTTTGATAAAAGTAATCTACAGCTGAATTTCCATACTTAGATTTTTTTAAAAGACATGGCAATGTTTAAATATCTAGGAGATTCTTATTTTAGATGTAATTACTTCTCTGTGGAGGAGGAGGTGAGAAAGCTTTATCACCAGATTTTCTCCTTTTGGATGTTTCCTTTTTTTCTTGAAGCAAAGGCGGCTATAAAATATGGTGTGCTATATGTTCAAAACAATTCTGCTTTTTTTCTATAGCTATGGTGTTGTATGAAATAAAAATCCATTTGGAAAGAAGAAGAATAGACAATAAAGGTAGAGTTCTTAACCAGACTCTTGGTTTCAAAGAAACTAAAACAGTCTGCCTGATTCTTCTAGAGCAGTTTATTGCTGAGTACTACAAAGTAACATAATCCTTTGTAATGAAATTGAAGAAAAGTGGTGATTGAATTAAAGGGTAGTTTAAAATACTTTCTTGTGCTCACAATAATTATACAGCATTATAAAATTATTTTGGTAGTTGAAACTGTAGTACAGTTAAAAGACAGTCTGCAGCAAATTAATTCAATATTAACTTGTATTTGCTGTGACTAAAAAAGGACATGGTAGAGTATGTGAAATTGTTTTTTCAACTATTTGGCCCCTTCCCATTTCCTTTCCTTTCTTTTACTCATTATTTTGGTATGACTTACTTTGAATTTAACAGTTCCCAAGATCCATCTGCAGCTTCTTTATATAACTTAACTGGAACAGTTGGAGCTGGACTTCCTCGGACTGAATCCAGAATTTTTATGACAAGAGGATGCTTGGAGTCAGCAGAGACCTTCAGATAGGAAAAGAGAATTTTTATGTTTTAACAAAGGGAAGTGGTGGTGCACTATGAAGCAGTAAGGAATATTATTTTGTAGATCTACAGAATATACCATAATTCATAGAATCATAGAATCATAGAATCATAGAATAACCAGGTTGGAAGAGACCCACTGGATCATCGAGTCCAACCATTCCTATCAAACACTAAACCATGCCCCTTAGCACCTCGTCCACCCGTGCCTTAAACACCTTCAGGGAAGGTGACTCAACCACCTCCCTGGGCAGCCTGTTCCAGTGCCAAATTCCCTCAACAAGATCACTGTGTACTGCAGAAATGTAGCCTGAGGCTTTCTAGTGGCTGGATAGAGTGGATTCAGGGAGTAAGATGTCAGGATTTGTCAGGCAGAATGTAGCAGTGTACGCTCAGGAAGTGCTGTGTCTGTGGGTGAGAATACATTTCTGTTTTCTCTTTGGCATGGCTTAGCTACATAGCATCTCCAGCATGAAGCTGTAAGGAAACTGTGACCTCAATAGGAAATAATTTATCATGAAAAGTTGTAGAAATACGGCAACTGTTCATCTGTATTTCGGAGTGGCAATTTGAGCATGGCTTTCTGGATTTGAGAGCCTCTGATGTCTTGTTGATGTAGAGTTATCTTAATGTCAGCCTCTAGCAGCTGGGCAGGCATAAAGGATGGAAAGCTTCCTTCAAAGATGGGATGGCTGTAGTTTCACTCCCAACGTGTTTATCACAGTCAAGGGTAATGCCCCAATGTGTTACCTGTTTGAAGGCAGAGTTGAATAAGGACTTTGACCTTCCATCACCCAATTCTGTAGATGAAAAGGGAGCAAATATAGCTTTGTGGAAGCTATGACCTCAAAATAATAGCCATTGATCTCCTTTTAATCATAGGAAAATTAGTAATGGTGTGGATGGCAAAAACTAAGAGCCCTCTCTTACATCCTCTAAACATCCCATTGACCTGGAACCCTGCCCTGTTTTGAACCAATGTATCTGTGTGTATCTGTACTGCCTGTATGCCCTGACTCCTCAGACTCCCTTTCTGGAATACAGAGGCTCCTTGCTAGTGTTCCTTCTGAGGCACTGGCAAAGCAGGGACTCTAGTACCACCACTTATTTTCATGTCTTTTACACCCTGGGAGCTCAATGAAAGTCTGCTTCCTCTCAAAGGTTGGTCAGGTATTCATTTTTCGAAAGACCTGAGCTCAAGAGGAAGAACAGTAGGAGGGGAGATAGAGACAAGTCTGTTCTAATAGAATTTCAGGCTGAAGCATCTGCATTTCTGGCTTGCTTTGCTGGAATAAATGAGACCTCTGCAGTGGGATCCTGGCTTTGGTTCTGTTCTTTGCCTGCATCAATGAGTGTTGAGATTGCTCCTTGCTTGCATGTGCTAGAGCTGTAGTGGATGGAGCAGTAAAGGAGATGACTAGAGAAAGCATTTCTTCAGCATGGATCTTGCAACAGGAAATGGAATCTCTCATGACAGGAGCTTGTTCATTGTGTTATATGGTTTATTACTTACTTTTCAACAGGCTCAAGGCTTTTGTGTAATGAATATATTTTTCTTTCTTGTCTTACATTTGTTTCCACATAGTAGCTGAATCTAATGAGAAGCGCTCCTTCTCTAACAATAAAACCCTCTCACTAATCACTTGAGAAGGAGAAAGAAGGACCAGAAAAAGATCAATAGGAGAGAATTATAGTCAATACAATCCATAAAATCAAAATAATTGTAATAAAATGAAGTAGTCTATTTTTCACTTACGCTAATTAAAGTATTAAAAAAAAAAAATTAAGAAGCTGAGACTACATCAATATGAATGACCTAAATCCTGAGACACTTACCTGTGGTGCAGCTTCAGAGAAAAATACCAGACCAGCTAAGAAAACAAGAAATAAAGAATGAAAAGCCATTTTGCCTACCACTAGGAAGTCTCAGTGTAAGCCAGTAAAATCTGGTGGGATCTCTGATTTTTATATCAAGACCTCTAAACTGAGGCTACTTATCAGAAAACCGCTATGACTTTCAACATGCTGATTCATACTATTTACTTAGCAAACAATGAGAAAATAAGTAACCCTTACAAACATGAACCTTGTCTACAAAAATAAGTCTCTTCTATCATTGCCTGTGTGAATACTGCCCAGCTCAATTGCAGTGATCTTGTAAATGAAGTGTACTGTATAGATCTCATATAGTTAAGAGAAATACAGATTTCTAGTCAGCTTGTTAATTTTAGTTTCTGTGAGAATTTCTCTGTTGGTTATGGCTTGGTATAATTGACTCACCCATGTTTATCTTTTAAGAGATTTCTCTCTGTGGTGGCCTCCCCGCCTCAGAGGAAAGGTAAGTAGTTAATGTGTTCGCTTATTTAGTTATCTTATGCATGATAGCCAGATACCTACATACACATATTCTGAAGACCGGTTAAAGTGTTTTAAGTTCTATTGCTTTATTTGTACATTAGATTCAGTACAAGTTCAGGACAACTACAAGCCAGCTCCCACCAGATGCAACCACTTCATTGTAGGGAAATGTTACTTGAAATTCAACTTTGTTGTTCTGATCTTTGCTTAGACACATGTATGTACAATCTTACTAGGCTTATCCTGTCATTGGATGGCTGACTAAATACGGAGTAGTTTTTTGGTTTGATTTTTTTTTAAGACTATGCCTCTATGAACATATTTATGCCCTATTTTGAAGGCTCAGCATAGCCCATTGCGAATAAAAACTACTGGTTTTCAAGATCCAGGGATAGCAGAACCCTATGAAATCTTCGTGCTTTAAGATGTGTGCTGTTTTGAAGCTATTTGTACTGCTTAGGAGAGTTGTGCAACTATGGCCCTGACCAGAGATAAGGGGAAAAAGTTACCAAATAGTGAAACATTAAAGCCAAACTTTTCTAACTTGTGAATTCACTCGGTATGCAGTGGTTCCAGCAGGCTCTGGGTATAGAGATAAACTCCAAGGTCAGTGGTAGATGAGTGCTGATCATTTCTGAATGGCACGATTTCAGTAACTATCTCTGCAGTTTCTGTAATCCCATTAAAAAACAATTCCTGTACCTCAGGATAGTTTAAATACAATAGGCCATTGTACAGAAATCACTGCTAAAGCCCTCCGAAGTCTTTGGTCAGTTTATCAACAACATTATTTGAATCACAGTCACTTTACAGATTCTCTCTTCCAGTTTCTAAAAATATGAAGAGAATATTAAGATGCTGCTTCTGTTTTAGGGCTTTTAAGAAATGATAGTTAGAGATTTGAGTTATTAGAGATTTAATTGAAATGCACCTGAATATGGTATCCAGCTGTGTTAAAAAGTTATTAAAAATGGTACGAATTGAGATTGATTCAGAAGTTCCTAGACTGATTGAGCATCAAACTTTCCTCTTGAAAAGCTGAGGCTTACCTGAAGTTTTAAGTAAAGGCACAAAGTTTTTAACTCTTTCAGCTTTAGATAGATAGATAGGTATCTCAACACTTTTTCTGCATTGTTTGTTCTGCTGTTAGTTATTCAGAATTTCTCCTATTTACTCTGTGACCTACTTGATAGTGGGACTGTCTCTTCTGTGTGTAAATTATGAGTAGCATGGATGATTTTCTTGTTTGAGGTACATGTGTTTGATAAATTTTTTTAAGGTAGCACAATTCTGTAACTTTCTTATTTTGAGACAATGTATTTATTTTTTAAGGTAGTGGGGGAAGATAATAGAAACAAATCAAGTGCCATGTTATGCTTATTTTCCAGATGTCCTTTGCACTTGAATGTGAGTCATGACGCTTTAGAACACAATAAAACTCCAGCAATAAAATCAAAACTGTTTTAAAGAAGTAACATTTTATTGACTTGTCTGAAATTTGGCAGGTTACAAAACGAAAAAAAACCTAATGTAGCAAAAAGTTACGCATTAGCAGTAGGAAAAACCTTCCTCCTAAAAGCCTATGATAGTTCTAGTGGAGGAGAGTGTTTGTGAAAGGGCAGTACATCTTTATTCCTGGGGATCACTGACAACAGCAGTGGTTGAATAAGAGAAAGGACTGAGGAGAGCGGCAATGGTATAGTGGCGGTGACCGGAATCATTAGCAGTGAACACCACCTGGAAAAGAGAAAACTTGTGAACATGATGAACAACATAAGTTCAAAGCTACCTTATTACAAATTAGGAAGGACATTCCATTTCCTCTGCAGAATACTGTGCCTGTTCTGTCCACCCAATGGTTTTGCCCTTCTGAAGGGTGATGCTCCCTGCTACTTTGTGATGCTTACTGAAGATGGAGAAATTTGTGAGATTTGGAACAAGGTCTACAAGGAGGCCTTGGTGAAGCTAGTTGCAGATACCTGTGCCTGAGTCAGGCAACCTAGTTTGTGATGTGGAATGGTAGGATGAGCAGGATGTGTCTCGTATAACCAATAAGATGGGAAGGTGAAAGCCCATCTAGTGAACTTAAATACAACCTCTGTTTGAGGTCTCCAAACTAGGTAGGCAGTTGGAGTTGCTTTTTGTACTTCAGTGCCCCTGTTTTTAACACAGCCTATAAATGAGTCAGTACTTGCACTAAGAACTGAGTGGCTGTACTTGCCAGAACAAGGAAGGATCTGTATCCTAATATAATTAAAATTGAATGCCCTCCAAATCAGTACCTGGAAATTGGGACACCCAGTTCCTAGGAAAGTTTTGTCACCTGGGTTAAGCTCCCACTTTCTTCGGTTCTCTTTAGTCTCACATTTGATCTGTTTTCTGAGCCATGACATACTTTCTATAAGAGGACTAGAGAATTCCCTCTTACCTCCTGGTCTTGCCAAAGTCTGAGCTGCTGAGACATGAGAATAGTGGGCTTCAGCTACCTTGTGCATAAACAGTCATTGAACTCTGCCAACTTCCCAAGCTAATTTCTTGACATGGAGGCTATTATGTCAAAGGAAAGATTCTTCAACAGCCTAGCTGGAACAGTCTTGACCAGATGCTGTTAAGCACCTTTTGAGGTAAAACCCTTCCATAGGCCTCAGCAACTTTCAGACATTCCAGTCATTCGGGAGTTTTTTTGAGGACTGTTTATTTGAACTAAACGACTCAAGCTGCACCTCAGACTTTTATGGACATGGGCCTCAGTCATTTCTTTTAGTCTTTCACAGAGCTTCATGAACATGTGATTTAAAATGTTCTACAACACAGCCTGTAGCTGTTCCAGACTACTTAACTTGGGGAAACTCAAATTTAATGGCAGATTAAGCATGAAGAATTTAAATTTGGAAGTGTTAAGTAAATGTAGTAGAATAGAGCACACAATGGATCAGTGCAGGGCTGAAAGCAAAGACAGGCACAAGAAATTATTATATTTGCTGGCCTGTTTATGAAATTTCAGTATTGATGAAACAGACAACACTTGCTTTCCCGCAATGGTTACTTTTTTTATATTTTTATGCTTTTTTTTTCTATTGCATATTTCAGTTCAGAGGGGTTTGTGGGTTTTCTTGGTTTTGTTTATTTAAAAAAAGGCACATTGGAAAGAATTGTTTAAGGTCTTACTAGTATTCAGGGATTTTCAGGTGACTGATAAGGGGTAAATAACTCTGATTCAAGTATAATGTAGCTTTTTTTTTTGAACAAAGGTCTCTACTGGTCTGAATGGATGAATGGGCACAGCTCCATTCTGAAAAAGCCATGTCAGTATTTTCAGAGAAGCCAGCTACTTCCTTTGGCTTAGCTGACCACATACTGCCTTTATTCACCCAGTGTTATGTGGTAGTGAATGGTTTCACCAAATATTGCTGTTCCTTTAGTATTTGTTCTTTCCAGCTGATGCCACTACACAGTATATAGGTTATTAAGTATACCTGCCAATACTTACATCAGCGTATTCATGGAATGGAGAAAGGCCAAGTCCTCTCCAGTAAGAGCTGGTGTCAAACTCAACCCTATATTTTCCTTCTACAAACTGTTCTTCTGTTGTAAGCTCATGGATCTCCCCATACTCTGTGGTTTTCCTGTAATAGTAAAATATCTATATAAATATTTTATACTGTCATGTAGATGCTAAACAGAAACAGTTAATGTGAAATATTAAATAGCAGAAGTGCTGCCCACTCAAATTCTACATTGATTGGTTTTTAATAATCTGAAACAATTCCCTCCTCCTAGGTAGTGTATGTTTCCATATTGCAAAGCCTGTCCTTGCTCCCAACTCATCCATATTCATCACAAATGAAAGCTGGCTGAAATTTTTGGTCGTTTCTGTTGCTAAGGCAGGGGTTATACCTAAGGCCTGTCTATTAATATCATATTTAACCTCTACCAAGTACCTCCTGGAACCACATATTGGTGGCTTAGGAAAAGGTTTGTCATGATGAAAGGCAAGATGCCAAATCTCAAAGTATAATTAAAGAGAAAAGAGAGATTTTAGTGGAAAATTATTTGGTCTCTAGTCAATAGCACTGAGGCAATAGGTTTTACCCCTATACACTGATGTGATTTTATGTGACCCTGAGTGGTAGTGTCTTGGAAAAGCAGTTTAGTGCCACAAGATTTTATTAATTTGAAGTACAATGCTTTGGTCAAAGAGCAGGGGCTTCTTCCACTGGGTGTCATGTAAATCAGTAATAGGAATTCCCAGCTCAGAGAGATTATGTACTCAGCTCAAAACAAAAAACTGTGGGTGAACGAAGTCCAGAAGGAAGAAGGAAATATAGCTGACATGGCACCCTATTTGCTTGAAAAGGAACAGGCTTTGCGTGATGGCTGTTTAACTGTATATTTGATCTCTTTTCCCTCCTTTTATTTGATTTCTGATCTCTTTACCAGTTATTTTTTTCCTTCTGAAAATATTTATTTGATATTTATAGCACTTCATGTGCACATAATGTAGTTGAAGGAACTGTCTTATGGCAAGGAGAAGCTGTCTAGGCAAAAACCAGAAAACCTGAGGATGAAGAGAGGGAGGGGACAAAGCAGCGATACACTGCTTATCAGAGTCAGAATCAGTTGTACTATTGCCTCCACCTTCATCATATTTGTCATCTTTGGTTAGTGGTGATGAATGAAAAATAGTCTGTTACAACAGAGCTTTTGCTTAAATTGAGAAGTAACGGGATTGAAAATCCCATGCTAATTTTAGTTTTTTCTTATATTTAAAGATTAGCACTTTCAAGACTGCCAAAAATCTCCCTGGTTCAGTACTAGTGAAATCAGCTGTATCCAGGTTAGACCAAACCTGCAAAGAATCCAAGCCCTATTTGAAACATGGCTCATAGGCTGTTTGTGAAGTGTACACATCTGTTTTTTTTGGTTTAATTAGTGCTTCCTGGCTTAACTTATATTGCCTTAATAAAAGGCGATAGGTGAAAGCAGGAAGAATTCATTGACAAATGTCCTTGAAACCATGAAACAGAATTGCTGAGATCTTGCAGAAGTGTTCAGAGTACAAGTAAGCAATTCATATCTGCTTACAAGTTTGATAGTCTAGACACAAAACTGAAAGGAAAAAATGTGTCTGCCTCAAAATCTTTCTTCATGTAAACACATAAATATTAGTTTGAGAAAAGTGTGGGTGCAGCTTGACTGGTGCTTTCCCTAATGGATACTGACACAGAGCTGCAGATGTTAACCATCTAGAACAGCTTGGAAACTGGAAACAAGAGTTCATTCGTATACTGGGCCACAATGAGGAGTTAATGGCACTTTCTTAATTTTAGTCATTAAGTGGCAGACATTCAGTGCAAGTGGTCTCACAAGCAAACCCTTCAGCATTACTGCTGCATTGACAGTGTGCTATTCAGAGCCCAGATGGGATTAGAACAAGGCAGAGGATGTCCTGCATTTGGCCCTGGCATCAAAATATTGCAAATGATTCTGTCTGAACAGTGCTTGTATTTTGACATGAGTGGAGGAATACATATGGTAAGGTTGCTTATTCTTAATAGCACGTGGATTGCTAGCATCTGCTGTAAGATGGACAGTTAAGTTAAAATGCTGTGCTTTTCCAGCAAAAAATTTGCAAACCATTGGTTCAGTAACTGCAGCTCAAGCCTAGACTGCAGTCCTGATTCTCTTTTTCACTGTCTGAGCCTTAGTTGTATATTTTGATCAGATTATTCTGTCTGTGCAATGACATTTGTGGACTCTTGGGACACATACTGCACTGAGATAAACTCTGCTTTCAGATGAAGATTGCTGAGGAAGTCTCTCATGAGTATGAATTATTGTGTTGGAGGTTTTTATAATAAAAGGAGAGTGGGGACAATGATTTCAAATATGCTGCAGTCTTTTTTTTTCTTTTTTTTTTTTTTTAATTTACAACCTAGATCACATGAGAGCTGTGTTTGGTAAATGCAACTCTTGAACTACATAAGACCTAGATTTCAAAAAATATGTGAGGATTGAGACGGTCAAAGCTAGTAATGGGAGGAGCTCGTAAGGAACCCAAATCACAGGCTTCCTAGGACTCTGTGCCTGAAAGCCTTTCTCAGAGTGGCATCTCTGCTCCGGTTAAACTCTTCTTGCATATTTTTAGCTAGGCTAAATTTGAAATAAGTCTCTTAATATCAGCTCTTGCTATGCTAGCTTCCTTCCTGCTTTTTAAATAATATTACTACAAATTCAACAGTTGCTAGGTGCATTTGCTTAATTCCCTAAAATGTGTTAGTGAGTAGTAACACACAAACAAAAGAGTACAAAAATAACTTTTATAGATATTTGTACAAAACAACTTTTCCATGTGCATCTGACAGGTATGGTAACTTAAAAATATTATTAACCTGATAGGACTAGTTACAGATTGTGTTCCTTCAATGCATTCAGGTTTTTATCTTGTTTAACACAAAGAAACTCTGTTTTTCCGAATGAAAAAAATTACAACCAATCGTGAAAAATCAGTTCAAAAAAAGTGTCATCAGCTAAAGTCCATGGTACTGCAGAAATCATCTTTGGCTAAAATGCAAGTCAAGGGAAAGCTCAAAATATTTACCTGCAATAGAAGTGGTGGTTTAATGTTCTTCCACTACCTTCCCCCAGCAAAATGCTTCTCACTTGCCTAAGGTTAATCTTCTCAATTTATATTTAAGAAGTGATTTGATTTCCTCAGGGATGTACTGACCTAAAGTGTCAACAGGCTTTGGCTAAGAAGAACTGCGAGACTTGTCTCTTTGGGCCTGTTGAAAGCAGCATGGACACTGAACAAGAAAACACTGTTAAGCCCTAAAAGTGAGGGCATTTAATACTGATATTCCATTTAACAGATTCTTCTGTAAATTCTATTTGACATTACACTTTCAAGAGCACTTGATGAAACATTTGAAATAATCTGGGTTTTGTAATAATGGCAGAAATACTCACGAAGGACAAGACGCTATCCTTGCCTCCAATTCCTTTGAAAATAACCTTTGGGAGTAGTCATGTTTGTTTCTCTTACAGTTTCCTAATCTTTATTGTTCCTTTTCAGTGGGGAAAAGTATTTTTTGCTTTGAGTTTTATAAAAAGAAAAACCATTCTATCCTTCTTTTGTTTAAAATATGCTATAAAAATCATAATAAAAGACAGTTGGAAGCTCTGGTGGCCCCTGTCTATGCTTATGCTTGTCATTCTGTAATTAAATATCCTGTTGTTACTAGAGATTTCTCTTGACTTATTTAAAAATCTGATTCAGTGAGTTGTTGCAATGAAGCTTAAATGTCTGAATGCCTCATCTATTTGAATTTTAGTAAACTATATTCCTATGTTACCTATACTTTCCCACAGACTGAAGATGACAAATTATTGCCTGCCCCTCAGTGATGTTCTGATGATGCTTTGTGAGTATTAAGCTGCCATTCTAGCAAAAGCAATGAAAATGTATAGAATTGACTACCAAAAAATTCTGAGATTGTGCTTCTGCGTGGGGACTCTAACACTTTCCGGTTAAGGGGATTCTTCCAACCAACACGTTTGTTACACAGGAAGAGTAATGCTCTTGTTATTTACACGTGTACAGACAAAGCTTACAGAGAAGATTCTACGTGTGCCTGATGCAAATAAAGCTCTGTATCCATTGCATATTAAGACAATAGGTTAGTCTGGATTACCTACAAAATTCTGGTACATAGGCTTTATTTTTTTTTTTTTTAGAAAGATAATACTGAAGCTAGGAGAAAAAATTAATTATTAAACCCATTCCCTTACAAAGATAAATAAGCATCTCAACATATTTTTGCAATTAACACATACTTGAGTCAGGGATAAGTTCCATTTGGATCTCACAGATTTAGGCCAGAATTCATGTGCTGCTAACAGCAATGGTGTGACACATGCTAGGAAACATATAGCCTTTTTTGATCAGAGCTCCATTCCCTTTATTTCTCAGTTGTATGTCTGAGGCACCTTGAAAATAGCTCCGTAAGGTCACATAACTTACCCAGTAGCAAAGTCCTGCCATCTTCCATCTGCAGCTTGTTTAAAGACTTTAACAGCTACATTAGCTGCAGGACTTCCTCTGACTGCATCCAGCACTTTCACCATGAGAGGGCATTTGGAATCAACAGAGCCATGGGAGACCTTGGGGAAAGCAGGAGAGGTTGTATAGGAGCTGTTCACCAGCCCTGCAGAAACCTTCTTTCAAAGAAAAGATGGATTCTTATTGCAGAATTAACGGACTTTAAAGCAAGTTCTTTGCCAAATGGTATTCAAAGCCAGTTTGCAAACACCTGTTTCTTAAAGAAGAGTACCTTTGAGCTTTATGCTAATAACTTTATTAAGCACACACACAAATTGCTTGATAAATATTTAGAGTTGCATATGGCCCTGGGAAAATATTATAAAGTATAAATCAGAAAATAATTAATTTTTACGTGTGCAGGCAGAGTCTGTTAGTCTAGGAAACTAACAAAGAAATGCCTATAACACCACAAGGGCTGAAAGAACATTTGTTTCTTGAGCTTCTTTATACTATAAGGAATCCTTAGTCATACTTCAAAAATATTTTTTTTCGTCCTTTAGAGAAGCACTTGTCTGGTGAGGAAGGTAAAGATTCCTCTATATTGAAGATACAGGATGTGAATCACAAACTGACAGAAATAGACAGAAATAAAAGGTCACACCTCCTGACCCTTTCATAAGATTCTGAAATAGAAGAGTAAATGAAAAAGAGAAATTTTAAGAATTCTGAAGAAGCTACTTAAAAACTGTAAGTGAAATAGCACTTCAGCAAGGCCTAATGGTTATAGAATTTCATGGATGAGGAGGATGCTAGTCATCTAGAAAATCTAGATTATCATTCTTGTTATGATTGAGTTTGAATAAAAAGAGACTCACCAGTGGTGCAGCTTCAGAGAAAAATACCAGTCCAGCTAAGAAAACAAAGAGCACAGAGTGAAAGGCCATTGTGCTTGCTGTTAGTGAGCCTTGGTGCCAGCAGCTAAGAGCTGAGGGGATTTGGGATTTTATACCCAATCCTAGAACAAAACAGGCTGCTATTGGGTGCCCATATGACTCTAAATCTGCTGATTCAGATTATTTGCTTAGTAAACAGGCCAATCCTAGTGACTTCATGAATAGCACTGCCATTGCAGTCAATGGAAGGACTGCAGGATCACTGAAGCAAAGAGAATATGTAATGGACACAAACATGACCCTTGCCTGGGGAGATTAGACTCATAGAAAGCGCTCCCCAGAATAATGTGAATGATCTTTATTTGCCCAGAAGTCCAACCGTTTCTAGATCTTCTTTATTTTGCTCTCAGGTCGTGCACAGTAATGCCTCAATGCTTTCTCTGTGCCTGCCTCATGTTTCTTCTCAATGTAGTCAAGGCTTTCTGAAGATCAATTACCACATATAAATACAGATTCAGTATGGATGAAGGAGTCTGCTTATTGTGTGATTCAAGCACTGTTAATGGGCCGTGCTGAGAGACAGGTTCCTAAGCAGTTCCTTCGCTTGTTTCATGAGAGCAATGTTTCTTCTCGAAACCTAATTTGGTAGGATCTGACAACATGCAGCCTGTCACCAGAAGTTCCTAAGGATTCATCTTGCCTAATCTTCAGGTAGACAGTGAGATTTCCTCTTAGTCACTGGGAAGAGACCGGTTGAGATCTGTCCCCTTGGGAAGATAAAGATCTAAGAAAACTGAACTGAGTTCTCTCTCTTGCACCAGGTACCCAAGAAGGAACCAAGGCAACTACCATAGACTCATAGCTTAAGTAAAGTTCTAGCTAACATTCTTATTGTCAAACTCCTAATATACTGCAAAAGTTATTGATGTGCTCTGAAATGTACATTTACATAAGAGGTTTTTCAGGGGTGGACTCAGCCCTGACTTAAGTTGGAAGGAAGAAGATGTCAGTTGGGAGAGCAGGGATGGTGTAGCTGGGTTTCCCCGGCTGCATCACATAAAAATTATATAGCACACTCCATACTATACCCTGTGCTAATTCAGAGAGAAAAAACCAACTCTCTGGCATTTCTTTTTCCCCATGTTCTAAGCAACCCTGAGTCCACTATTCTGTTATTAGGAGCTGGCACAGTCCAGAATTAGTTTTTACTAATTTCACAGTATTTTAACAAATATTGGTTCTCAACTTGATTATGATTCTGATGAAGATCTTGGAAAGAAGTCATGAGCAGTATTCTCCAGTGGCTTTCTTGCCTTCAGGCTGCTTTATGCAGTTGTTCTCTTTAAGCAAATTTGTTTTTTGAAAAAAATCTATATTACAGTAAACTCCTGAACTGGGATCAAAGTGCCCTTTGTACTTACAGCGACGCAGGCAATACGTAGGTAGAGGTCTATGATCGTTTTGCATGCATGTAAAAGTCACTACAAGGTGCCCAGTAGTAATAAATCATGCTGCAATCTAGTTCTTGTAGGATATATTCAGGTCTTAGAATGTAAATACTGCTTTTAGATCTGTGCATTAACTATTTACTTCATTATTTTGCTCTCATTGTTTATAAATATTTCTCTGGCCCAATAAAGCTTTTATGTCAGGAAGATAAATTATCCATATCTCAGTGCAAGTACTGTCCTCTCTTCTACTATCCACTGTTCTGTAAGGAAATAAAGCCAAGGAGCTAATGATACTGCCACCTGCTTGAACCTGAAATTACTCTCCTGTGGGAGAATAACTTCAAAAAATAATTATATTTCCCAGATTTTCCTGCAAGGTAGCAGTTTCTGAAAAATCAGATCAACAGGTATAGTATACAGTTGACTGTATTATCTGTTTTACACTCCTCTTTTATAACACTGATATTTTGGCAGCTAGTTTTTAAAGTGAATAAGGAGCATGGAAAATTCTAACCCCAAACATGATTTTTTTTTCAATTGCTGTTTTTTCAAACTCTCCCCATCCCATACATAGCTTAGGTAAGGATCATTTGACTATTAGTAGGGGCACCATTCTGAAGGGAAATTCAACTTTGTGTTTGTGGATCTCTGTTCATCTGCTTTGCCAATAACTAGATTATTGTTCTATGATACAAGTGCATTCAGGGAGAAGGTTAAAAAAAAGTCTTTAGCATTTCTCTGGTCGGAAAGGCCATGGAACATCTAGAATTTATACAGAATTCTATTAAAATCCCATGTAAGCCTAACTTAAAGTTGCTGTAGCCTAGTGAAATCAGTGTTAGTTAGATCTTCCTCCTTCCATTTTCAGCTTCAACTTATTAGTACCATATACTAGTGCTTCCCTTAAAACTTATGAGAAGGATCAGGAACTTGGAATAGCTGGCTGAGAAGAATGACTAGAGTATTTGCTGAAAGAAAAAAAGCATCTCTTAGGAGTAAGAAAAGATGAATCCAAAGAGAGGGAAGAGGCTCCTGCTTGGCTGGCTTTTAAATGGAGAAGGATAGGGTGGTTCTAGAGTGGACATCGTCATGATTATGCTTGCTTGGTACTGGCAGAGTTTTTTACATTCACATCCTACTGAATTCCCAGATTTTACAGCCTCAGTGAACTGAATTTTGCTGTCTCAGGGGAGAATCAAAACATGTGATTGTAGGAGGGAGAAGGAGAAAGGGGATGGGTAACTACTGAGCATCCAACAAGTGCTGATGGACTGTCAGTTGTTTGTTAAACCTTTTCTGTGCAATGGGATTCTGAAGCTTATAAACTGAATAATTTATCCCAGATTAATAAAAATATGGGAATGTGAATTGGTGAGGGGCTGAGCACTGAGGAAAAAGTGGGACTGGGAAACCTTCGACCTTCCGAAGGAGCAGGGAAGCTGCCATGAAGAGCAGGAAACTGGGCAGCTATCAGAGGCTGCTTGCAGGATACATGCCACAAGGGAAATAGTGCAACATAGATCCTTAGCAGAGAGGAATAGCATAAAAACCCAACTGTAAGAAAAAGGTAAATGGATTCTCTGAAAATACTTCATAAAATGATATTCAGGAATCCTGGCGCGGGAGAAACTGTAGGGTTATATAGCTAATACAGAGGCAGCACATGGCTATCTGGGGACACACAGCCCAGAAGAAGGGGTGATCACGCAGCACACGGGGTGATTATGGGGCAGAGAAGAGAAAGGCAGAGACCCTGGTGTGCACAGTAACCTCAGCCTCATGGAAACCAAGAAGTATGAGAAATCCAGTTATGGAAAAATTTAGATAATCCTCAAATATGTAAATACTTTAAGACTTATCTGAATTCCAAATCAGTTGAAGTTCATCTCTGAAGAATTAGAATTAGTGCCTATTTTAATGAAAGTATGTTTCGTGCTTGGAAGCATTACAGCATTCAGGTCAAGAACAAACATGTCCCACTAATACTTTTGCTTATGTCAAGGATTTTTCAGCTGCACTACAATATTTGTTTCTTTCTTCCATATAGTCTCACATACTTATGCTTGTTCTGCACAGATAATCTCCTTACTTTATACTCCATTTTCTTCTATTGGATTTTATTTAGAAAGCTAACTGTCTCTACCTGACGAAATGCTTGGACAGGCTAGAATATCCCACTTTGACCATAAAAGCCTTTAAGCTACTCCTGTGATGCTGGAGTGAAAGGGCCTGATAGATGGTAAGTTATTCATAAATCTGCATAGATTTCCCTAGCGCTTTCCAAAGAATAAATGAATTACTGAGGTCTAAAAAAACCCGTTTATATAGTATAGAGACCTGAATGTAACACCTTCCTTCACTTCTCTGGAGTACATTCCATTAGGACTTAAAAGTAAAGACGTGAGATATGCCTGTAAAAGATATTTCCCTGAATTTTCTGAGCTAGAATCAAGAACTCTTGAGTTTTACTCCAGGTGACTGCCAGCTGTGTTGCTGTGGCAGAACTCTGGCACGTCAGTGAGTGCTCAGAACAATACCCCCTGAAGTCAGTGAGAGATTTTCTGTGGATTTCACTATTTGCTAGTTATGTCACATTCTCCCTCTCTGCAAAGCCAGGGATAATACTTTTAAAATTAAAAAATGTGCTGAAGGAGGTCCATGTTTGAGCTTGAATTTCAGTTTGTAAAGAACTGAATTAAAAAATAGTGACATTTAATATATGTGTGGTGAGTTCATGCTTGTCAGTCTGCTGCTGATTCTGATTTTCTGTGAAAAGTATGTCTGTATTTAGAGTTCTAGTTTTCAAATTGCTCTGTTTCTCAAATTGCTTTGTTTACAGGAATAACACTCTCAATTTTAATGGGAAATAAAGAAATACTACTGTTCTTAAACAGAAAAATAAGAAAATCATCCTTATCTTACATATTATATACCAAATCCAGTTTGTTTGAAAATGAGGAAGTGTAAACTATTAAACAACTTTGAAGAAGAATGGGCTAAGCTCGGCTTCAGGTACCAAATCACAACTTTGATAATTTCAAATTTTTATGATCATCTTGGGACATAGCCCAAAGTCCAAAAAAAAGTCATCTAAATAGATAATTGTTGCTTTGGGGCATTTTTAATGCTCACCTGGCACCTGCTCATCTGAGCAGACTTTTGCTCTGAGATGTTGAAAGTCCAAGGTCATTGGGCAGCGCTCATTATGAGGTAGTACTTCGTTAGCTCTCTCTGTAGTCCCTCTGATTCCTTTAAAGCAAACTTCAGTGCCTCAACTTTGATATGTGTTCATGTCTACATACTAATTCATCAGTCTAGACAAATGATTGCAATACAACTCTCAACCAAATGAATTTATACATAAAGCTAAGTGAATAGCCCTTGTGCCAGCTTCAGTGCCTCAATTTGCTTGTGGCTGAAAGATGCCTGGAACTTGCTGTGAGATCAATGCTTTTAGAGGTCAATTTCTTTGTTAGCAAAATGATTAGATGGTTCAGGTTATAAATATATTTTCTGTCCTCTTCCTACAGTAAGAAGTTACACATGTAGAACTACAATGTGATGTAAATGTTTCTGATTGCATAAAACCTCAACAGAGGCCACTATTTTTATAAGGGCTTGGCTAGGCTCTTTTGAGGATGTATGATGGTTTTTAAGGGGATGTCCATAAATTCTCAATTTATTCTCGATGGACTGCAGATGTCAAATGAATAATCAGATCAGACATTACAATAAAAAATTTTCCCCAGCTATTATAGTCATTAAAAAGGTTCTGTAGAGTTAAATAATAATCTTTTCTTGGGGTATATGTATATTTGCTGAAGTTCACATGTCAGCTATTGCAGGTCTGTACTTTGCTCAGGTTCTTGCTGTTCAAGATTATAAAATGCTGAGTCTAAGACACTTCATTTTGGTACCTAAATACAAATAAGCGTGTGGAAATGACTGTTTTTCTAGCATGCAGGGCACCCTGGGTAGCCTCTTCAGAAGCTTCTTCAAATTTGCACAGGCCATATTAGCCATTGGTTAATGGCTAATCATCTGATAATGTCATTTAAATTAGTCAGTTCTTTCCTCAGGGGAGATCAGTATATGGATATCATCATGTGGGCTCATATAGAACCAGCTTGGATGTGAACTGTTGCTGGAGTGCCCATGAGGGCTTTCACACTCTGCTGTGTGTCCTGGGCTGACCAGCCCCTGTATCACTCCTGCCAACCTGCCCCACTTTGGAATAAAATCCACTAGGTTTGCTTTTGAGCTGGAATCTACCAAGTTACAGTGATAGTCACACATCTATGCCTTTCTTTTTATTAACTGAACCAGTGCCTGCTTCCTGCCAAAAGCTCTGAGGAAATGCTGTACCAGCCATTTTATCTCATAAACACTGTTTCTGTATCTAGCATGGGCTTCACTGAACTTTTGCACCAGCCTCCAAGTATATTTACCAGATTCACTGGTCTGGCAAAACCAAATGTGCACTGCATGAAAATGGATCTGAAAGGAAACAGCCTAGTATCTTTTGAGGGAAAGAAAGAAAAAACATTCTCAAAAGGGCAGGAACACTGCAAATTATGACCCTTATGTACACAGTAATAACTTCGGATTTTCTTTTTTTATCTTATTGCTCTTCCTCAACTTTTAAGAAAAATAAAGCACAACATTTCAAAGAGAAAAAGACGATTGAAGAAGGGCAGGACATGTCTATGCTTTGGAACCAGTAAACAAGGTGATTCACAAGCGGAAGAGAAGAGTTAATAGGTGTCGTAGACCAGTCACTGCTCTTAGATTAATTTATCTGAGCCAAAAGCTGTTGCTGGTTATACCCATAGTAGATGTGAAAGGTAACACTGTGAGCAAAGTAGGAAATAAGCGGCAAAGGCATACTACAAAAAAACGTAAGTAGCTCTGAGATTCATAGTGCTCCTCACCATATTGCTAGTAAATCTAGGTAGTTTTGCACTATGTGGGACAAAAATAATTTGTACACTTTGAAATGTTGTGGGCTACATGAGTCAACAGGAAATTAACTGGCAGTCATGACATGGTATATTTTAAGAGAAAACTTAGCTTGTTTATGCTTTCATATATGCAAATACATAAACTCTCCAGTGTGCTTTCTGTATGGAGTGCTGTCTACCTTACATAGTTGCAAACATAGATTGCTGCTTTAAATGGATGAACAAAGGCAACGTGTATACTTTTCCCTGATTAAGTCTCTGTTGTTATAACCCGCTTTATCTACTGCCAGCCAAACTGGGTAACTGAATCCTAATCACAAAATAGATACATGCTCAGGTTTATAGAGCGCAAACTTGTGAATAGTTCAGTGCAACACTTGCTGAGGATAAAAATAGCTGTTTCTTTGCTCACTCTGAACTAGGGTCAGAACACCTCTTGCACACAAAAATGAAATATGTATCAGTTGAAACTACAACTTAGCTTTATGTATGGCAGTTGTAACACTGTTCTGGATCTACGATCACAGCTATTAAAAAATCTGCTTTTTGCAGTTGGTATATACACTTCATCTCTGTCTTGTGTCTGTCTATGTTGTTCTTGGGAAGCATATTGCTTCTCTTTCTTGGTCTGCATGGTATACAAACACACCACATACATAAGATTGCTGAGGAACTGTTCAGTCACAGAACTGTTCAGGACTCATTCTGCATCCAGAGATGCTTTATCAAGAACAATTATGAAGCATAGACTTCTGTGTGTTTAGGACAAACTCAAGCAGAATAACAACCACCTTAGCCAGCAGCCTCTCTTTGTTATGTGATGTCAAGGGAGTGAAACAGTAGCTGGCTTACAGCAGCCAGTTGAATCTCTGCTGTAGTTAGGAAAAAAGATGTATACCTGTGCTCAATTCAGAGAGGTGGGAAGTTAGAGTTCATGATTCTGACAGCTTCTTTTACAAACCTGGAAAACATGTAGTGATTTTTTATATTCTGTAAAAAACCACTGTGCAAGCAGAATGATCCACAGTGTTATAGAATCATAGAATCGTAAAACAGGATTGGAAGGGACCTTAAAGATTCTCAAAGCTATCCCAATAGCAGGGACCTATCGGGGAATTATTCCCGCTGCTCACTGTCATGGGATGTGGAGGTCTCAAGCAACTTTCTATGATGGCTCATCTTCTTCACTCACAAGTCAAGCAAGTAGCAGAGCTGTCCAAAGGATCACTCATTGCTGGATTTTTGTCCACTGAATGCTGCAGACCAATGACTTAACTACAGTACAAGCTCTTCTGTATTCAGGCAATTAGTCTAAATCCTTTCTCCTTGCTTGTCTTTAAAATCTATAAATTCTATAATGCAAATTATGCTGTAGAATGTAGCAGTAAAACACTTCTAGCTTCAGTTTTACCTTTTGGGGCATATTTTCCTCCAGAGGTGGTTTAGGGTCTTCAGATCTCTGAGGGCTTTAGTGTTGCTTGACTAAAGTAATCCAAGAAACCCCAGAATCCTTATAATATAGACTGGGATTGCTATATTGGCCCTTCTAACAGCAATTCCCAGGCTACAGCTCAGGGACCACTTCTATTCCTCATAGCCCCAGGAATTGTGCAAACTGATCTAGGGGCTGCACGAGGCCTCTTGCCCGAAGGCATTTGCCAGATAGTGTCCTCCCTGTTTGTTAGGTAGCCCTATGGTCTCTTCACTACCGCACGATGCAGTACACAGCACCCCACATCTTCCTGAAACGGCATCACAGCCTATAATACTGGAGCCACTGGAAATCAGTTTAGGCAAATATGTACTGGTAAACTAAATTCACTTAATCCCCTTAATCTCTGTGATTTCCCCTCTGAGTGTGTTTCAAAGGAATTTTAATCCCCTTTCATGCGGGCCAGAAAAGGCACTGAGGCCAGCAGCTTGTCCACACCTAGCAGAATAGCTACCATGCTTTATGTTCACATGATGCCTTAACTAACTGTTAAGTGTGGCCAAGCAGACAAGCCCTTGTGATTGCTTGAATCCCTCGAAATGCTTTAACATGTCAGATTGGAATCCCTATTCACCATTGGTAGTTAGCATGCTCCCACAACAGAAGACAAAAGACTCACACTGCACTCTGGATGAATTTCTTTATTCTGCTTTCCCACACACAATTAACGTTTACTCTGCCTTCAGTATTAGACTTCTTTACAGTACTGGCTACTTGTTTGTATGGATGATTTCCCATGGTTGGATATTGGGCTTTCAGTTGCAGGGAAAAGTGAATTTTAGCTTTTTCTTTCAAGATGATACTCAGCAAGCAGGTGGGAAAAACCAGCAAATAACTCCAGCCCACAACTATTATCTGGGGAATATATTACTATACATAGAATTGTAGATCTGTTTTTAGTATCAGCTTGATGAGTCTATTGAAGTGCCTCTGCAAAGTATGAAAAGTCACATAAAAAGACGAACACATACTAATTTTGCTCCTTTTTTTGTATCATTATGAGAGGAAGACTGTAAATAGGAAGAAAAATGTGTAATTGCTAATCACATGCCGTTCTATGGAGCAATTTGTCATCTTTTTTTTTTTCTAACCCAGGTCTGGCAAGTGGTAGCTGCAAACATACACACAACTGGCTTATTGCATGGTGGGTTTATTTCCTGCAGAAGTCTGCAAGCACTCTAGTAACATCTACCGACACATGTGGAGTTGCTTTGAGAGACCACCCTCTGGGCTCTTTTGAAAGCCAGAATTCCTCCAGCTGTTCCTTTCACCCAGTGTCCCAGAAAGGTGGAGGAGAGGTAGCAGAATACCCTGTTCTGCCCTTCCCTTTCACCTGTTTATCATGATATTCCTTCCTGAGTGGACCCTGCCCCATGGCCTGTGACGGGGCACTGAGCAGCTGTGGAGTTCTGCGGCCCCCGTGGCCAGACCCATGCCACAGTGGTTGGCTTGGCCTTGGAATAAATGGCTCTGGCAACCTGAAACAGAGTCATCTAATGGTACAAAGTAACTCTGTTAAACAGGGTTCATGGGTCTGGCATAGGCAGGTCTTGGCTGCTCAGTTTCAGAGAAAAACATGACTGTAAAAATGAAAAAAAAACCCATGTCCTTGACTGAAGATAAACAAACACAGTAAAACAAAGTTAATCCTTTGAAAATGTAAATATTAAATTAAACTTGCATTTTAACAGCACCCTTGAGTCTGTTGCCCTTTGGCTGGAATACCTCCCCTCTCTCCTCTGCTACTGGGAGGTTCAGTGGAGATGGGAGCCCACCCCTTCTGCAGCATGGAGAGCAAATTGCTCAAGATGGGAGGAAGCTGTTGTCACTTGACTCTGAGAATCAAAACACATGCCAAGAAATCTGAACTGGACTGTGCTGAGAGTTCGACAAACAAGGCATGCAGTCTTACCAGCTGCTCTGTGTTGTGGCTGAGCCTGGTTGTTGGGCATTTTATAGGATGTCTTTTAATTTTTATCAAAATATCTGAACCTAGGAGAGGGCTGAGGTAGGATAGCACTCTGTGAGATGTAAATTCTCTCTCAAAGGTTGGATGATGAAGGCCAGTGGCCCTGGACAGGGACTACTGCAGCAGGGTAAAGCCTTTCTGCGCCGTTCCCTGAGCATCTCTGTGACATCGTGGATCCCCCAAAAGGTGTGGTGACTGTTGTTTTTGTCCACCAGATAACAGTAATTTCCAGTGCAACAGTTTTGGCCCACCAGCTCCTTCTTCCATATTCCTCCTGCTTATAATGTATGATCTTAATGCAACCTGTGGATGTATTTGGATTAATCTTGTGTTTCTGTGATTAAAGTTTTCTAATTCTTATAAACAATTTTATTTGCCCAGCAGGACTGGATGGACTTCAGGCAATTTGAATTCATGTGTCTGCATAATTGTCCTGAAAAGCACAATACAGGCAGTACCTGGAAAGCCTGTTGTGCCTGCCCAGAGAGGGATTTTTCCTCCTCTGCTCAGAAAAGAGAGGAATTTTAAGTCACCCTAGCTTTCCATCCTCTGTTTGTAATTCTGTTGCTAAGTGGCAATGAAAGAAGATTATTGGATCAGAGATTAACAGAAACCTCTATTCAGTGCTTTTGTGTAATTATACATTTCAGTTACTTACTTGAGAACTGATTTTTAACTGCTGTGCTTCTACCCCAGCCTCACCCCTCTGTAGATCTGTTATCCTCAGGAGCTGGTTAGGATCCTGATCAACTGGCCCTTCCCTTCCATGCTCAGCCTCTGCATCCCTGGGTAGCTCTACCTACTAGGGTACCCCAAGGGTCTCTGCACTTAGGGAGCTCTCAGAAACTAAGGTCCTACCCTAGTCCTTCTGAATGGTTCATTTTGGAAGAAAGCAGAAAGAGTGTATGAAATGCTTTAGGGTGTTAAGATCTTTCAAAGGTCACATGTTTGCTTCCTTCAAGAAACTCTGTATTTCTTTTTCTCTTTTCCCAGCCATTGCACTTCTACTCTCTTAAGAAAAACTAGTCAAACAGCTTCAAAAAGTGGAGGAAGAAACAAACATAAGTGGCCAAGGTAATTGTTAAATGTTAAGGGTGAACCTTAGGCAAAAAATTTCTTAAAGTGTGATTTAAGAGGAAACCAGTGAAAAAGGCACAGAAAAATCAGGGAACACCACAGCAGGTTGATGTTGGGGATGCAGACATAAATGGAGCCTGGGAAGGAGATGTAATTTGTCAGCTGACAGGAGGAGATGGTCATGCATAGCATGGGTATTCACAGAAGAATAAGAAGCAAAGGCCTCCTCAGGTAGGAAGGCAGTTTACATTATATTAAGTAGAAAAGCTCCACCAAAGAGAACCATGTGAGGAAGAGGAGAGAGAAAGGGCAGAAATGCATGAGGGCCCATTCCTGGGACTGAAGGGGAACAAGGAATGTAATCTGAGCATTTAAAAACAGCAGGGAAAGGACAGAGGATAATTACCTGGATAAATGGAAGTAGGATTGGCATGGACGTATAGTGGGAAACAAGAGCTGCAAAAACAACAGAAGGAAAGGATGTGTGGAGAGAGAGAAGTAAACAAAGGATACACTTTCAGGAGGTGATGGACACAGACTGTTCATGGAAATAAAACACAGAAACAGAAAGCAGCAATCTATAGAAAAGCAATTATGTGGGCAGTTCAACAAAACTGCTTTCCAGGGGGCTGGTATTTTTGATGTCTTTCATGACTGAGTCTCCCAGGAAAGCTGTAACTCAAGAGAAAAAAAAGACTGAAGTAATATTTTCTGAGGCAGTCTCTGTGTTTTAAACTGTAGCTTACATTAAACATGCTGCCCATGTGCTTGCTCAGAGCATTGTGTTTGATATCCTGCTTTACAGAGCCCCTTGCAAGAGACGATGGTTGGAGGGGTTTTTTTTGGGTTTTTTTGGGTTTTTTTTCAGTTACAAATCTTAGAACGAATGGATACTCACTTTCCTTTTTTTTTCTGAAGAGCTTGTGTAATTCTCCTGTCACCACACTCTGCCTAAGCTTTGCATGTATTTTCTCCTTGGAGGTAACTGTGTGATTTTCAAACTGTGTTTGCTAAGACGGGATTAGCTCGGTGGCCACACCAAGGTAGCTGGTGACTACAGCAGCGGGTCCGAACATGGGGACTCCCTTTGCTGGGATGTGCTAATTTAGCTGAAGAGGCACACATTCACTTTGCAGTTCCTAGTCAAGAACAGATTTTTTCCCATGTATGTTATGGGTCTCCTTCAGACTTAAAGAAGAGACTTGGCTTTGATTTCTCTTCATCAGTAGCAGCAAGTTGCAGGAGGTGTTTGCTGCCCTTGTGGCTCTTGTTTTGGCACAGCACCCTGGATGAGGACAGGAAGTTGCTCCCTTTCTTTCATTCCTACCTGAGTCCATTCAGATCTTCAGCTGTGAGATACAGTTTTTTTTTGGATTTCAATCTGAATAGCTTTGACTTCATAACAGCAGTGCACAGGGACTGCTCCAGAAACAGGGGCCTGGAAGAGCTTGCCAAGTGGAGATGATGGGGAGCAGAGAAGCAAGCAGGCAGAGCTTCCAAGCAGTGTTACCCACAGCCTTTGTTTTTGACTGCTGCCACCAGGAGCAGTCTTTAGATAAAAAAAAATGGTTTACCTAAGGTCAGGTAGGGCCCTTCTGAAGTCATTCTGAAAGAAGGAAAAATACTCTTCAAAAATAAAGAGCATTCTCTTTTCACTCCTACAGACACCCTGTTGTATTTGTGGTTACTCATCTGCAATCTAAACTCCATCTTTGACCAGAGTTGTCAAAAGCTAAATTCCTTAGACTCATAAAAACTGAATTGCTAGGACTATGACAGCCTCATTATATATCAGAATATCTAATTCTGACAAGGTGACTGATTTGTCCCTGTCCTACATTTACATACTTTTCCTTACATGACTGCTGTGATTAACATAGTAACTTCATTAGAATCCAACCAGAAGGAAAAGGAATTGCTGGACCGTCTTGTGGTGCCCTTGCCTAGGTGCTGAGGAAACTACCAACTGAACACTGATGAAGGAAACAGAATAGTGTCTTTGTTGCAAAAAGAGTCTAGTCTTGACCCTAGGTCAAGTCTAGTCTCCTCTTATGATTTTTCCAGCATAGCAGGATGGAAAGAATGGGCCACAAAAGAAAAACAGCACTGACAGAAGAAAACCAGTTTTCTGTGGAAAACCTATGAAGCAATGAGAGAGAAAAGGGGTGAAAACCACACTGTGTTGCACAGCACATAACAGGACTGTTAGTTTCCTGAGGAGGGGCACATCCTGTGCTGTTTCGTGTAATTTTTTCTCGATTCCTTCCTAACTTTTGCTGTTAAAAAGAAACAACCCATCCATAAAAGCTGTCTTTTCTAAAGGTGTCACTGATCAGCTGTTCCTTTTCTCTCAGGGTGGCAGTCATACAGAAGGAAACACATAGTGAACTGGGATGCTAGAATATCTCTTTTCCCACCCTCTGTCTTGAGTGATCACCTGTGTAATCCAAACACACAGGTAGAGCTGCCTCAGGTTAAAGCCATGCAGAGTTGAAAGGAAGAAGAGTGAAGGAAAGAGGGATAGAGATGTGCTGCTAGAGTCTTTACTCCAGTATTACTTGATAACTCCACAAAGAAACTTACTACTCCCCTAGAATGCCCCTTTGTTAACTGCAGTTCTCTTAATCAGTTTGAGAAATGTTTTCCTTTTCATTACAAAACCTGTCAAAACTTCTGAAAGAAAAATGCTGAGGCATTTGTCCTCTGAGAACAGGAAAGCATTGGTATGTTGCCAGATAACATTTTATTTAAGAGATCAATGGCAAAGCTGGAAAAAAAACCCATTATTGTTTGGAAGGTATTTGTTACCTACATGAAAGGAAACACTAGAAGAGGAGAGAGGCTGTATTGCAGTTCAGGACCTTGTTCTTTAGTCACATAGGCTTTTTGGAACACAGCTGGTTACATATCAGTGCCAGTAAAGATGTCTTTCTAACAAAACCAAAAATATTTGAGATGCAATGACGCTGGAAAAACCTTGCTGGCTGCCACATTTTGCTTCTGGGTGCGAAGGTGTTTTTGCTGGCCGCTCTACTGCCCACCCCTTACGGAGGAGCCTGTAACACCGTGTTTTCGGGTACCGCCGTCTGCCCCGACCCCTGCTTCTGGCTTGCTTGCGGCTCTCAGCATCCACAACATCACGGGGGATTTGGGGCGCCGGGAGGCAGCAAACAGCGGCGATCGCAGGCTGCCACCTGGTGTCCTCAAGCACCAGAACGCCTGCTCCTCCCACCCCGTTTTGATTTTCAGTAGCTCCCGGAAAAATAGGTATTTTTAAGTGGTTTTTTTTCGCCCCATCGGCAGACCTTCAGGCTGCAGGCAGGTGGGGAAGCCCACCTTTCCTACAGAAGGAAAGATTTAATGGTTCTGCTTCAAGAAATGCGTTACGCCCTCGGTGCTTCTAGGGAAGTAGTTGGTCACCTATTGATAAGAAGCCAATTCTCTTTTCAATGACACCAGGTAAAAGCTTGCCATTCCTCTCTCACTATGATTCAGAACCTTATCTGTTGTGGCAGACAGACCTAGCTATACAAACCTAAAAATCATTCTGTCACCAAGGTAAACAAAGAAAAAAATTTCTGAAGGCAGATTTCCCTTTCCTTTGAAGGCTGGATATTTTTCCTGATGCTCTGCAATCAAACTTACTGCATTCAGATAGGTCAGATATTGTCCAATTCCAACTCCTCTAAATAAAAAAGCACCGAGTCTGCTGGACAAGCAGGCGGCGCAGTGCAGTACTTGGATTCCTGTTAATCCCTTAGTCTGGCTATAGAACACAGCAGGAAAAGGTAGATGTGGGAGGAAAGCAAAAAGGGGTTATCTGATGGGCAGGGTTTTTCAAATCCTTTGATCAGGACAGGTCCTTGAGATCTGCCCCAGCTGTATACCTGTCTGTAGTCTGGGCTTCACCTGCCCCAGCTGACAGCCAAAGCTCAGCTACTGACAAATTCCACTAGCACCACCCAGTCGGGTGGTATTTAACCTGGAGAAGGGTATTCAGGGCATTTAGGGAGCTACCACGCTTTTACCTGTCTGATTTTCTTGTTTGTTTTATGAGATGCCTGAAAAACCTCACAGAGAACTCTGAATGGTTATGATTTTTTTTTTGTTCTGTTTTTATTAGGGAAAAATATTTTATTGTGGTGAGGCAAGAGGGTAGGGAGGAGGAATAACCCCTCTCCAAGATCTGTGTTTCAGCTCTCCCACATCTTGCTTACAGGAACAAAACAAAGGCAGGATGGATGGCAAAGAAGCTTTTATTTAACAGATCTATTATTTTGACAGTACCTCTCTAGGGTTTCAATACAAAATGTGTATGAGAGGCTTTGTCTTTCCTGCTTTTGCAAAAGTCAAGCTTTCTGGCTACAGGGCAAAATTGTTAGGTGTATCACAGGATGACAAATGGCAAAAGGTGAACGCCCCTGTCTCCCCCTGCCAGCACTATCTGGGTTGTCAGTTATGAGTCACATCAGGTGCCACGCATCATCTGGGAGATGTGATTTGGCTCCATCTAATACCTGATAGTGCAAGTACATAGTTCCTTCTACCTGGAAGCTCTGCTTTTAGTTTTCTTTTCAAAAACAGATGAAAGGAGTAACAGATAATGCTTGTAGGTCAAAAAAATCAGAATCTGTTTTAGATTAGAGAGGAGATTTTTCACAAGGGAAAGACATCAGAGAAGTGGAGGAAAACAACAGCTTGACAAACACGGATGGCAGAAGAAGGTAGCAAAGGCAACCAGCCAGGTTGGAGGGCATGCAAGGAGGCTGTCATAGCGCTACTCCTGCTACCCAGTCCAGTGTACGGCTGCAGCCCATGCCCTTCTGCTGCCCAGTGCCATGTCACTGCCTCTGAGCTACTTCCAGCAGCTACTTCCAACCATCCTGTATTCCACAGCTGCTCCCAGACACTCCATCCCTGGGAGAGGAATGGTATTTAGGTGTTTTGGAAGGCTGGATTCTGAGCCTGATGGGGACTCTTCAGTTGGTACCACCACTGTCCCCTCAAACTCCTGCACTCCACCAGGGTTAAACTTTAGCCATGCTCCAAAGATCCTGGATAATCATTAGCCAGGGAATCAATCCAGTTTGTTGCTTAATCACTGGGCGGTGATATCTCATCTTTAAGTTTTATTTGCTGGAGATAACAGAGCTAAGAGAAATATCCTGATGAAACATTCGAATTGTAGGTCAGAAACCAGCTTGGAGCTGAGGTGGGTGGCTATAAACCCTCCCACCCCAGCACCCTGCAGAACAATCCACCATGCTGTTTTCCCCCAGTGTTCACCGCACCTTCTGGAGGCATTCCCACCAATCAGTTGAAGGCACTTTCTGCTACAGAATGCAAGGAAATGAGTTTCAGGACAATTTTAAAATCAGTGCTATCACTTTGCACATGTATTTCAGTAACTAAAACAAAATAGTGTAGTAACTAGAGGGAACATCTACAGGGTGTGAATACATCTCTCCCTGGGCTTCTTCAGCTAATACAAGGTAACAATGGAAGTTTTCCTCAGCATTTGGCAATTAAAAAAATTTGTTTATTATCAAATAAAAATATAATTGTCAGCTGTGTCCCCTAAGCTCATGCTTCCTTCCATTACCGCCTCAGTGGCTCCATGAAAAGGAGCTAAGAAAACAAGAATAACCTCCCCACACCTCCTGTGCAACAGGGAAGTAGAAACCCAGCCCTGCCCTGCCTCAAAATTACATCTGCAGCTTCGCCTACTTTGGTGTTTTTTCTGGCTATGGAAATGAAGACATGGTGCAGTGAAGAAAAGATGGGATGGGCCACTAGTACCAAGTACCGGTACAGATTTTTTTGTCCATATCCTTGGACTGCAAAACCTGAGACCCCCTAGCACTTGGTACTGCCTGGAATCATCCTCCTGGCAGGCAGTCAGCAGACAGCTGTGGACATGGCAATGCTCTCTGTGGCAGCACCTGAAGTTAAATACTGTGCTTATTTTGGGAGTAGCTTTCAGCATAGACTATAACGCCATCTATCCCCTTCTTGGAAGGGGGAACTTGAGTTTAATTTTCAGCTGTCAATGTGCTGAGCAATAGCATGGGCTGTGGAGACTTAACCATCTGCAGTGCCAGCACCCAAGGTGAGGCCACACAGAGAAATGGGGAGCTGGAGACTGTAACACTGTGCTGTGCTGGGTACGTGAGCCTGCAAGCTGGGGCTCTGGGCCAAAGCCTACACAGGCCCAGCTGAACAGGGGCCATTTTTACTGTCATGACAACACAATCAGGTCCTGTAGGGTGCCCACCCTGCAGCTCAGCATGCGCTGGCAGGTTTCATGTGATGTACTGAGCACTTACAGGACCCCAGTCACCTAAGGCTGACCTTCCTAGATTGTGTGGTTTGAGACAAACTCACAATTTTTGGCACTTTGAGCCCCTGGGGGCCCGGTTCAGCCCAGCCTCGTGTCCTCACAGGCAAAAGGAGTTTGACACTGATCTTTCTATCCTCCCCTATCCTGATTTTCACCCAGGTTGGTTCACCTGGAAGAGTATGTTCAAAAGCTTGTGCTGGTGCCAGGCAGCGGGCAGCTTTTCCACCTAAAAAGCAGGAAAAGCAGATGTTTTGTTACTGCCTTTTGAGCTCAGGGGGAGCTCAATGGCCACCTGGAAGGAGAAAGGGCCAGTAAAGGAGTGAGCCAGAGGCAAAAGCTCTGCTATCAGCTCTGCTACAGTGTGAGCTAGAGGAGTGATGCATTTTTGGGATGCCTCAAGTCCATAAACATTTACCATAGTATTCCTCAGGAGAGCAGCTGGTTTATTTGACCTTTAAGAAACTGATTTACTGCCGATAACCCCGACAGACTTTAAGTCTTTGATGGTGGATAATGGTCAAATTCCCAGGAAAGAACAGAGCCTGGAAGAGATCATCCTGTCTCGCAAAGTCTAGCCCGGCTCCAAGTATACACCAAGGCACGATGCAGGAAATACTGAGCTCATGGTGCTCAGGCTGGGCAATCCACTTGCCCTGTTGCTGGGGATGGCTGGCATTGCTGCAGCATGCTGGTTCATACTTGTGGAGTCCGACACACTTAGTCACCATCCACAGGAAAAACAAATGATGAAGAGCAGCGTGGGTACAGTCCCAGTCACACTGGTATTTCTGCACACCTATGCTGTTATTTTTAGATAAGAAAATTAGACTTTGCTATTTACTTTTGAAGTCAGAACGAGGCATCTCTCACAAAGACAAGTGTGTAGTGCTAGTCCTGGTCTCAGGGTTATCGAGTGGTCAGATGCTAACCAGGCACTTCCATTAGGCTGGGTCTGTACATTCCTCCCACCAGACACCATCACTTACAAATCACAGATCCATTAGAAGTGACTTATTTAATCTGATGGATATTCTGCTAGCATTAGCACAGGCTGATAGCATCTGAAGTCTTGGTACAAGACTAAGCCAAACAATGGAGATTCACTTTTAGTGAATCTATTAAAGTAGACTCTTCACAGCACTAGCAAATCTGTGATAAAATTATATACATAAACAACACACAGGAAAGTCAGGATTTCTGTGACACAGTCCTGAGTCTTACATCCTCTTCTGGATATTAACAATTATGTGCTTTAACAACTATAAAGCCACAACAGTATTCTACACCGTGTTGTGTGGAAATATAAACTGATAAGAAGAGCTTAACTCAAAGTGCATTAGAACTGTGGATGGAATGCTGTTGTTTAACATCAATTTCTTACAGAATTTAGTGCACTTAATCCACAGGCAGAATTCGTACTTTTCGCAGAATCTGTAAGTTAGCGGGACACCAACTTTTATGACATCTGAATTTTTCAGATATGCCTTCAGGCTGTTTGGGAAATCCCAATCCTCTTTCTATCTTTAAATTTTCAGTAGGAAAGTCAGTGTTTTGGCAGGGGTAACTGTCTTAAAATGGAATGAAGAATAAAAAAAAAGTACAGTAGAGTTCTTTATTTTAAGATTGCATAAAACCACACAAAATACTCCATTAAAAAGTCAGAAATAAGCTCACTCCCTCTAACTGCAGGAAAAACTGGTGACCATTTAAAACTGTATGCTTGCTTAAAAGTAAATATATGTAGTTTAAAAACTGAAGTTTAAGCGATAAGTAACTAACACATCCAAGAGAGTGAGTAGTTTGATTTGCTTCAAAGCACTCCTCCATTTAATATTAATAGCCCACCTGTCAAGATGCACCCTGTTGAGCACACCCATTGTTCCTACTTCTTATGTTTTCAGATCAACATTTACATCCTTATCAGTAAAATCAAATACATTGCAGGTATTTCTAGTCAAAGGCAAAATATGTCAGTGGAAAACATGACACTGCAACTGCCGGAAAACTCCAGATGGAGGCAATTAGAAAGCTCTCCAGGTGCACAGGCTTTGTATTACCCTATGATCAGCTTTGCTGATTTTACAAGTATGAGATAAGCATGGAACCAGTACCTCATCTAAAATATTTCTTTCTACTCTGACAAAACATGCAGAGTGTATGGCTATAAAAATCACTTTAAAATGTTTCAAACTGCATACAAAAAATATTTACATGTCCATATATACATAGTGCCAAACAGTATGCAGTACTCTCTTCTGCTTTTACCACATACATTTCATAGAAAGGAAAGTAATTTTAAGTGTTGCAGAATTATAGAGAGCTTTCCCTTGTCTTGTTTGAGCTAAGAAAAGCTGCCATTATATGGCTTTACACAGGCAACATGAACTCTGGCACTGGTGTCAGCCGAGACACAGCCACACACATGGTGGGCTGCCTCTCTGTGCTTGCATCTGTGAGTTCATGGACAGAAATAAAATCACTTAGCTTATCACACTTCAAATTCAGATTCTACAAATGTCTAAGGGCCATAAACTTTGCTAGCAAAGCCAATGAATAAATCCCTGGCTCTAAAGCTAAGGTAAGTTTTGGCTGTTCTCCATACATTATTTAAGAACCAATTACAACACAAATGCTTATTTGTCCATGCCAGCCTAGACCTGCACCAAGTAGTGGAATTTTTACACACAGGTACTAAAAAAATTGCAGTTCTCAGCTTTTTTGCTACTTGCTCTCTTTTACCCCCATGCTAATACACAAGTATTGATTGCTGAAGGTAAAAACACTGATAACCTGAAGTTGTGACATCCCTCCAGGCAATCAACATACCACTGCCCTGAGGAGGAGGTAATGGCTTTGGTGGCCTGTTCTTCTCAGGAAGGAGAGATTTCTTAGAAATTTACCAAGGCACACAGATCTGCAGCTGCAGCTCAGAGGAAGCTGCCCTGGCCCACAATGTAATAGATGGCAAACACACAATGAGAAACTGATGCCCCTCAGGGCATCTTCAGCAGATACACTAAACAGCAGTACCTAGCTTGTGCTTTGTACACTACCATCTATCACTAGATGTTAAGACTTTTTCTTCTGCTTTCCCCTAATTATGCAGCTGTGGTTATGCGATATTATTACACTAACTGAATAATAACAAGCAATTACAAAAATAGCAAGGAACAAGGAAAAAAACCCAAAATATTTCCCACATCTTTCCGCTTCAAAAGCATTGCTGCCAGTGTTGCCCAATAACAGCAGCAGATTTGGTCAACTAGCTTCTTGGTCATAATCCTTATTTATAAAAACTACTACAAGCAAGTCCATATAATTCTGAAAATTCCAGCAAATTCAGGTCTCAACAAAAAGCTCAACACGAGATGCACATAGATCGTGGGTGTCGGACACCACCACTCTGGCAAGGGGCCAGGCTATGAGCGAGTGTAGTGCACTGTGCTGTATTTGGTGACTGTGGAAGACTTGCTCAGCGTGGTGCTGGCAGTAGGCAGCCCCTCTAAGTCGGATCCTGTCTGGTTAAGCAGGGAGTCTGTGATCAACACGTGCTCTTGCCTTCCCGAGCTGGCACCTGCCACCTGTTCAGCACTGCTCTGCATCCCTGAGGTCGCCACCACTCTTTCATTCACTACCACATTGTGCCCCTCTGTCAAAGTGGGGAAGCGGAGTGAACCCTGCTCTGCAGCAGGTACAAGCACCCTCTCCCGCTCTCTCACCACAACGTACTGGGAATCAGGGAAATCCTGACCCATCAAGGCTCCTGGCCTGGCACCCTCTGACTTCATGATCCTCTCTGTAACAACCACATTACTTCCATGTGGTAAGTCACGGACTTCCACCATGCCCTGCAAGCTTGACGTGGGTGCCAGCACTCTCTCTGTCACCACTACATTCTCCTTAAAATGGGGGTCTAGAAAGACAGTGGCTGAGTGGGCAGGCGCCCCTGCAGAATATGACGTTTCTGTCATGGTGAAATTGGTCTCTGTGTGGGCCGTGGGAAGAGTTTGGGCGTCATGGTGCCCAGAGTGGGGTGCAAAGCTTGTTTCTGTGACCACCTCCTTGGACACGGTGCCTCCTCCTGTGCCACCGCCCATGTGCACTGGTGAGGCGTGCTGGTAGTGGCTGCCTGAGGCAAAGGCTTGTTCAGAGCTGGAAGCATTTTGCTGATCTAAGAACTGTGAATTTGTGTCATTAAGACTGAAACCTGATTCATTCCTGGAGCTTCCATCTTTCATGTTGATGTGTCTACCTATGCAGATTTCTGCTAGAGTCTTAAATTTGTCTCCTAAATCATCAAGGAAATGGTCATCAAGATCACCCTCAATAAAGCTGCAGCAACCAACAGAGCCATGAGGGGAGCCTGACTCTGCCCGGGAATAAACCAGGAGACAGTCGTTTGCAGCTTGGGCTTCATCTTCATCCGCGAAAGAGACAGCTTTCTACAGACAGAAAACAAAAGCAAGCAAAAGTTCATTAATGGCAGTTCTAGACATCATAAATTTGAAAATCAGAGTTGTTTGGTCAAAAAAGGTTAAAATAAGAAAATATAACTGAACTCACAGAAATCACCAATGAACCAAGGGCACTACCTAAAAGTGCTTTTTGAAGCTATCTTGAACCTGGCAGTACACGTGATGAGAAAAAGAAGTGCACTCTGGGATTAAATCAAAAACCTTGGGTACTATAACCATCTGCTGCTATTCCTATCAGCTATTTGTGACACCACTGCATCTTCACAAAGAGATTGCTTTTTATTTTGTTTCAGTGAATGAATTTCAAGTAGGTGTTTCTGGGAGACTGCTAAAATGATGCTGGAGAGTATCCCAACATTTAAACACAAATTTAATAAATACATGCTGACATGTCATCACCTGCCGTGCCCCTTTTCGCAAGCACAGCCTGTAGGATCACATCCAAGGAGCAAAACAGAAAAGAAATCACAAAGTTAAATTGCTTGCTAAGTACTGGAGCATGATCCAGCACACAAAGTATTAGGCTCTATTCAGGCCACTTTGCAACATGAAGGTCTCAAGTGGATCAATTCCGTTTGAAAGCAAAATCTGCAATGGGGTTGCTATCTGTGTATGTGCTTGCACCAGCTCCGGTTCCAGGAGTGAAGACAGCCAAGTCTTCTGGGCTTGCTGAACCAGCTTTACCTCATATGCTTGCTGGCTTCTGCTCAGAACCACTTTTCTGCCATGTCTGAAGTTGTAGAGCGTATATTGTCCCAGACATTTGTGTAATGTGGTATATATCCTGACCCAAATTGACTGTGTGTTTAGCTACATTTGACCCTGGAAGTAGGTACATAACCTGAAATGCTTCTATAAAAATCACCACACATCTGAAACTATTTGGATTGGTAACGTGTCTGGGTTGTTTTGGTTTTTTATTTTTATTTTTCTATCCTGTTATAATGAGATATTTTAGCCTCACAGAAGTTGTAAAAGCTACTCTAGTATGATCTTTACAAAGCCATCCTGTAAGACTTCAGCAGCCTGCAATGACTAAAGTATGTCTTTAATATTAGGAAGTGCAAAGGGCAGAAGGAAAGCAGAATTGCCACTGCTGCATCTGTTCACTCAGAAGACCAGTAGCTAGAACACTCAGAAGACATACAAGTGCATTAAGCTCAAATCCTTCCCTTCCCTTGCCTGAGGTGGCAATTCAAAGCTGCATAGCTACTCCCCTGCAGAGCCCCATCATCAGTCAGCTGCAGGGTGTGAAGATGTTTGTATAGGTGATGGTCAGTCCACACACTCCCTGGAATACAGAAGTGATACCTCCACTATAATGAGCTCACCAGCCTGCGGACTGTGTGATGCACGTTACGCAAAGAGGAATATCTGCAGTGAGGAGGAAGAGTCTATTGGTCAATGGTTAGATCACCCCCAAAAAAACCTGTCAGAAATCGGATTGCAACATTTGCTTCTGATTCTTCACTTCTGATTCATTCACTTCTGATGAATGTCCCTTTACCCAGGCTATCCAGCAAAGAGGTAAGTCCAGCCCCGCCTAATTCATCAGCTACTTTGAAAATGCAGACCCATCCTCTACCTTAGACCTCTATGGCTTATCTTTCAAAAACTTGCTCCATTATAAAGTTTGCAGCTGTGACTCATGATGAGTCATAGGCACCTCCCTAGAGGCCACTTCAATGGGCTTAAGTCCATGAGATTTATATTACATAGTCTTTCTCATGGCTTCTTCCTGAGCAAGGGCTTCCTTGGTCATTGCTGAATATTCTGGATCTCATCCTCAATGACCTCCCTTGAGTAGGGTTTCATTATGGAGGACCTTGTAAGAACCCAGTGCTACTGGACTGTGCATTGTCATGTGGTAAGTCCCACAGGTGAGCCTAACCCAAAAATACCTAATGCCAACTCCACATGCACACAACACTGGCCATTTTATCAGGAGTGTTTACATATACCTATCTACTCATCTATGTTCATAATAACATGAACAGCACTTCACGATGCTAAGTGTAAATATGAAAATACTGTTATTCGTGGGTCATATGCTTACGTCATTGAAGTAGTCTCTTAAAAATTCTTCATTCATGGCTCCTGCTGCTCCCACTGTGACTCCTCCTGCAGCCACTGTCTTGCCTTCTGCACCTGCCATGCCTTCAGCCCCTCCAACTGCCGTGGCTCCATATTCAGCACCAGAAAGGAGATTTCTTTGTTCTTCCCATCTTTCCCTGTTGATAGTGTTGTGGTACTCTCTTACATGAGAGGCAGAGCTGCCTCCTCCTGCTGCAGTTTCCACTCCATTCATTCCTGCTGCTGCTGCTGCTGCTGTTACTGCTCCGCTGGTTGCTCCTCCTGAGCTCCCCAGTCCAGTGGGTGGGATGAGGCTTAGCACTGGCTACATAAATAACACAAATTAGGAAGTGACATGAAAGATGCGCTGTCTAGCACATGGAACTCACCAAACCAGCAGCAGGGCTGGGTGGGACCTGGGAGGGTGCTGTTTTATGACTTGTTCGAATTCGTATTTGTACATGTTGCTGCAGAGAGTAAAGCACATCCTGAAATAGGGTGTAGCTTCCCTAACTGTGTTCCCAAGGAGGATCATGGAAGTGTTTCTATAGATCATTGTTTCCTTGAAACTCAAAGGGTTAGGAGTGAAAGAAGGGAAAAAGCTTCCCCAAAGGCATGCTTGCAAAACTCCAGAGGTCAGCTGTTCCAAGTCAGACTCTGCCCAGCTTTCCCCAGACACAAAGCTGGGGAGTGTGCACTGCCTGCTGCCTTGATGATGCTGCCTGGCCTATTCTTCTTTTCCAGCAGTTTGGCTACCCTGTAATTGTGTTTTATCAAGAATTTCGCGTAAGCATTGGCCCTAAATCAAAGTCTTCAATCTTTCTAATTGCGCAAAGGCAAGCCCATATCATGACCTTTTTTTTTCTTTTTTGAAAACTGGGTTTTGTATTATGACAAGGGCAAACTTCTCTTGGCATTCGCTGTTCCCTCTGCAGATCTGCACTTTTTTCCTGCCACCTCTGCATTTTTTTTTTAAAGAATTTACTCTGTTTAAGAAGGCAAATACAAAGGGAAGTCACTTAAAAATTAACCTGAAACTAAACTAGAAACTAAGGTTTATAACCCATTCTTTCACTGCTTTACCATGCTCCCAAACAGACAAAGAACATTCCAGGCCTGAAAATGCAAATGTTTCACTCTTTACAGCACCAATGCTTTTCCCACACTCCTATCTCCTGCTTAGATACTATCAACATTTGCTTGCTTGCTTCCCCTTTACTTTGGAATTTAAACAGCATGGATGGTGTTTCTAGAGCTGCTGGTGGAATTCATCTTCTGTGCATCCTTCACTGAGCCTCAAGGGGTTAAATTTAATTAATGTTCATGAGCGGTTAAAATCTGCTGTGCACCTTGGAAACATCAGTCCCTTATGTGGAATAGACAAGTGCCAAACTGAATGCTTGGACAGACATCAAAGAGAACTGCTATTAAGAGATACATGCCTTCTCCTCAGGAGCTGCACCTTCACTGTTCCACTGACGCAACATCGCTTCGCTGTAGTCCGGTATCGCAGCAAATCCCTTTGCTCCTGAGCCACAGGGACACAGCAGCAGTAACAGTGGAATAACTACGGGGAGACAGAAGTTTCTCATGAACTATGTGATGATTAGTGTCAAAGCTTACAAGTAGTCAGTACTAAAGTTTGGTCAGCTCTCGTACCAAAACATCTCTTGAATGAACTAGTGATCAATATGAGGGCTGATAGAAGAGTGAAGACATGTTGCCAAATATTCAAGGCTATTTCCTAGAAACACAGCCCAGGATGGTTTCCTAGAGAGTAAATTGACAATTAAGCTGTCTGGGCCTCAATCCTGCCAATGACCACGTGTATATAGCTATACTTCTATCGAAGTTCTTACATACCAAAACTAAGCCCTAAATATCACTGTACAAGCTCAGCATTTCTAGCTCCTCCTGTTCATTTACTACTAGATAACAACATGGCATCATGTAAATTCCAGCTCACCACTCCTGTAACACGTATAGAGCATTGCCTGGGGAATTCAAAACAATCCAGTCTGAGGAGCAGAGCATATTCACGCGGCATGAAATTTGTGTTGTCACAGCCAGATTGCTACAAGTGATAAACCATTGCCATTTTAAATACAGCACTAGTACACATGGCCACATGGCCCTGACAACAAGCTCTCTTCTCTTACATTCAAGCTTCTATTTTGTCTCACCAAAAAAACAATGTATGCTGCTCAGAGCAAGGGATCAGACCTTGGTCTGCAGTGAGGGAGAAGAGAGTGGAGAGAGTGCTGTGGTTTCAGTGGGAAGAGTTAGGATTCACATCAGGAGGTGTGGGAAACACCAAAAGGATTCCATGCTGCTTCCCCACCTGTTATTTACAGCACCGTAAACAAATATTAAAGTGGCACATATTAATTTTAAAATGCACAGCTAGAAATCCTTTGAGGGTGAAATGCTGATGTTACCAAAATTAGTTGGGGATTTGCCATGACTTCACACAGACTAGGAATTTACGCAGAATATATCAAGATGATAAAACCTGGGAGCCAAACTGTTTTTTTCCTGATGCCTTGCAGACCATGTTTACAGTGCTTCTGAGATAATATGAAACAATTACTTACGCAGCAAAAGTAAAAACGCCAAGATGATTAGTGCAATTGCCGCTGGTCCCAGACCCACTGACTTAGTGCCAATATATTTCTCTTTGCATACTCCGTCATCCGTACACTTACAAACACTTAGTTGCAGAGACTGTGCTTGAGCACAGCTGAATCCTTGGTAATCCTTTATGAGAATGGGAACTTCAGTTCTGCCTGGCTTCAGGTTTTGTGGTGCCAGCTGTATGCTCGTGCCTGAGGCAGAAGGGAGAGGTTAAAGAAGAAGAAAAGACAAATAAGAAATCAGTGGAAAGGATGCTGACTCCTGTAAACCAAGGGAAATAAAACCTTCACAGCCTCCCAACAAGCCCTCTACAATCAGGACTAGTCAATGCAATGGAATTAAGTTTTATTAGCAGCTGCTACAGTGTATGTGCACTTACGTTAATCAAGTCATCCATGCTGGTAACAAATCATCCGTGTTCACTTGCAGCCTCAGGAAATTGTGAAGAGTTTCACATCACCATAAACTTACAATGGAAGACAGCCCAACCACCTACATAAAGTTAACCTTCATGCCATTTAGATGGCTAAAGGCCCAATTCACAAAAAACCAGTTTTTGTCTTTAAGCGGTTAATATGTTGTTGGGCACAGACAGAGTCTAGGGAGCCAACATATCACCTGCTCCTGCGTCCCTGTCACATCAAGGACACAACTAGGCAAGAGAAGCCTAAATGATGTTCCCAGCTAGGGAGCAACATCCTATTTGGGAAAGCTGTGTTCCCTACAATTCCAATCAGTATGGCTGCAAATGTGGTAAGAAAAACTACGAAGCTTCCTTCCTGGTCCTAAATCTGGTCATAAGGATAACTCTGTTGATTGCTTTGCAGTGTTATGCTGTAGGATTACAGTGGACAGAATAAAGAGCCTGAGAAGAAAAAAGTGGTTTTTGTGCCTTCAATCCACCTGAAGCTTTTCCTTCTAGCATTTCCCAGACTTATATGAATGGAAATGTAAGAAAAAAAATTCTCATCTCATTTTGAAGTACTCATTAAAATTATTTATTTCTGACCTATTTTTGTTCCTACTACTATGCTGAACAATCTTAGACAGGTTACATTGTATGTACTTTCTTCAAGGCTCACTGTGCAGACTGATTTGTGTATTAACTGCAGCCAGTAACACAACCATATTTTCAAGCTCAGTTTTAATAAAAAACAATCGTCCATCACTACATGCCTTGTGTGGGAAGATGAGAATGGCTTGATGTCAGCATTACCCATGAAATCCTTGATCATCAAGCAAGGCAAAGATGGTCCAACTGAGGGAACACGACAAACCCCAGAAGACATGACTGTGCTTTTAGAGCCATTACAGAGAAGGGAGAAGAACATGAGTGATTTGCCTTCATGCCTGATTCCATATATATGCGTTTATTTTGTCTATATCAGCCACACGCTCAACTTGACTAGAATTAAAAAATTACAACAGTAGGACTCCAAAGAATGGAAAGTAATAAAAAAATACATTTTCTTACCATTTCTAGATGCAATTATCCATTTTTTTGCTGTCCCTTCTGGCTCATCAATGACAGTAAAACTGAAGGGATCACTGTTTGGGTAACCATCCAAATCATTCGCTGTAACATCAACTAATTTTGCATCTGAACACACAGTCTGCACAGGGTTCACAATAACTGGGCAGTTATCATTCTCGTCTCTAACCTGAATAATGACTGTGCCGGTGGCAGTTTTCTTTGGAGAATCTAAGATTTTAAAACACAAAAATTTGAATTGAAAAGTGCAAAAATTTAATTTTAAAATAAAAACCCTTTATATTTTCCAAGGCACAAACAGTGCTGCAATAAGTTGCAAGAGCTCTCCCTGGAGCTTACAGGAGCAGTATTTCATTCCTAATGTTAACAAACATATTGACAAAGTCCTTCTGAAGGCAAACTGTTTAACTATTTTAACTAAAAAAATAAATAAATATCCATTTCCTGTGTATAGTAACACAGAAACATGCAGATTATAAAAGGAGAAAGCTTAGGACTCTGAAGTCTGCCAGTCAGCTTACTGAGATACTGGCAATTTCTACTTTGACAAGGGATGTTCCTAGCAGATCTAGTCTTTGCGAAGATTTTTGTAAAAGTTCACCTCTGTCTAATGAAAGAAGAGGAATGGGCATCTGGGGAATCTATTCCAAGGTTCACTCTATTTCAATGAGTTGCCAGTGTCTCTCCTCCAAATATAGAGCTTATGGAAAACCACAGTAGGTGCCTAACTTTAAGGGAGTTAAAGACAGGGAGGTTAAACCAACTATGGTTGTTAAAATGAAAATTAAACCCCAAACAAACCAGTTACTGTGAAAACAAAACCCTCTCAACTTACCAGTAGTTACAACCAACATGGTGAGAGTGTAGGTACCATTTACTACATAAGGCGATTCATAATCGAGGTTTTTGGCAAGTCGGATTTCACCTGTGACTGGGTCTATTGTGATCCAGTTTGCTGTATCGTTTCCTTTCATGTATCTGATTAAAATTTAATATAAATATATACAGATTTATAATGAGGAAAACAACCATCAATGGAAAGCAGCTTCACAGTATGTTTACTCTTTGTTTAAAGCAGAGACCTAAACTCTAGACCTAAGGTGTGACGCTCCTGCCACTGGAATTAGTTTCAATGTGAAACCTAAGATTATAAACCTATCCTGAATGCTGAAACTCACTTTTTCCCTCTAGAGGCAGGATTTATATATGGAGGCATTATAAAAAGTAGACTCAGAGAGCAGGAGAGGGAGCTGTGCTGCTGGTCATCATCCTCCTCCTCTCTGTCCCTGCTTTCACCAAAAGCTGAGTGGCAGCCACCCAGAAGAGACTATATTACAGGCATGACGGAGGGGAGTCCACCGTTGGGTATACACCTCTTCTGGCCTATAGCATTTGTAAAAGCCACACCAGTGATTCAACAACATTTCAGTTGAAGAGCCGCAATTCAAAATCTAAACACACACATGCAAACTTCTCTATGTTACACCCTTTCTGCCTCTACTTTACACCCTTTCTGTCGAACTACTAGATATTTCTGCATATTTCTTCCTAACATTCTGAAGACGACAAAGTTGATGAGTAAATCTACTTACAAAAGAAGACAGGCATGACAAAACAGCATGAAAGCACAGACAGCTTCAGCACAAACAGTCATGTCTCACCGTATACAACAAAACAACTAGGATTTTCATATCAGCTATTTTCTACAAAATATTGATGATGATGATAATGATGTTGTTCTAGGTGTGAATTATGCGTGGTAGAAGATAATTGCCTCTGAAATTATTTCAATTCAAACCACATATTTTTACATATTTTTTATCTGATTGCTGACTACTCAGTTATGATGGTTGTAAAAAGATTCTTACATAATGCGCTCTGCTGTTCTTCCAGTGTCTTCATCATAGGCTTGATACTGTCCAATAACCTGTCCTATCTGCAGTTTCTCACTTGCTTCAATAATTTTAGGGCCTCTGGGGAACACAGGACCTTCCCGCACATTAATCACATTAATTTTGATTGGAATTGTTTGTGCTTTATAAGTGTGTTTAATCGACTTGTGGAACTCTGCTTTGTTTGTTACAACGATACCCAAGTTTAGGCTTTGCATTTCTTCATAATCCAGTTCCTAGAGCAAGTAAAAAAAAAATTATTCAGAATTTGACAGAATCTGATACTTGACAACATTCATACACTTAATATTTAAATAATGCTATTTAAATAACAAATCAAAGAAGAACGGTTTGTTAACACATTACTCTCAATACATAATACTTCAGCTCTTTAAGGGCATATGAGGAAGATTATTCTTCTTATGTTTAATCAAGGGCATTGTAAGTATGTCTTTATACTATTGAATTTAAATTAAGGTATGTATTATGAGACCTACCCATATATTCTGTCTTTAATTTCAGTGAGTCAGTGCTCAGCATTACTTGGCTCTTCCAATTTTTTTTTTTAATTTTAAAACCAATTCATTTACTTAACAATTCCTATCAAGTTTATGCAATTATCAGTTTTTAAGATAAGGAAGATAAGCATATGTGTTACCACTGTTGCCCAACAACGAGGAAAATCTGAGGACTTCTGCCCCACTAGATACATTTGAGATCACCCAGAAAGTAAATGATAAAGCTGGACAAAATTATTCTGCTTGGAATTATTGAATACACCAGCAAAGAATATACCAAAAGAAGAATGTCCATCATGTAAATACTAACTGAATATAAGTAATTTGTATGCTAACTTAAAAGGAATAAATTATTCTAATATTTAAAGAAGACTCTCTAAGGAATATACTAACCTTCACAACAGTCAAAATTCCTTCATTTGTCTGGGCATCTGTTACTATACGAAAAAAGCCTCCTTCATTACCAGAAACAAACGAAAAGTTTGCCAGCCAGTTATCAGAAAACTCTTCATCTTTATCAAATACTTTTATTCGCATAATTTCCACATTTGCTCTGTTTTCTTCAATGCTTCCTTCAAACTGCAATTGAAAAACACCCTTCTTTAAAAAATTGTCATAATTTACCTCATTTCATCAGTGCAAGAAAGTTTGTACAACCTCGTATTAAGCAATGGGATACTGGCAGGTGTAGGAACATGCCAAATATTGTGATAAATATACTTACTGTACGACTTTCAACTACAGGCAGATTGTCATTGACATCCAAAATCTTGATTTCTAAAGCACATGTCGCAGCATTCCCACCTACTTCACCACCACGGTCTTTTGCTTCCACCACCAAAGAATAGCTACTTTGTGTCTGCCACAATAAGAAAAAAGTGTTTAAACCAGGCTAAAATTTTTTCCTTCACTATACCGTCTCTTAAATTTTGGTAATCTCTCTTGTGGCCAATTACAATTCCTCCCTAACTAGTAGTAAATCTCACACACAACTACCTTGACGGGCTCTGCTGGAGTAGAACTGAGGCTTTGAAAAGGATTTAGGACTTTTGCATCTCCCCAACGAAGAGTTAGACTGTACTTACATGGCAAATGTAAAAAATTTCAGTGGGTATAGACAGGGACAAGGCCACCGCTACCTGCATGTCAGGACAGGGCTAGAAGCAGAGATGTTGCCCTCAGCCACAGGGCTAACATCCAGATCACCATCTGCTGGCCAATGAAAATTCATGCAAGAGCAGGTAAAGTTGCTAGTAATACATGGCTTCCAAAGCTGTTTCACAGCAGCACCCATCCTAACTCTTTGCACTGTAATTTGCACAGAAGGCTGCAAGAATTTAGATGGAGTTGTCAGCTTTGCAGATGGTGATCTGGGTTGTCTTTGCCATATTGTCTCCAGCACAGAGAAATGATCCCTTGCTTCTGCCCTGGCTGTATGGGACTGACAGAAATCAACAGCCACCAGACTAGTGCTGCACTGGAGAGGTGACAGAGGGAACACAACCTCGATCTGGTCACCTGCTCTCTCAGACCCTCGAAAAACATGCATCAGATAGACAAGGCTTTAATCCGAAGGAAGGTAAGAGAGTCAGCTCTCCAGCCTGGCAGACAGAGAAGAGGGTGACACAATGAGAATTAGAAGACTGCTGTTAACAGATCAAAAATGGAAGGGTGTTTTTTACCTCTCTGTCAAGGTTTATTTTTGCTACTCGAACCTCGCCAGTATCCTTATCCATACTGAATGCAGCACTGGGGCTTTGGGAGATGATCCTGAAAGCAATTTTGGAATTTAGGTTATTTGGCTCATCTGCGTCTGTTGCATTTATCCTTATTACAATTGTACCTGGAAAAAAGCAAACAAAACGTACGTTTAAGATGCCATGCATTGCCAAGTATTTTTACTGTACTGTCTCAAATTAACAGATTGTTGTCAGATGCACTGCACAATTTTCTGATGATCTTGCCTTTATTTAATTAATAGAGGTGAACAAGTGTCCCTAAAATCCAAATAGTACATATTAATAGCATATCGTCTAGCAAAAAAGAACACTGTATCCACACATCTTTAACTCATAGAATTCAATGCACCAGTTTTTTAGAAGAACTCAAATTCTCTAAAAAATCCTGATAGAAAACTGGAGGTATCACACAGAGAAAAAGTGTTTGAATAAGCTGCATTTCTGTCATATATTATTCTAAAGGGAACACTATTAACTCCTCTACCTGAGCATTACTAAAATAACTGCTCTGTATTGATGCCCTCCAACAGCTCCACTCAAAATACATGTTTGTCATCCTGGTGCAATCCCCTCAGAGCTTCTGGCAATGGAATTTTTTCCTCTGGGAAAGGGTGTATCTCAGTGCCCAGTGCCTGACTCTGAACTTGAGCAAAGAAGCAGTTACCGTATAGCTGCTACTGACTTGAAAGAGAGCTGAGGAAACTCAATGCCTCACCGAAGTGGATGGTCAATAATTTGTTTCTTCAGATTATCATGACATTGAAAGGGACCCAATGTCAGGTATTTATTGCGTCGTTTTACTCCAGATTTTCTTATCTTCTGGTATATAATCTGTTGGTCTCATTGCTTACTGACATCAACAGTAAAACTGCTACTACCTTGTTCTTAGAAGGTTAGGTCACAGCAATATATTCGCAATAGTTAAGTACCTCTCCAGCCCATAGGCAAAGCTGGCCTTTTTATGAGCAAGGCAGAGTGGAATCTCTCTCAAATAGTCTGGGATTAATAGGCAAGAAGACAGACTGCATTTCCTGTACAACTCCTGATGAAAGACTCAGGTCCCTGGATTTGTGGTAGCTTTGACATCAAATCAAAGATGCCATAAGAGGAAGTGTTGTTCTTTGTTACCTTTATGTGGATATTTTCCCATGATCACAGTTTAGTGCCAAATAAAAACTTGCATTCCTATGTGAATAACCAGCCTGTGCAGGCAAGAGAATGCATCCTTGTTACTTCAGATATGGTGCTGCAAAGAGTACATTCACTTGTGCCCTGGCATGTGTGTGGGAAAGCTAAGTGGAAAAAAAAGGCCCAAAATGTTACCTGTTTCACTTAATTCTTCAACAGAACCAACAAAAACCTCATGAGAAAACACTGGAGAGTTGTCATTTATATCCACAACTTTAATTGAGAGATCTATTGGCTCTTCCAGTTTTGCTCCAGTCTTATCTAGTGCATGACCTCTGACCTGAAATAATACAGACAGAAACAGTAAGTAGATACGAGTCACTGTAAAATACATAATTACATTGACAAAATAGAAACATATAGACATATATACTATATATATAACAAAAGCATATATAATCCACTTTTAAGTATGCATATACACACAAGCATACAAAAACAATTAATCTAAATGAAGCAAATACACTTGAACAAAGCAAATAAAAAATCTACAGGTGTCCACCTATAAGGAAAAATTTATTATTGAACTTACAAGCAGCACTGGAGTCTTTTCTCTGTCAACCCGTCCTGTTATGTTCAGGTATCCAGTCTTTCCATTGATAACAAATAATCCATAAGGGGGTTCTGTTACTCCTTGACCAGATATAGTATAAGTTACCACTATCCCTGTATCTTCAAGATCAGAATGTATCTAGCAGGAATGTAATAGAGTAAATAACGTTCAGTAAAATAAACCATATTTTAAAATGCAAAGATAATATTTTTTTCTGCTTTTGCAATGAAGAAACAAAAATAAATATGAACCATATTTTCCTGCACTACTTTGACTGTGGGGATGTTGAGATGAATCCAGGAAGATTTACATGTTCTGTCTGAGGATCTCCACCATATAGTGGAGAGGTCTGTGGGAGAAGAAAATTGGGACTGCTTGGACAAAGAGAGTGGGACAGGATACAAATAAAAGGAAAGGCTGGAAAACCACCATGATAAGGTGAAAAGCTGGACTAAGGGAAGAAGGAGCAAACTGGCTGATCAAATGGATGGTGGCAAATAAAATGTAGAAAAAAAAAAACAAGGGGAAAAACCACGACCCTGAGTCCAGAACGATTAGTTCTGCAGGGGAGAGTGAAGTTACTTGAACAAAGCCTGGAAATAAAATATGACAACTTTTGAAGGAAGACTCGAACTAAGCTAGCGAGTGTGATCAGGACTAAGGAAGTGATAGGGTGGAAGAAAAAAGGTCAAATCTGGAGAGGAACAAGTAGAAGAGTGTGTATAGACTAGAGAATATACCCTTCCTCTGTTGTCAGCAAATAGTTGAAACATCTGGAAAAGTGCATGTGCATTGTGCCAGCATCACCATCAAGAGAAAGCGCAAGCAAAGGGTAACAGCCTCCTACCATCTGCAGTTACTTTACATGCTGAAGTGACCAGTGGGGTGAATTCAGGTTTCAGCACTGGTGCTGAACCAAACGCATATCACTCTTGAATAAAGGATAATGCCTCAGTTATTTTTAGCCCTGTTTCCTAAAAAATTAGATATACATAATCAAGTTCCATGTACATCTTTTTGCACAATCATTGCCAGTGGTTTTGGGCCACAGTCGTCAAGTTTAACCACAGCTAAGTAGGGATGGTGAAGTGAAGAAACTCGAAGATATTTCATTCCCAATAGTTTTATTAAAGCTGGTGGCTGAGAAAAGATGAGAGACTGAGCCAAATCAGGCAGCAAGAGAAATTCATCTACTGAAGGAAAGAAACAGAAGGAAATGTGCCAACCTCCAATGGACATTCAATAGTCCTTCAGAAGTCAAGAAATATTAGTGCATATGTTTAGGGCAGCCATATACTTATTCTACATTTGTATTTTTATGTATATTCTGTATTTCTCTCTTTTCTGGGCTTACTCTAGCAATTGGATTCTTATAGGAATTGTCCTCCTCTTCCCGTATGAAAGCCGGAGGGACTATCCATTCTCGTTTCTGTCTGACTAGGCTGTTGGGGTGCGACAACATGCCAGTCTTGACACTTCGATTATAAACCTGTGAAAAAACAAGGTTGAATGTCAGCATTACATTTAGCCATTTCAGCTGAATACTTTATTGCTGCTGTAGACCAGACCTCTGAATAACTTTTACTCTTTTGATACCCAGTAGCTTCAAAATCATGGAGCAATATTAGCCTTCCATGCCAGAATCTAAGCGCTACATGTTCCTCAAGCTGTTTGAAGACGAAAACTATACAGTCTTTTCATGATGACAAACTTAGGTAAGACAGGCTTTAAACACACGAGCAAATTCCCATGACTAGGGGTTGGTGCAAATGCATGTTCTGGAAGATTTAAATGCTTGTCATCAGATGTGGGAAGAGGTTTGTCTCTAAGGCTGTTTAAACCACCATTTCTGCATTATTACCCTGTTAAGCATCCCACCAATACTGCCTTGCACTCAGCCTTCTCTCTGCAACAGAATACACGAAACAGCAGGCCCCTATTCAACCCATCCATTGCCTCTGCTATCCTTGCTCAACCACCCCTTATTCTCACTCTGCATGACACCCATTGTCCTCCTGGCCAGCTTAGTCCCTACTGTGCCTGCCAACTTCCAGATTAACAACCAGAAATGTTTCCACAATTGATATCTTCCATAAAAAAATAGTTGATTTAATTTCTAGAGTTAAAGAAATAACTAAAATTTAGTATTTCAGGGGAAGTTTCTCAAAGTTGACCACCACCCAGCTTGATAGATGTAGAAATCTCTTTGTTTACATTTTGGCGTTCATTTCATTACTTATTACACAGCTTTCATGCTTCAGAAATTGAAAAAGTCAAGATGAAGTAAAAGTCAACTGAAGTAAAGCATGCCTTTGACATTTGCTCTTTGCTCAGATAACACTCCTTCAGATACAGATAAAGAAAAGTTTTCCATTATTTTGTACCTCCACATAGAGTCCATTTCCATAATTCAGACAGATCTGCAATAGAAGTTATGATAATCATTATTAATTCTATGCCACTTCAACAGTACTAAAACTTAAATGACACAACCTACCTCATAAGAATAGGAAAACCATAAGGAAGAGAATGTCTTATTTCTATCAATCAATATTTACTATTTATCCATAACAGCTTCTGAAAAATATACCCATAACCACTCACATTAAAAACATACACTGTAATTATATAATTATAAAGTTTTGCACTTTTGTCCCAGCAGGAAAGGATAATAAGCAATTTTTTTTTTTAAAAAAAAGCATAAATAATAGTCACTTTTAAACAACCATTTTTCAATGCTGAATAACGTTTCAGTATTCTGGAAAGATAGGAATTTGCCATTGATTGAAGTAAATATGGGTTGTCAGCAACACCCTCTCCCGGGCAAATCATGGACTATACAGGCTTTGGTGGACTACTAGCCACACAAGATAACAATACAGTTTAGGTAAGGTTTAAAAGCAAGGAGTAATCAAAGCATCTACCGAAGTGTAAATGACAGAAGCAGCTCTCTACTCAGCACCTTGCTGGGAGAATAAATGGCATATGTACATCCCTAACTCGAAACAAGGCAGACACGTGTGCATGCTAGCAAGCAAACCATGCTTGTTCTGACAAAACCTTGTATGCCAACATCCAGTATTGGGACTGCTCATCTCTTCATGCACCAGGACAGCCCAGGACAGCCCAGGACAGCTATGCATGCCCTTAAACACCATGCTAGACGGAAGGAACTGGAGCCATCAGCCAAGTTACCAGAGACTCTGAGCTTATGTCTGCTCTGCACACACCAAAGATTCTGCAAGTACCAAAATAACCTCAAACAGTGCAAAATTGCAGGCATTGGGAAACAACAACAAAAAAGGTTATTAAGACATGTGAAACCAACAAACAGAACTATTAACCTTTGTATAGGCAAAGAAGAGAATACTTTTATTGTTCTCAATATTACATCTACCTACATTTTTCATTTTAGGTGATTTTTTCTTTTTTAACATTAATGACTAGAGGCAAAGCAGGTGCAGAAAAGGTGATTTCCTGCTCAAATAAGTCAGGGAGTATTTCTTTACATTCACTTTGACTGGTTTCTATACTGTTGATTGGGCTCTCCCCATTCCTCCATCTGACTCAGCTCTGATTGCTGCATGAACAACAGTGTTTTGAAAAAAAAGATATGATCTCTTTCCCACACAATACAGCAACGCTGTGGACAGTGTTGAGCAATACAGCAGACTGCTGTTTGGACTTGCACAACAAAACTGCTTTTCAAATGGTAACCTTCCCACTACACGTATTCTGAAGACAAAAATGAGCAAGGATTAAGTTCCCTAACGGATATGCATTGTGAGGGCTACAGGATCTTACACCTTAGTTGCTTTCATGAATATTCTTATTTTTTAGCTCTATGGATCTTTAAAATTTATCTTTATGATTAATGACATTGTACCAGCAACAGTGACAGGAGAAATTTGGTTCTTAATCAAAGTTTTCCAATAGAAGCTGTGACTTTTGGAAGTCGAGTAGTTGTCAAGATGTCATTATGAACATCCTTGTTTGTTCTTACTGGTAAGCTGAAAGGGTAAGTGTTTCTGTCTCAATAGTGAATGGACACAAAAGGCACAAGATGAGAAGTTTCCTTGTATTGGAAACCTGAAAACTGCTGTGCAAACAAAAGCATCTGAAGTTCAAGAATAAGCAGGTCTTCCTCTGAGAGGCATACTGTGAAAGCGGAGAAAATCCCATTAGTCATTATAATCAGTGTCTTTCATAAAGATAACTAAAAGTAAAAATCAGTTTGTTTGCTTAGTAGGCAAAGCAGACTCAAAACATTCTGGTTTATTAGTAAAACAGTTAAAAAATGCTTTTGCTCTTGTTTTTGCCAATCTATAGTTCACAGAATATCTCACAAGGGACTTCTAAGATATCTACAGAAGGTCTTTAAGAGTTGCAATTTTATTTACAAGATGCGTAAATACATGTGGAACAAATATATAAAGGGATCCTGCATTTTTACAGAAAATTTTTAAAGGCTAAAAAAACTTTAAAAAAGGGAAAAGCACTTTTCAATGATATTTTCTTTAAGGAAAAGTGAAACGTCACCTAACAGGTGATGAACTCTGAATTTTCCTTTTTTTAATATCCTAGAGCTGCCTTCTATTAAATGGCTTACTAGGAGGAGGAGAGCCCCGTCTGTGAGTTGATATGGATCATAGCCTTGGCACAAAAAAATGATATCTACTGATGACATCTGTTGATGACAGAGAGCTGAGAAGCCATTGTCAGAAGGAAGCTGGATGGTTCAAGAAAATTAGGTGGAAAACCTGAGGCCTGAAGTAATAGAAATGGAATGAAACGCTACAAGAAAGCAGCAGGAGTAGGCGAAAGGGCAGGAAAAAGAAGGGTGTGACTGCCATATATGGGGAGTACAAGGCTGCTCTTGCCTAAATCCATGTTCATATATAGTCAGGAAGTGACTAAAGGACAGATTTTGAGCACACACCTTAGTTTTATAATGTAAAGATGGAGACTGATCAAGCTAGGAGGCACGCTACACTATGAAACAGTAAGTCCAAGAAATGTCGTCTTTCACGTACATCAGGAGATATGGATCTCACACCTCCAATAAGTACATCTGCTGTTGAAGACAATGGGCAAGTGGAGATCTTCCACACTTAAGAGAAGTAGTCTGAAGAGACTATCCAAGGTTATCTACTAATCCATCTCCTGGCCCTGGAGCTAGATTAACTACACTAAATGCTTCCCAACAGCTGTTTAACCTGTTATTAAAAGTGAATGATGAAGGTCCCACAGCCTCACCAGCCAACCTAAGATGGTGCCTTAATTTATCCAGCTTTAAAGATGGAAAAGTCTGCTAATTTTTTATACTAATTTTATTATCCTAATTTTTAGTTCTTTGTAGGTTGATCATACTGATGTTTGGATGAGATTCCATTTCAGACTAAGGGACGCAAATTCACACCTCTAAATTAACGCTAAGTGGCTAAACTTCTGTTACACTAAGCATAAACACCATAAATACAGCCAATACAGACAAGGACATCAGACAGTCATTAATGTGCCCCAAAGCCAGCCCACATTACTATTTCTCTCTGGACTCCACCGAGTATGTCTACTTTGTAAGCCCAATACGAGACGATTTATAGAGCAAAGCAGTTGCTGCTGAGAACTCAACACTTCACAACTCATGTTTTGTGGCTGTTACTTCCTAGTCCCACAGACCAAACCCACACAACAGTTGGATGGATCTCCCAACACAGATCCACCCAGGAGGGATCAGATTCACACACTTTGGAGATTTGCTTTGGAAGCACAAATTGATCCAATCAAATAGGTGTCAGAATCTACTGCACCCTCTGCTTACCATAACAGAAATTCAAACACCTATATTGAGATGTCTTAATCTCAAACTGAATTTCCCTCTCTGCCTTTCCCCTCTTTCCCCTTTTCTTTGCAATTACTTTGTGTCTCTGAAATTTATCACGCATCTTATGCACTTTCTTTTCTCAGTTTCCCGTTCTTTAATCTCTCTTCAAGAATCACAAAAAAACAAATTTCCTGATTTTAGATCACATTTTTTGCTTTCCTCTAGTCTCTCATGTTCACATTCACTTTATTCCTGTCTGGTATCCAAAATAATACACCACTGTAGTTCCACATGCTGGATAAAATACTAGATCTTATGCAATTCTCATCTGCTTTCACATTTTACCATAGCACTGGTCTTTCCTCCTTTTTTGTAACAATATTCATAGAATCACAGAACAGCTTGGGTTAGAAGGGACATTAAAATTCATCTAATTCCAACCCCCCTCCATGGGCAGGAACATCTCCCACTAGACCAGGCTGCTGGAAGGTCTATCCAACCTGGCCTTGAACAATTCCATGGATGGGTCATCCACAGCTTCCCTGGGCAACCTGTTCCAGTGCCTCACCACCCTCATGGTGAAGAAATTCCTCCTTACATCTAGTCTAAATCTACCCCTTTCCAATTTATATCTATTGCCCCTAGTCCTCTCACTACAAGCCTTTGTGAAAAGTCCCTCCCCAGATTTCCTGTACCCCCTTCAGGTACTGGAAAGTTGCTATAAGGTCTCGTGGGAGCCTTTTCTTTTCCAGGCCAAACAATCCTAACTCTCAGCCTGTCCTCACATGGGAGGTGCTCCAGCCCCCTTATCATCCTTGTGGCGCTCCTCTGGACACATTCCAGCAGCTCCATATCCTTCTCATATTCCAGAACTGGACACAATACTTCAGATGAAGTCTCACAAGTTGTTAAGTGGTTGAATCAGTGCACAGATGCTCGTAAATATTTTTACCGTGTTTTAACATGGTAATAGAAACTAGTCTGCTTTGAATCAGCTCACCTTTGCTCATTCTAAAACTAAGTGTCAGATTTTTTTTTTTTAATGTAATTCTTTCTGTGAATTTTGAAAAGTAATTGCTACCGGCTCTGACATTACAATAGTGATCTAATGTATTCTGGACTAAATTTCATTATACCCAGTCAAAGTCTGACGTCCCAACCATCAAGGAAGTACAATTTGAGAAGACATTCAGAGAAGAAATAAGTTTGTCTGCTCGTGTAGTAAGATTAATATACCTGTCATGTCTTCTTTCACTCAAATATAGTAAGTGTTCTAAGATTTCCTCTCTTGATGACATAATGTTCACCTCTTTCAGAAATAACCAAGAAACCTCCCAGCCTAGTAATCGTCAATAGCCGTGCCCTCCCAGCAGGTCCATGGTTCTGGGTGCATGCCCTGGGCAAATGCTGAGTCAAGTCCAACCCTAAGGGTGCAATACTCTCCAGCATGCCTGGATATCCCTGGAAAAAGGTTGGAAGTAGGGATATGGGGATAGTAGTTGTGAACTCCATGAGGTACCCAACAATGAAGACAGAGGGATGCAGCCGACAGGCAGAGAGAAAGACAGATGACAGATAAAGGAAAAACAGGGAGAGGAAGAACTTGCAGTTCTCAAAGCTTCTAAGGTAGAACACACTTTGGGAAGGCGCTGCTTTTAGAATTATTTTGGTTTTCAGTAGTTTCTTAAGGTTTTTAAGTTATCAGTGCCATTTTGCATGTCATAAACCAGAAATTACTGTAATCCAATGCTCTCAAACAAGCAACTAGACTTTCCACCACATAAATGTCTTTGTTCCGATTAGAGGGAAAAAAAACAAACAGAAAACTAAACAAACAAAAAGGCAAAACCCAGCAGCGCCTCTCTCTCTCTCTCTCCTGACATCAACCAACTAAGGCAGCTTTATTTGCTCTAATATTCTATCCAACAACAAGGCATTTGGGCACCAAACTGAGTTCACTCTTAATATATAATACCCTGCCCCAGCTTTGGCTGAGACTGAGGATGATGAGGACTGAGAAAAGTAATTATCCTCTTTTCTTCATGCAAAAGCAGCAGCATCCTAAGTCACGGCAAGGTCACCAAACTGGATAACAGTGTGACTTCAGGAATTACAGAATTGGTGAAAACTTTTGTACAAGTGGCACTCTGCAGGTTTCCCATTGCTCTTTTGGGCAAAAAAGAGGAGAAAACATTTTCCAACCTAACTGTAACTCCCAGCTTGCTGCAAAGAACAGGGATAACTGTTGCTGGCTGACTTGTGGCCAACCACAAGTCTACATTAAAGTTATCAGGCAACTCATCTCCACCTAACAAATTTGATTCTGCGGGATCTAGAGCTCAGGGAGCAGGGTCTCGGTCTGCAGCATCCACCAGCCTAACGACGCAAGAAGCTGTTACTGAACGCTGCCCAGTTCCTTGACAGCTCCACGACCTGGCCTACACCCTCGCCCTCGTCTCAGCGGCGGCGGCTTGACTTCCGCAAGGCATTTTGCCAGCTTGGAAAGGTGAAGAGCTGAAGAACAATGCTGCAGATCTGAAGGACAGCTTCCTGTAAAATATCTAGGAATGGCTACAGCGTTGTAGTACAAAATCGGTCCAAATCAAACAAACTAGGCATTTTGGCATCACTTTATGTGACATTCCTCGCTTTTAGCCTGAAAAGATATCTGATAGGATGGAAAGTCTAAAGGGTGACAGCTACAAAACGGTGAGGGCAGGGAAGAAGGAAGCCTGGAGTGTTTTGGATTGTTAAGAATTTGGTCTCATTTCTCTAAGGCAACAAAGACCTCCATTAAATCATATCTTATGATACTTTTTCCCTCCTGGCGCTGTTCTTTTGACAAGGCAACACAATTTGCTAGTACAGATATTGTGCTAGACATGAAGACGACAACAGGATGAACTCTTCACCGCGTTCCTGCTCCTCCTGGCATCTCAAAAACCCCACACCCACCCGCGATAACGTCCTTATCGGGGGTTTTTCTACCTCCGCTTGCTTTCGGGCAGAGAAACGGTGAATTGCTTTTTACCTTCTTTCCAAAGAAAGGGAGCAGACCCGCTCCCAGCCGCAAACGGGCAGCGGGAAGGGCTTCTCCCCTAGGGCTCGGGTCCCCCCGCGCCTCGCCCCGCGAAGCATCCGCGCATCGCATCCCCGCATCATCACGGCACCGGGAACTCCCCCCGACTCACCAGGAGCGCCAGCAGCCGCCACATGGCTGCCTCCTCCTCCTCGCTCTGCCCGGGACCCGGGGTCACCTCGCCCGCCAGGGGAATGGAGAAGGAGCGCCCGAGGGATGCGCAAGTAGCCGCGGGTGGGAGGAGCAGGTACCGCCCGTCCCGTCCCCGGGCTGCGGGGGAGGGGGGGTTAAGGGGGGGAGCTCCGCCCGCAGAGCCTGTGGCTGTGCCTTCCCCTTTCCCTCCGAGGTGGATTTTTTTCATTCCCCACCCGCGAAGAAAAGCGAGCTGGAGCCCGCGGGAGGCGTGCGAAGCGACAAAGCGAAAAATTAACGAGTAATTGACGGGGGGGAATACAGTCCCATGGGAAAATAAAACTGTGAGTTGTTTTAGCGTGACCTTCCCTGTAAGCTTCTTTTTAATATGCTCCGAGCTATATCGTTCCTGCTCTTATCTGCCAGAGATCTTTCCTGGACACACCTGATTAAGTGTTGCTTAGGAAGGCACAGCTGATTCTTCGTGATATTAACACAATTAAATATGCTTCCCGTATGTCCTCTCTTCTTTGAGGCACTTATCTAATTAATCTTTCTAAAATCACACGCAGTTGTCATAAATACATAATTTCTGAAGCAGCTGGCTGTGATGCTGCTAGGGCTTGATGAGGGAACCTTCCGTACGGGAGTCTTTCCAGTTACATTTAGGTCCCTCTATTACATGGTGTAACAGTGTGTGATAAATTATTTCATGCTCTGCATGATGTCAGCTGCAACAGTTGTAATTTACACAGGGATCACAAAGGGAACAGTTTTACCTCACCATGTATTTGCAGAATCATAGAAACATAGAATGGTTTGGATTGGAAGGGACTGTGAAGGTCGTCTAGTCCAGCCCACCCTGCAGTGAGCAAGGATATCTTCAACCAGATCAGGTTGCTCAGACCCCCATCCAACCTGACCTTGAATGTTTACAGGGATGGGGCTTCTACCACCTCACTGGGTAACCTCTTCCAGTGTTTCACTGCCCTCACTCAAAAGATTTCTTCCTAATACACAATCTAAACTTTTCTTTTAGTTTAAAACCATTATCCCTTGTCCTATTGCTACAAGGCCCTGCTAAAAAGCTTTTCCCCTTCTTTCTTATAAGCCCCCTTTAAGTAGTGAAAGGCCACAATAAGGTCCCTTTGGAGTCTTCTCTTCTTCTACCCAAACAACCCTAACTCTGAATTTATGCATATAAGGTATACAATTTATGTATATAATTAATGGATACAATTTGTATTATTTACTTACAATATCACAATTTACGGAGTTCACTGATACCCTTGCAGTACACAATTTCCTTAATTTAAAGGAAAAAAAAAAGGCAGAAACAGAGAAAAAAATATACACAAAATGTATGATATCAAGTGTTTCCATATTCTTTGATGGTTCTTTTCACTGAGTAACTGTGCTGGACTGATCACTTTCTAACTGAACAGAAATGTGTATGTTAGCACAAGAATACACTCCGAGATCCTCTGAGGATCTTCTTCAGGGTGTCTCAAGGGCAGGAAGGTCGTTTAGTACAGCTTTAACAGCCAATGTACCTAATACAGCTATTCTTAGTAAAAATAGGGTGAAATTCTCTTTGATTAATTCCTGTTTGAGATACATGAGGGAGAGCATGTCTCAGAGATGCTTCATATTATACTACTTTTAAGTTGGTGATTTAGAAGCAGATTCTGATTCTAGCTGTATATTGTGTTTCCTAGTCTAATGGTTAAGTTTGCAATTACTACTTAAATTTGAAAGTATTTCCTCACATCAAAAGCCTGCAAGAGAAGGGCCTTGATTCACGACTTCCTTCTTAAACTGGAAGTTAGCTCCCTGGAATTCTGAGAAGTTTTTAGTTGCCTATCCAACACACTCTTAGTGAAGTGTTAGTAAATATATATATTTACAGCTATTTGCCATTTTTTAAATGCTAATATGATAGAGTAAAAAGCTAATTTATTTTCCTTTGAAAAATCCTTAGCATTGGTTTCCTTTTGAATTTTCCTGTGTGTTTTCAGGAGGAATGAGCAGAATCATCTCTTCTTCACAGAGCTGTTCTGCAAATTGTTTTGCCTGAACTTAGACATCTGTTCTTATGTTGCTTAAAATTTTCACGTGGGTCAGCTACACGTCCTGCACATCCTACAAGACTGTCAGTCATCATATAAGAAGTTTGGGGCTTTTTTTTTACTTGTTTAATCAATCAAAGCAGGAATAATTTAAATATTATGAAGGTTCCTCAGTTCCCTTGTATGGAAAGCTTCTATTATTCATATTTTACAGAAGTAATTTGCCTGATGTTATGAAACAGTATCAATCAATCAAACTAGCAGCTGTATCACTGCCCATTGAATGTGAATTTATTTTTGCCTTTCCTCCACTTCAGCCTGGCTCAGCTGCTGAACACTCCGCCTCTGACAACTAAGCTGCAGTTTTACCCCTACAGTCAGTTTGCATGGGAGGATCCATGGAACATTAGATCTTTGTTTTCCCTTTGGAGATAACAGCACTTCAGAGTTCACCACAGAACAAGAAGGATATTCATATATTCATTTTTGCTTTTCAAATCATAAAAGCAGCCGAGCTCTTCAATGACTGGTGAGGAAGGTGGCTTTACAGGTTGAGAGGCATGTGCCAGGTTGTTCTTTTCTCAAAGTACAAACATCTGTTTACATTCTCTTGATAAGCTTTTAACAGCAAATAATTTATCATCTAAAACAACCTATTTTTTCTCAGGACGGAGAGTGTTTGCTCTCAGCAGTAACAGTTGTGAGTGCAAGTAGTCTAGTGAGTTATGATGACGCTAAGTGGACTCATTGTAGGGGGCAGTGACGGGCCCTTGGTGACTCCCCAGAAACTTTGTCTTGCCCCTGGTTATGCCTGCCGCTCCCTCCCCACGCTGAGTAATCCTCTACAGCAGTGCCAGGCAGCTGCTGGCTTCCCTGGGGTGGAGGACAAGGACGTGCTTTAGATTAGACCAGCAGAGTCCAGCTCTGCTTCTTACAAAAGCAAAGGTAACTTTACTGCAGCTGTGTAGTTTCTGGGTTTTTTTGGTTTTTCTAGAAAAGTAGTTTCTTCTTTTAGACAAGCGATTCAATCAGATGAGACAAATGCAGTATGTAGCAAATGGTATTAAGGTGGAAAATCCAGTGAATATTCTTAGTAATGAAATGTTGAAATTAATTAATGATTGCTATGAAGCTATTATGGAAATATTTTTTATTTGCTTCAAATTATGTAATTAATATTTTCTGTATTGTTTAAAAATTCTTTAACGCACCATGGCCCCAGCTTCCACCTGTTTTTTGCGAAAAGATCCCAGCAGAAAACAGTGTATTGAGGCTGCACATGAATATATCAAAATTATATTTAGTTACTCAACATATTTAATGGTCAATACATATTCTGTGAAAAAATATGCACATCACAAGAGACAGTTCCTAACCCCTGGACAGCTCTGGAGACTGGAGTGGTTGCGTTAGGTACAGTTAGCAACTTGAAAGTGCTTGTAGGACCAGGGCACTTGGGGGGCAGGAAATGCATGGATTGAGGAGAGAAGTACATTAGTGAGAGGGTTTGTTACTTGAAGTAAATGGTTGGCACTTTCAGAACAGAGCTATTGTTTTTCTCACGTGCATTAACTCTGTTTTTGATTATCCATGCGTCTTGTTATGCTGTTGAAACAATTTCAGTCTGTTTAGTCCCTTGTAGCTACCAGGAATAATCCTCCCCTTTCTTTTGCTTTGCCTCCTCTCTCTCACTCTGCTGCATTCTCGCTTTTCTCTCTGAAGCTCTTTCCCCTATATCCACTCTCCTGTTTGCTGCCTGCCTGGTTTTTCTTTCTGTGGCTGGTTTGTTTAACTTTCCAGGTGCCGGCTGCAGCCTGCCCAGCCACGAGCTGTGGGATTGGTGGAGCTGTAAAAGCCAGACCAGATCCTTGCCCTGAACACAGGCTTTTTGTTACTCCTGACAGCATGAAATACAGTCTTTAATGTGTACAAAATAAGGTGTGGCAGAGCAACTCTTTTGTTGTTTTCCTCTGCGTAGCAACCAAGGCCACTCCAAAGCTGCCTGTAGACGTTTTTTTCAGAGTGGCATGACTTTCCTTCAGGGAAAACTGATAGGACAGAGAGTATTTAGGTAGATAGAAGCAATTGCTGAGATTCTGCCCTGCAACTGGTAGAACAAACAAGACTAGATTAGACCAGAATAGTTCATTTGGAAGGTGTGATCATCCAGTCCAACTGCCTGACCGCTCAGGGGCTGACCTAAAGTTAAAGCATGTTGTTAGGGGTGTTGATCAAATGTCTCCTAAACACTGACAGGCTTGGGGCATTTGTCATCTCTCTAGGACGCCTCTTTCAGTTTTTGACTACCCTCTTAGTAAAAGAAAAAAAAATACAGGGAAAAAAGTCCTAAAATAACTCAGCTCATGCCAGCTGCAAAGAGCCGTATCAGACTGGCTGAAAAGCCTAGGAGCAAGAATAACTATTCTCTCATCAAGCATGGACGTTACCTCACATATATCTGTAGTGACGTTAATCATAACAAAGTGAAATATTTATAAGAGTGAAATCTGCTAAAGTGATACAAAGCATTCAAGGCTGAAAAAAGTTATGGAATTGAAATTTGATCTGTCACTCTTTGTAAGACTTCCTGAAGGATTGTTGTTACAGAACTTTGTGAATCGGCTTTTTGTTAATCATTCTTATGAAGTTAGCTGGTTTATTCTTTTTCTTGAGGTAGTTTGCATAGCTAAACTGTCAAAAGAAATATTTGATTTTGGAATACGGTACCATTAATGGTGTTTACACTAAAAGATTACTAGTATTCTCTAAAAATTTTATGCAGGATAAATAAGAATGTGCATTGGGCTAAGCAAATATTGTAAACAATAATAATAATTAAGAGATAGCAATATATTAATTACAATAATTCCAAGTTAACTGGAAAATCAGAAAACCTCAGGACACAGTCTGTATACACATCCTTAAATTTTCTAAGTCTTTGATTGATAGAGTGAGAAGAGCACTCAGGAGGAGTCACATGATTCAAACTAATAAAGACATACCAGTCAATCTGAAGATAAAAGGAAACCTTGGCTCCCGTGTCCTCGTAGAGTCCAAGTAGCTTCAATAAAGTAGGATGAGTCATAAGCCTAGAGGTTTGGACTAGACAATCTTTGAAGAGTCCTCCAATCCAAACTGTTCTATGATTCCATGATATTTAAAAGGTATATTAGAAAAAAGGATTATGTGTTTTTTTGCATTTACAGATGATGTGAAACTGCAAAAAGCAAGGTTTGAGCTTTCAGTTGAACTTTCCAGCTAGGAGGCTGTTGAATCTTCATTACTGGAAGGTCCTAGGGTTCGAATGGCCATTTATCAGGAAAGATAGTAGTAGAGTCAATCCTGTGTTGAGTCCCTTCTGTTCCCATTTTCATCAACAGAAGGTAATTTAACTAAATAAAACACAAACCAGTTATATGGGACTGCAAGGTCTGGTTTAAATGGGCTTTCCTATTCTCAATCTCCTGCTGATCTGAGAGGGGCTGCTGATGCAGTCAGGTGCTGTTCATTTGTGATTGGGGATGCAGAATATGACCGTAAGACTTTGTGTGCACTTGATTTTTTGTTGTAATGACTTGAATACATGATGCTGAGGTCAAAAGCACTTCTCAGGATTAGAACTTTCTATTTTTTTCCCCCTCTCTTTTCCCCTCTCGGCCTCTCACACCGCAACCCCTACCTTGCTCCCCAAGGGAAAGGTCTATGTGCTCTTTCACCTTCTCTTTCTCTTTTCTTATATAAATCAAAACAGGAATATATATTGTCAAGAATTTGCCATATTGCCTACTTTTAGATGAATTTTGTACCTCAGCCCCTATTCTCGTGAATATTGCTTGTGGGCTTTACTGTGAATCCTAGATTCACTCTTCATTTCTTTATGTTCATAGTGTAGGGCTTTTGCATAGCTGACCCTCTTTACAAGTACTTACTGATGACAAATGAGGAAAGAAGTAATGCTATTAAGAAGACTCAAAGGCATAGGCATATCACAAGTGAAGATACTTCAATCTTAACTAAATTCAGTTAAGAAACTTATTTCAGGGATAAATGAGGAAGGAACAATCTATACTTCCAGGAGCTTAAAATATCAAGTGAGTCAATCCAGCCACAGGTGGTTTAAAGAGAGAGCTCAATTGAACGTAAACTTAAAAAAAATAAGGAACAGTTTCCTTCATGAGGGAGAAAGGCTTTTTGTTACCTCAGTGTGAGGGACATCAGGGCATATTGTATTCAGACATTTCATTATATATGATAACTTTGTCCTGCAAGCTCTTAATTCGTGCTATGTGTGATAAAGCCAGTGGAACTTCTGCGTAGAAACTTTTGCTGATTATTTTGTCTATGAAATTTATAGTGTGTGGTATGGCACAGCTTGTGACATATTACACTGAAACGCATGCATATGAAGTACACTAAAGTGCTTCAAGTCTGTCACACATTGGACCTTTTGAATTTATTCCGCAGTGGCCTTATGCAACTATTAAAACTACAGCTGTTCTATATAGGCTTTTCTTAGAGAAATGAAATGTTAAGGGTGATGGCAAAATGTGATGCCTCTCACACACTTACCCTAATACTATTTTCTTTATTAAGTATAAAATTACATTGATAAAACGATTACAGGATTACTCTATGAATCATAAATGGCAATAAAACAAAATAAGTGCTGGCTCCAGTGAGACTTCTGTGAGAGCGGGCTGTAGATGTGCACGTTTCTGTGTGGGATGGCTACAGGATGTGTATTTCACCACCTCGAGATCACTGATACTCTCTTAAATCAAAATATATACTGATTTTGAATAGCAAAAGGTAAAAAATCTCAAGTGACCCTAGGGCTGCATTCGTTTTTTTCCTGGTGGTTACATAGCCATGAATGTGAGAAAATACAAACATTATTTGTTAATGTTAACGTTAAGACTGACAACTTTCCTTTAAGACTTGCCTGTTTCAAATGCGTTCAAATGATTCCTCTATAAATAGTGCAACTCCTAGACAATCTCCTAGAACTGTGACTTGGATACTTTTCAAAGGTTATCAAGAAAGCTATTTTTAATCACTAGCAATACTCCTACTGAATTTTTGGATTAGACTCTGAACTCGGGCGTGATGAAATTGAAAACACCTCCTGGATGACAGTGGAGCATAATGGAGAAGACTTAGAAGAAAAACAGGTGTGTTATTTTTCATTCTGTCTCTGACAGTAGCAATGGGAGATGCTATTTAGCAACCACGTGCAAGCCTGGCCATTGTTTGTGGTTCAACCCCTAGTATTCACCCAGAAGAGCCTATTTAGTTTGTATTTATAGACCTGTTACACATGAATTTTACTTGTCCCTTTCTAAGCCTGTTAGTGGTGTAACTCCCATGGTCTTCTTTATTCAGTAATATATTAACTCATGAAATCAATGAGATAAAAGTCAGACTTGCATACCCAGAAATAACACAAGAAAAGCTTTACTTTCCTGCCATTATTAAAAATATTGCATGTCCAATAGCTGTTAGTTTTCTATTTATATATGATTAATTGATGTAGGTTGGATTTTAAAGTCAAATGGCATTCTTTTTAATAGATATTAAGCATCAGTAACTTAAGAAGTGTCCTCTGTATGCATGCTACAGGCACATTGCTGGCAACATATTTATATGTATTACCAAAACACTTTAACACCGAAGCATCTTACACACATTGATGAATTTATAATCGTATTGCTAAGGGGAAGGGGTTAAGTTGCCATTCCCCTCTCCGAAGACAGTTTATTGAAAATTCAGAAAAATTAAACAACTTACTGGGATACATTAAATTAAACAACTTACCGGGGAGATCTTTGTCTCTTGAGTCCCGATCCAGTGTCACAAGATGATTCACTTTGCTGACAGCCTGAGGCTGTGTTGACTGGCACATGAACAGACCCTCACCCAAATCTTTGGTGCTGGATGACTGTAAGATCAAAGCTGCAAGTACAAAATTACCATTTGTTTTACCTAGATTTTGACTTGAATAAAATCTTTAATTAATAAGTTGGAAAAAAGCCTGTAACAATAACACTGTAGTATTAGTTATATTTCAAATAGATTGAAAATCATACATTTGGTTACTCAAGAGTGAGGAGCGTTTGAATTATTTGGTTATGTTAATTCAAGCAAAATAGTAGATTTTGTAAATATTTGCTTAAACTGCATGGTCTTTTAATACAGCAAGCAGTAAGTGCTGCTCACAACAGTTTAAATATCTTATTTATTACTACAAAATCAGGACCAAGTAAAAAAAAAAGAAGTCTACATTTTAAATTCAAATAGTGTTCCCAAGGTAGAAATCTAATGAGACCCTCAGCTTGTGGCTCTGTTTTCTTCCATGGCAGTGTACATTTTTGTGCTGCAAAGATCTCAGTGAGCCCATGTAAAATTGTAGGATCCTGCTCTACAAAACCCAAGTGAAATAAGAGAGCCGTAGACTCAATGTTGCACACTGCTGACACTTTAATAAGTTTTTTTTGCTATAAAGGTTTTAACCAGGATTAGTATCACTGCTCAAAGTTGTCTTCCTTTCCTGAAAAGCATTCAGTCTTCGTTATTAAACAACATGATTAAAGATAGGCAGCAGGCTTCTAAATTACAACTGAAATAAAAGAAACAAAAATAAAGTGTTTTAGTCAGGATTAAACTGTATGCTCTTTTTAAAGAATAAAGCTAGAAAAAGAATTTGCACAGAATTTTTAATGAACCAAGCATTTGCTCACATTTTCAGATACATTTTTCTCCCACGATTTGCAGTAACTGAAAAATGTCCACATCTCACTAAGAAAGCAACTTTTAAGAAAGTTTGTAAAAATTATGCAACAGTAGAAATTTGTATACAGAAATGCACTGGAGCTGCACTGAGGGATAATATTGTGATTGCTGTTTGATGTGAGACACCAATACTAAAAACAGCTAGCAACTTTTCAAGAAACTGCATTAAACAATATGCTGTTTATCAATAAAAAGTTGGTAAAAGGTAGTACGAGAAGTAGACAATTACTGCATAATCAAAAGCTGTACTTTGAAAATTCATTTTTTCTCTAGTAATTCTTCCCCTTTCTATATCTAGACATGCAAGAGACTATAGGTAGTTCAGAACTCATACTTAACACAGCATTCCTGTTCAGTAGGGTCACAAAGAATGCAGCATGTGTTTCTGAAGACTAGATATTACTATAAGGCACAATTAGGAAAAATATTTCTGATTTGCAAAAGGTGATTGAGGAAATATTTACACAGGACTTCATTTCTTTTTACATTAAAAAATATCTCTGATGGGCTTTGGCTATATGGCATAGACTTTCCAAATTTCCAGAAAGTCATACATATATCAAATATTTGCCTTTTTATCTAAATACATGGTTAGCAAAATGAAAGAGAGCTTGTTAACATTTTAGTAAATTTCAGTACAAATTCTCCAGATATAAAAGAATACAGCTTTATATACTAGTACCTTTTTTCCTTCTTTAAAGAATGTTTCCAGAAACCATACTTATAGTTGGTACTGTAAGATATAGGAGATACCAGTCCCACTGAAGCCAATGCAATTTTAGTGATACTTAAGATAATCAAGGCTACAGGATGAAGTAAAAATAGCAATACTTCAGATATTATGGGGAGAGCACATTGAATGCCTGATTGCTTCAGGAAAAACTTGAAGCCCTGGAAGGGACACTTTCTTGAGGTAGTATGGAGTTTAGTCATGGTTCCTGGGGATTACTAGTGCTAATGTCTGTGGCATTGACTCAAAGGGCATCAAGAAGCATCTTTTAAAAAGCCTTTTCCTGATAGCAGACTCAGAAACTTGTCATCTAGTTCTGACATGAGTTAATCTAATTATGCAACTGAAAGTTACTTCGCCATTTTTTAGAATGAGAGGCTCACAGACCAGTCTCAAACTTTTTGCTAACCTATCTGTCAAAGCTGAAGAAGCAAAATTTGAGGGAAAACTACTGATTTGGTGATCTAGCAAAAGAAAAAGCTAGACCCTCTATATAACTCTGTTGTATTTACACCATGTTGTGTACACTATGTTTACTATACATATGATACAGAACTAAAATGAGATAGGTAATATTTTTCAATATTTTGCTCCTTCAGATCATATTCTAAGCCACATTAAGGTATTATTAGAATAACAGAATCCAGTAGAGCTGTTTTTGTGGGAAAATAAAAGCCAGATTTAATTAAGATTCTAGAATCATAAAGACATCTTCAATTAACACATTCAAATAAGCTTTCAAAATATCAATGCAAAATACATTGACATATGAAATAACAATTTTCCATGTTGCTTATTAGCAAACTTATATTGTTCGCAAGTGTTTTTTCCTCTTCATGAAGGACTTCAGCTACCAGTGTCAGTGATAGAATACTTGCTATTGCCTCCTCACATCACAAAGGTTCTAAGATTTTATTTTCTTGCCTGTATTAGTAAAGAGAGCTGGCACAGTGTATTATAGCCCTCTCAATATAACCTGCCTTTGGAGACTTAAATAGTAGTCATAGTTTGGCACGAAAATCTGACTAAAAGTTCCTGGTTATCACTGAAGTCCTTTTAGACTTAAGTAAATCTGTAATAGTACGGAGAAAAGATGAAGCCAATGTCCTGCTGGGTGACAGTGTCAATGTGGCAGCAACGGTTGCAAATTGCTGATCACGCTTCCTGCCATGAGAATAAAAGCATGGCAGGCCATGATGGGGTTTTCATTTTACTGAGAACTTCAGAAAGTGATGAAAATATATTATGTTTATATGATTATTATTTATAACTATTGCTGGTGATGGGAAAAATGATTGAAAGTGCCGTTTTGTAGCGCTCCTTGAATTACTTGCAAAGTAAAGTGATGCGTTTGAAAGTGCTTATTTAGTCTTGAGTTGACTAATTATTAATTACATTCTTTTCCTGTCTTGTCAGTGAGGTGCTATTAACCCAAATCTGCTTATTGTGGGAGATCACGCAGCAGTATAGTATTTTAACACTCTCTTATATGACATTAATTCATGCTGATGCTGTATGCACACAAGGATCCCCTCTCACTGTTCCGCTCTGTAATCAGATCCCTCAGATCATTGGTACCTGTTTGTACATTTGTAGTGCTAGGTGGAGAGAAAGAAATAAATTTAAAGCCAACTTCAACTTTCCCTTCACTGACAAAGTCCTGCTTTTGACCTTGAAATGGGGCATCCTTTGGAGATCCTCATATAAGTAGGAATCCCTGAAATTTTAGCACTACTTCCTAGTTATAAATAATAACGTTATTCCTGATGGTTGGCAGCTAAAGAGTGTCAGTGTAAAAGGAAATTTCAGTAGGAAGGGGCCTTATTGACTGGTGTACTGCACGGTGCTGTACTTTGTCACTCTTCTCCGGGAGGTGCCAGGGGATGCTGTGCCCATTGCCTGGCCGAGATGGCAGTCAGCACTGAGCATCTGACCTGTGCTGCTCAGGCCTCCCAGATTTGTCCCTCCCAGGCTTGTGCCCCCCAGGCTGCTCATGCCAGACCCTGACACTACCCTCTCGGTGACCACCACGTTGTGGGCATTTGATAACTCTGAGGGAATATTTATTAAGCTGCCTGGCATGCCAGAGGCAGGCCTGATGACCCTTTCTGTCACCACCACATTTGATCCATCTACCAAATCAGGAATGCTCAGAGAGGCTGGGAGCCGGGAGTTAGGCGCGATAACTCTTTCTGTGACAATAACATTGGACCCTTCTGTGAGATCAGGGATATCTAGCATGCCACGCAAATCAGAGGCAGATGCAGGACCAACAACCCTTTCTGTTACAACGACGTTGGATCCACGCAGAGGGTCAACAGTAAGAGAGGGGGAGCCAGAGGTGTAGGTCTCAGTCACTGTCATGTTGCCATGGAGCAAAGGATCTGGCATTGGCCTTGGGGGCTGTATGGTTGACCCAGACGTGTAGGTATTTTCAGTAACAACCGTTGTAGTGCCGACTGGGGGAGGAATAGGTGCAGATCCATTGACAATGATGGTTGTTCCAGGTGGTGGGAGGTTTAGATCACTTTCAGGGCTGGGAAAGGTGACATTAATGCCTGGCCAGGGTGGGTTGACATCAGGGAACGGTTCAATCTCTTTGCCCAGACAGATCTCTGCCAGAGTCTTAAATTTTGGTCCTAAGGTATCCAAATACGTCTCATCTGTATCTTCTCCAATAAAGCTGCAGCAGCCCACAGAACCAACGGGAGTACCAACTCCTTCATGATCATATATTAGTAGGCAGTCGTTTGCTGGCCGACCTTCGTCTTCATCTGCATACACAAATGCTTTCTGTAGTTTGCAAAAAAAGAAAAAAAATGTAGAACAGAGTGACTTTTTGTCATGTTTTTAACTATGGATACTCAAATCTTAGTAAGGGTTCCTTAGCCACAGTAACACCCAGCTGACTTGATAAATAGGACATCAACAGGACAAATTAGATCATCAACATTTTATTGATCTTGAAATAAGTTTTATTCAAATATTATGGATATTTTATTCTTGTTTCTGCAAACACTTAGTATCTCAAATTTGGTCTGCTGTCAGTGGATCTGACTGTTGGGGTGAAGGGAGAGAGTGAAAGGGACAGGGGAACAAATGTACTCTTCAGGCAGCAATATCCAGAAAGAGCAGTAGGAAGAAGTGTGAAGCAGGATGGTGAGAGAAGCAGTGGAGTGGCCAGGACAGAGGGGGTGGGATGGGAGGGGTTGGCCGCGGTGGGGAATCCTTGGTGAGCCCAGAGGGGATTCCATTTTTAGCAGGATGGAGATCACAGTTTTGTGTTGGCCTTGGAGATGGTGGGGTGGTCAATGCAGAGGGACTGGGCAGGAAAGAGGAGAATTTCAAGTGAGTGAAGGGGTATTTTCGAGGAAGCCAGGAAGAATGGAAGAGGAGTCCTGGGAGGGAGAGGCAGAGGGTTTGGAGATTGAGATGGTCAGTAGAAGAGGTAATCTGTGGGGGCCTACAGCTGGCAACCAGCTAATATGTAATACTCATAGCCTAGGCAGGGAGATTGTGTTCTGGGAGTATTCCATGCTCAGGACTACAGACTACTCTGTCCTCTCCTTCATGGAATCTTGTTTACATTTAGAAATGCATCAATACTTATGTATTAATTGATATTTTAGTGATGTATGGAATTACAGTAATTATACCTCACATTTCATGCTAATTATAAAAATATATCCCATTAATCCATTAATAATGTAAAAAACTTAGCATTATTTTTATCCCATATGTAAAAGCTAATTAATATGTTGCCAATTACAAAACTGCAAATTTGTGTCACTTGCAGTTCACAAGTCTTTCATAAGTCACAGTAAAAATAAAGAAGGAAGTGAACTGGTATTCACAGTTCTTTAAGGGTTAAAGTCACTTCATTAAAGAAGCCGTACAGGAGGTGTGTGTGAACAATTTGACAAGGTTGTTATCTGTTTATACATTGAAAAAGGTGGAAAAGATATAAATTTTGTCATCACTTGTAAAGCTGAAATAATTTAATTGCTACTCATACCTGCAGTGTTTCCCTCAGTTTTATAAAAAGGCTATTGAGCAATCAAATCTACTATGGCAGCAGCTCCAAAGCAGTACTACTAGTGTCTTTGTTTTTCCTACTAGTATGATCAGCTTTGCTCTCACATCAGTCTTATATCATGGAAGTTTCACTTTGAGTGGATTTATTTTGGATTTCCACCATGTAACCTGAGGAGGTGAATCTAACAGTAGACTCACAGATATAATGCAAAGAAGATCAGGTAATTACCTCAGAGAAATAGTTGTCTAGAAAGGCCATGTTCACCCCTCCTTCTCGATATTCTTTTATTGTTCCTCCAATTGATCCTTTTGCTTCCCCTGTTCCAGAAATTCCTCCAGCTGTTCCATAGCCAGTACCAGTGCCATACCCAACCCCTGTAGTTTCTTCAACACCAGAGGCTACCACTCCTCCTCCTCCATATGTGTTTGTATATATATCTGAAAATAGAAAAATAAAAATTGTTCTTCCTGTGCTCTGTGAAAATTTATGTAAATTTGCTAGTATTTTTACAACTAGTACAATGACATAACTGAGCTTTTAAAAGTATGCTTTAGAAAATCAATGATTTACTTGTGTAATTGGCTGGAAAGATTCCCCTGTCCGGTGTTCATATATGCTGTCATGGGATTTGCCTTAGGAAATCAGGTACTGCTTATGGATATTTATGAAAAAACATAAATACATATTTATGATCACATTCGGGTTAAAATTGTTCTCCCTTAAACTGTTTTTTGAAAAGAAATAGTTTTGTAGGTCTCTTCACATTTTCCTGTCATTAGATTGTTAAGCAGGATTTGGAAGAATAACAGTTGATCATAATAACCACCAGTGTTCATAATGCAGAATGAAAATGACCTTTACAATAAATTTTAAAGTCATACTTGCATGGTTTTGTCTTTTCCAGATTTTTTTTTCATATGAGGTAACAAGGAGTGGTCTTAAATATCAGCATGTAATATAGTAAACCACTTGCCCACTGTAGTCTCGACTGTGATTACATTAAGAAACATAGGCTAAATAATATATTTTTTTAATTTAGTCTTGTTGGTCTCAGTTTAAAGAATTTGAATCAGACGCTTTCATTGAAGTAGTACTGAACAGCAGAAATAAAGTAAATCACATCTGTAAGTCTTAAACTTTTCAGTTTTCATAGCAGCAGAGCTTCCCTGAGAAAGAAGATTCTTAATTCATGCTTATGCCCCAAAACGTTCTTTTGATTTTAACTTAAGAATGAGAACATTTTTGAATAATCAATAGTCATCAGAGAAGTTGTCTTGCAGAGTGACATTTCTTCTTTTCAGAAGCTAGTCAAAAAGCTTGGTTGAGCAGGGAGATCTTGAGGAACATCAAAAAGAAGAGGAATGTCTATGAGCTTTGGAAGAAGGGACAGATGTCTTCGGTGGACTACAGGGAGGAAGTGAGATTGTCCAGAGAAAAAATCAGGAGGGCTAAGGCCCAGCTAGAGCTCAAATTGGCCAAGTTGGTGACAGATAACAAAAAATCTTTCTATAAATACATTAGCAATAAAATCTACAAGAAGGGTTAGAGGGAGGATCCAGAGAACTACAGGCCTCTCAGTCTGACCTCAGTGCCAGGGAAAGTCATGGAACAGGTGATGTTGAGTGCTATCATGAAGCACATGCAAGAGAACCGGGTGATCAGGCCCAGTCAACACGGGTTTACAAAAGGCAGGTCTTGCCAAATTAAGCTCATCGCCTTCTAGGACAAAGTGACCTACCTACTGGACGAGGGAAAGGCTGTGGATGTGGTCTTCTTGGACTTCAGTAAAGCCTTTGACACAGTTTCTCACAGCATTCTGCTTCGGAAACTGTCAGCCTCTGGCCTGGACAGGTTAACACTCTCCTGGGTGGAACACTGGTTGGATGGTGGCAAATGGCGTTAACTCCAGATGGAGGCCAATTACAAGTGGGGTTCCCCAGGGCTTAGTGCTGGGTCCAGCTTTGTTCAATGTCTTTATCAATGACCTGGATGAAGGCATTGAGTGCACCCTTAGCAAGTTTGTGGATGACACTAAGCTGGGTGGAAGTGTGGATCTGCTGGAGGGTAGGGAGGCTCTGCAAAGGGATCTGAACAGGCTGGACCACTGGGCTGAGACCAATGGCATGAGGTTTAACAAGGCCAAATGCCAGGTCCTCCACCAGGGGAGGTTCAAGCTTGACATCAGAAAAAAAAATTTCACAGAAAGGGTCATTGGGCACTGGAACAGGCTGCCCAGGGAGCTGGTTGAGTTACCATCACTGCAGGTATTTAAAAGATGGGTGGATGAGGTACTGAGGGGCATGGTTTAGTTGCTGATAGGAATGGTTGGACTCAATGATCCTGTGGATCTTTTCCAACCTAGTGATTCTGTGATTCTGTGAAAATGGATCTGAGCATCCTTCCTTCCTGTTGTGGAGTGAGGGATAGAGAAAAGGAGAAATTGGCACTGCATAGCTTCACTTATTCTCCATGGCCATAAAATTTCTGGGGAAACCTTATCTCAGAAACATGAATATGCTATGTACCTGGCTTTCTGTCTAGGCTTGTGCATAAATGGTCAATAATTAACCAGCTACTTGACAAGTCCTTCCTGTAGGAAGTGACTTCCTGTGGTTCTTCTCTTGTGGGAAGCAGAGCCTGGAAACTGAGAACTAAACCTTTCACCACTGACTTATGAAAGAAAATTAACTTATTGTGCCCTCAAGACTGATTTCTGCTAAAACTGGTGTTTTGAGAAGTCCTTCCATTCACTTTCTGGAATGGTAAAGAAAAATTGTGTGACATTTGAAAGCTTTCAAAGATATTTCAAAATAAATGTAGTTTGCAGAGATTGATCTGCTCAAAAGCTCCAACCTCAGATCCTTTATTCGTACTGGAATCAGTTTGACTATCTGCAGATGTAAGATTGGAAGGCCTGGGTTTCACCTGAGAAACCAAAGTGATCCTTGAATCAGAAGACCTGAAGTTCTGAAAGCTTTATGACAATGCATATAAAAAAATCTTACCAGAGGGTTCACCAAAATCACCTCCTGCAGCTGTTGTTGGGGCAAGAATGTGTGAGACATCCTGGAAAACAATAATTTGATTTCTTGAATGATGACTTTGAAATTCCCATGTGAAGACAAAGATTTTAAAATGATGTTAAGGAATTAGCAGTCAATACTGTTAAAGATAGCTATTAATAAACATCTCCAATAATAATAAAAAACTCTCCAGGTTTTTTTCATTTTCAAGATAAAAGCTAATCAGTGAAGATGGTTTGTGTTATCTTGTCCTACTTTGCACTGAAAGAGCTTGCTAGTTATTTTGTTTCAGCTGAGGCAATAGTAACACCAAACTGTGGTGCCAGGCTAACTGGACACAACTTAAACCACAAAAAACACATCTGCAAATGTTAATTAAGAATCACGTTTAATATCTGCCTGGCAATTACTCACAATGCCAGGCTTCTTTTAGAAGATGACACAGTGCTACCATCACTTTCATGCTTCTAGTCAAATGCAGTCTTATCTGTAAATATGAGTTACTGTAGGTTTTAGAAACATGGGATGTACTGACCCTGTCTTCAGGCTGTGCACCTTCTATTCCCCATGGATGAATTGCTCCTTCTGTGCATTCAGGTACAGGTTCAAATCCAGCTCCAACTCCGCCTGCAGCACCAGGTCCACAGCCGCAACAGTCACTCATTGACATCAAAATTGGAATCACTTAACAGGAAAGAAATGGGAAACAGGAATTTAGAATATCTCTTCCTCGTAGAAATAGCTGATTTTCCCAGAGGGCGAGTGCTCAAGAACTTTTTAAAATATGTCTTTTAAAATGTTGCAAAACAAGCAGCCTGCAAGTCTGGCTGTCAGAATCTTTGGCTGCTTCTGGAAATGTGTGTGTTTGGAAATTCAGAATAATTACCTTTAGTTAGAGCAAAGCAAAGAGGGAGTGGAGTGAGGCTGTTACTCCAAATATATGCCTATACACCTGGGAACAGACTTTGATCTATCTCAGCTGAATGCATGTAAGTTGCATATAGATGAAAATTAAACAAACAGAACCAGTTTTGCTATCTATTGCATTCAGTGATATTCTTGACGCATAAGCATACATTTGTCTCTTCAGATATTGTAACTGAAAAGAAATACTCTTTAATAATAATAAGCATATGAGAATCAGTGGAGAGTTATTCATCTGGCTATAGTGATCTTTGGCTAAAGCTCCAGTTGCATTTTTCACATCACATATACGTAATGCTTTCTTTGAAAAAACAGTAGAGGAAGACCCCTGACCCCAGTTTTAACAAATGATTACATAGAGTGAGTCAGATTTCCCAGTGTGCTGTATAATGCTTAGTTCTTTTAGTTTTTTCAAGAACTCAGTGTTAGAAATTGCTTAGTGCTTTAAATGTTAACACTGAAAACATTGCTCATTTTAGACAGGCAGTGCAATGTTAATTCTGGCTGTCTTTATGTCCTTAACCTAGATGGCTAAGTTAGTAGCCTCCTATCACTGCAGGAGTGGAGAGAGACAGTTGCCTACACCAAACTAAGCAAAGCATCTAAAACTCCCAGTTTAACATCAAAGGGAGGTGAAGTGAAAAGGGGAAAGGGCTATACACTGTACAAAGTGCTACTTCATACTTCTCAACTAAGGACATGTTTACTGCAGACTATCAGCTAGCAGCAGAGATTTCCAAAGGCGGGAAGACAGTCTGCCATCTGGGAACTAGAAAAAATGCAGCTTCAAAATTTTCAGTTTGTTGATTACTACTAATCAAAGATCAAACACCCAAATGTCCTGTCCTCCATCCCACTTCAAAAAAATCGGTTTCCTCTGGCTTTGTAATCAGTTTTTCTACGCTGGGAAATTTCAGATGTTGATTGCTTGATGCCCAGACCATGAGAGACAGACAGCCACATCTGATTAAGGTGGTGTGATAAGTAATTGCTTACATAAATTCTAACTTGACTTATTCCTGAAACTCATATTTCTTAAAAAATGCCAAGATGTGAATGAATGATTTGCTGTTTTGATCCTGTTATCACAAATGCCATTTGTTTTTAACAGATGTGATATTTGGCAGCAGTAGTGAAAAGGTTCAAAATTTAAGATGATTATATTTATTGTTTTACTTCTCATATCTCACTTTAAGTTCAAAGAAAGCTTATTCTTTACATCTTTTCAAACCCATCTTGGAGCTGATACTTATCCATTTCCTTTAGTAGGGTAATGGAGGTGTGAACTGCAATGTGAAGGAAGTTGTTAATTGACAGTGACAGATCTTGCTCAAAATCTTTGAATCCCCTAATAAACTATTTTACCCTGTCTTATGGTCTGAGAACTGGATAAGTCCTTAGGAAAAAAAACCGCTAAGTCTTAGGAGGGAAATAGTTATTACTGAATGAAATATGTATAGAAATATGTAGAGTATAAACTGTACAGGAATTGCTACAATTTAAAAGAAAATTTTTTCTTTTTCAAATGGCCCACGGGAACCAACAGTTTAACACCTTGTTTTAGAATAATTAAAACACTATATTTCTTAGACAATTAATAAAATCTTCTTAATTTTATACTTACGAACAAATATTAATCCACCAAGAAACATCAGGCCAATGGCAGAACCACTAAGTGTGGTGGCAGTTTCGGCTTCTCTGCCATAATATCCATTTCCATTGTAAGCATCTTCAGTGGCTGCAGTATATTCTTCATAACCTTCGCTGTATGAACCAGTGTAATACTGCCAATCTGTGTTGCTATTGGTTTCTCCTCCAGGTCTATATTCACCACCACCACCTTCTTGATCTGTTACTCCTCCACCTTGCTGGCCTCCACCACCAACACCACCACCACCACCAACACCACCACCACCAGTACTGCCGCCACCACCACCTGCACTGCTGCCACCACCAGCACCACCACTGCTGCCACCACCACCACCAATGATAATTATTCTTGTGGCCCCACTGGTGCAGTAATTACGACTATCACACTGGCAAGCTTGCACAGGAATTATATGTGGTTTAAGGCAGCGTCGGCCTTGGCTATCTCTTACGCTGACATAGATCCTATACATGTAAAAGTCAATGTTCTGATTCACTAATTCTGCAGAGGAAGCTTTGGATGGAAAAAAAAAGAAAAATATTTAGATTAAGGTATTGACTACAAATACTGTACCAATTGATAACTTTTATGAGTAATGTTCATAGAACCAAATGAAGACAAAGTGTTCCCATTCTAAGGTCTTGAGTTACCTATGCATCTATGATACTTATTTAAAGCTGAAACTTTGATATTAATCTATGCTAGGTTTTTTTTGTTTTTGAAAACCTGAGCCAGATCAGTCTAGTCATCATGTTTTAACCTGACAAATATAAAACGCGTAAATGCACTTTTTTATATCTACTGCTGCTTTTCCAGATTTTTATTCACACGTTAGTGAACATAAAAATCACAACTTTTATGTGTTTTTAATTCTCACATGAACTTACATGTAATTTTCAAAAGTTTTTTTCAATAGTTTTAGAATATTTAAGGTAAAACATTTACATTTGTTTTGGACAAATAGGAGACATAAGAGTGTTTGTAATTGTGATGTTTACCATTTAATATAGTCTTCTTTACATACAGTAAGTTATGCAAATTCTGTCATTTAGTAATGTATGAAATTTGATTAATTCATTAGTTTGTCATATCCTGTTGGAGGAAACTGGAAAAGCTTCACTGGGCACTGACTAAACCTTTTTCTAAGAAATACAAGTAAGTACAATTTGTATACTAAATTGCAAAAGCTGCCATCTTTATTTTCAGTTTTCATATGCCTCTCATAAAGGTAAACTTTGCTAACTGATAACTTTACACTCTAATAAATAAATTCGAGAGTTTTGTCACAGCTTAGAATTTTAATATAGAAATAAAAAGGTATCAGATTTCTCTAGACCTATAGAGATGCTTATTGTAGTTACACTCAAGTAAGGTACAGTTTTGCTGCTCTGTTTTTATCAGTGTATTTTTAATTTCCTTTAAAAGAAAGTAACTAGATAAAGCATATATAATAATTCTGATTCTAGTTCTGATACGCAACTTCTTGGATTCATACGGACATAAGAGTACATTTAAGTGAGATTAGAATCAATTTTAATAACTGAGGGTTTTTTGTTATTAAAAGGCTATCCTAATCTGCTAAATAAGAGTTTATTACTATGATTTATTCTCTTATAAAATGTAGGTTAGTTTACCATTTATTGATCTGATAATCCATGTAGTCTGAGGTTCGCCATGTATGCTGAATGTAAAGGGGAGACCATATGAATCACCACCTGCATTCTTTGCTGTGATAATCACTGATGGAGAATGCATACATACTTTCCTTAATTCAGTATTTATAGTTGGGCAATTGTCATTGATGTCTCTTATTGAAAGCACAATGGTGCCAGTAGCAGTATATCGAGGAACCCCTGTGAAAAGAAGATATTTGTGGGCAGGAGAGAATATTGATACTATAAACAATACAGTTCAGGTGGGAAAACTCGAAGCAGGAGAAAATGTTGAGAGAAATCTGGAACAAAGAGATTTTGTTTCAGGAAATTTAATCTCTTCTTACCTCTGGTGATGGCCAGAACCTCTGCTTTGTACTGCCCATTGGTTACATAGACTGATTCCCAGTCAACAACTTTGCTCAGTGTGATTTCGCCAGTGTTTTGATTGATTCTGAACCAGGCACCTGGATCACGTCCTATACTATATCTGTATTTGGTGAAGTAAAAATACTCAGCTTAATCTCACGAATATATGTATTATATATTCAGTTTGCAAATAATATTTGTGGCTTTGAATATTTTTCTCTAGACTGTGCTATGTTCTGTTGTATTTCATCAGTTCAGGCAAAATTCCTGTAGACTTCAAAAGATGTAGACTAGAAAACTATGAATAAAGTAATTGCATAGAAGTCCTTTATACTTTAGAAGTGGTATCATAATCTAAGGTATTGCTATTATTCTACTGCTTACCTAATACCATTTTTAAGGGTTTTTTTCTTAAAAGACCTATTTCTCATCTCATTGAAATCTCAATTAAAAGAATTATTCCATCTAGGGAATTAAGCAGAGCAGAGCTTACACAACGTTTGATGCAGTGATGCCAGTGTCCTCATCGATGGCTGTGTATGTTCCTAGAACATAATTCGCCCTTGTGCTTTCTGATACAGAAAACACAGCTGTAGCTGGATGAAATCTTGGTGGTTCAATCAGATTTGTTACTTCTATAGTGAGGGGTGTTCCAGACAATTTGTAGTCATTCACAACAGAGTGGTGGAAGGGAGCTACGTTCCTGACGCCAATCATTAGTGAGTGACTTTGGAGGTGTTCATAATTCAATTCCTAAAAGATAAACCACAGAGAACTAGATAATAAATAATAGTTCCCTTAATTTTATTTAAGTGTTGTCTATTTTAAATAGTTGATTTACAGTGTTTTTAGCTAATGTAATTTTGTTAACAATTAATGAAAACTATTTTAAGATGATTATTTCAACAGTTGAAACACAGTATTTGTCCATACCTTAATTACTCTAAGGATTCCTTGATTCGTGGCTCTATCTGTAACAATTTCAAAGGAGTTATCTTCATTACCAGATATAAAGAAAAACTCTGCTAACCAATTGTCTGTAAACTCTTCATCAGCATCCAGAGCTTGTATTCGTAGCAGATCTGAACTGAGTGAATTTTCTGAAATACTTGCTGAAAACTGGAATGACAGATGAATACCTATTAGTAAACACTAAAATATATAATATGAGGAAAACACAGTTGACTGCAGAGATTCTTTTGAAGGATTCCCTGTCCACAGTCCATGCCAATTTAATAAAAATGGTGAGTTCTGGGCAAATTGTGGTTATAGTTGCAGATCTGAAGAGCTGTATCACCTCAAGTATTTGCAAAGGCCATAAAGAGGAAATGGATTTGTGCTTTCAATAAGAAAAGATCATGTAAAGATTGTGTTAATTATGTAGTCTGACTGTATTTCATGGACCTGGACACCTGAATGACTGGATTTTTCTGAATACAGAGAAAAGAGTTTCAGGATTGAGTTCTTTGAATACAAAAATAATCTGTGTGCATGTTATCAGAATTGATGTGCAAGTGACAGACTGGATTTTGAGGACTCTTCAAGCAAACAAGCCTGTTAATCCCGTGGAGCATTCAAATGTGAAAGCACTCTTGTGGGTTTTTAGGGGCTTTATTATCAACTGAGCTTTTGAGCAAGGTTTAAAAACTGCTATGTTTCTTTTGGTACTGAAGACTTACAGAACTTTGAGCAAGAGTTGGGAAGTTGTCATTGACATCAATAACTTTAATGTTACAGCTACAAAGGGATGATATTCCATCTGCAGCTCCATCCCGGTCTGATGCCTTCACAACAAGAGTGTAGCTACTATGTTGCTGTCACAGAAAGAGAAATGAGTGTGTTAGAAGGACCACCTGTACTTCTTAAATGTTATAAGTATTCATGTCTTTCTACTGTTTCTTAATGCAAGAATTTGCCTCAGGCAATTTATAGTAACATCTAGAAAAAATGCATTTCTCCCTTATTTTTTGCAAAAACCCCACCACCTTTCTCTTTTTTTCAGTCCCCCAGCTTCCCCCCACTCTCATAACACATATATACCATAACATCATGTTATTTGACTTTGGAAAGGGAAAATGTTACCTCTCTGTCAAGATAATTTGCAAGATGAAGTTCTCCAGTATATTTATTCATAATGAACATGGGTGGACCTGAAGGGTCCTGACTTTCTATCTTGAAGGCAATTTTAGAATTCAAGTGATTAGGTTCATCTGCATCTGTTGCAATTATTTTCATCACCAGTGTGTCTAAAATTAAAATATAATAATTAAAAAAACAAATCAGAAAATCTGCAAGCAACTCATTGAGACAATATTAAATCTTGATGTATATGATAGACTGCTATCTATTCACTGACATTGACAAAGAAAACAAAAAATAATATTGTAGTTAAGATTCTGAATGTATGTCCAAGACTTTAAAATGTATTAAAAAGTAAGGTCAGATGGAGTAATGCAGATTTTTACTGAACTTCTTTAAGTCACCATAGGGACTTTTAGTAAAAAGAACCATTTTAGTGGTTTAAATAAGGGTTTATTTAGTAAAATTCTGCTGCAATACTCAGAATACAAATACAAGTATTTGAAATAGAAAAAATGGGAAAAACATATTTTACATACCCTCAAATGGAGTAAGTGTAGGTGTAATGTTAATTTTTTTTAATGAGAAGGAATGAATTGATTTATTTTAAATTTTCACATCTTAAAAAAATTTGCATGATACTAGAACATTCAGCATTTATGTGTAGGAGGAAAGGGAGAAGGAATTACTACCGCCTAATTTTAAGCTTGGGCCCTGGCTTGAATGGCATTTGGAAAAGCATCTGCCACTCCTTCCTATGCGGCACTGGCCAATATATATCATTGCCTAAGAAAATGTAGCATGAGCATGCTAGGTTTACATTAACTGTGTCCCAGGAGCTTTATTAACTATACTATAATATTTATAATATCATTACTTACTGTCCATACTGCTTTCTTCAATAGATCCTGTAAATACAGTTTGTGCAAATACAGGAGGGTTATCATTTATATCCAGAACTCTGACTCGAAGTTCAAGAGGTGTTTCCAGATCTGCACCCGTCACTGAGTGTTTAGCAAAGCAACGTATCTAGATGAAGAGATTTACTCATTTTAAAACTAAAAATGCAGCAAGCAAAGTAGCAATCTGAAACAAATGAATTTGTCTCCTGTTTTTCCTGCCCCACCCTAGATCCATCATAAAAGTAAAAAAGAAAGGGGAGTACTTACAACAAATACTGGGGTCATTTCCCTATCCACTATCGATGTTATATTAATTTCTCCCGTTTTGGGGTTAACAACAAATATTCCATAGGGAGGACTATCAATTCCAACTCCAGAGATGCTGTATGTGATTGGATTGTTTTCTTCGCAATCTGATCGGATCTACAATAATAGATAACAATAATTTACGACAGTTTACTGAGGACACATGGAGGGCTTTTTTTCCTGTAACTAGTTCCTGTGAAAAAATCCATCTCTTTTCACCTTCTCAACCACATATCACAAGGTTCAATTGACAGAACAAATGGAAGGCTTTTCTACGAAACGATCAACCGACAGATCCACCGCCCCTTAAGTGCTGGACTGGTTTTCTATTTCTCTTAAATCTGGCAGGGAAGTGGAGAGAGAAACTTCCAAAAGTATCATGCTGTGGATGGACCTCAGTAAGGGAGGAAAACATCTTTGCTCTGTTGCCCACAGAAGTCACGCACTATCCTTAAACTTTGGCTCAGGTGTTTCTCAGGGTGAGAGAGAAAAGAAAAAATATTGTGATCCAGTACAGAGATACTGCACATGAAGAGATTATGGTTAGACCTGTCTAGGAAGTAGACTGATGGCAATCTTCTAGAAAGTCTTTGGTCACTCCTTAGCAGCCATGTGGGTTCATCTTATGAAACTGTCTCAGCAGAGCTGGAAATGTTGCATTGTCTTTCTTTTATTCTACATTCCTTGCTTTCACTGCTCTAAGCAAGTATACTTTTAAATCTCTCTGCTTTTATCAGTCTGTCTTTAGAAAAACTTCCTTGTGAACACTTCTGTTTTTCTTTCTACTTACTCTGGCAATTGGATTCCTTTTAGAATTATCTTCTCCTTCTCTACAAGCTGCAGCAAATTTGATCCATTCACGTTTTTGTCTTCTGAAGGTTTTCCATCTTGCCATTCCATTTTCATCCCATTCTTTTACCTGTGACAGAAAGTTCCAGTATCATATGACCAGTAACCTCAAACCATTTTAAATTAATGCAGACATTTAGAATTTTAAACAATAAGGAGAAAAGGTGCCGTTTGTAATGTGTCTGCAAGTCCTAAACTCCAAGACTCTACATATTTACTTTAAAATTATTTAGGTTCAGGAGAACTTCTCTTGGGAGGGTGAGAAGTTATTACCTGTGACTGCTTTGCATTTAAATGTGCTTTCAAACTTCAAGTTCAGAAATGCCTCAGTTCGATGTTTTCCATTTCATTTTTGCAACAGTTACATTTCATTTGATCAGAAAACTGGTTTCTAAAGAAATATATATTACCTCTACATGAAATCCTGTGCTGAAATCCAAGAATACCTGCAAGAACAAGAAGATTGGCATGTAAAGATGCAGATAAGTATGCAAAACACAACTGCCATACATTGCTATACTGCAGGACTGGAGAAGTACTTTTTGTCAAGTCTATTGCAATAGCCTGTCTTAGCAGTAGCTATAGAATTTCCGCAAATGACTTTGTGTAATTGATTTTTTTTTATATCCACCACTTGAATTCTTTGACAGTTAACACCTTCAAAATTAATGCTGTCTTTCAAGGGAGGACTTTGAGTTTTAATAGATGTGCCATAATAAATTTGAAGTCATGCCTACATCAAAATATAGCTTTGAGACAGAATTTTAAGTGTAAAACTTCAGCTGGAATGAGAAGTAGTTGCAAGTGTTGTTATTAAAAAGTATGTCTAGGAAACTAGAAATGGAGCATATGTTTATTCTGAAGAGTGTATTATTTATTTATTTATTTCTTATTTAGAGAGTCTGCAGTAAACCTTGAGCACTCACTAGGTAGTTTAACCACAAAGAATGAAAATACTTTCTTGAAACTTTCCACGGAGACTGAAAAGATTCAGCGTAATATGGAAAGCCAACTGCAGTCATCAAAAAGATTTCCCTGGAGTGCAGTAGGTTTTGATGTCTAAATATGAAACCAAAGTTTTTAATAAATAAAGGTGGCAGGATCAGATGCAATAACTAATTACTTTAAAATTAAAATTGAAATAATAGAGAATCATTAATTTATTGATTAGCACAACTTAAAACACACAGTTTTACTAATACCATTCCTAAATAAGGTGTGAAAATGAGGTTCACTTGGTGAATTTACCTCTTCAGAGCATCTTTTTTTGGGTTTAGGACCTGCCTCTGCTTTCTGCAGGCAACAAAGGGTGAAGAAAGTAGGATTTGCAGGACTGAATACTTGCTTCATGTATAATGAATAAAATACCCAGGTGACTCAAAAAGTTTGGTTGACAGCTGTAGTTACCAATTTTCCACTTTTCTTCTCATTTCCCAGTACTGTTCAATAGTTTTTTTTTTTTTTTGGTCTGACATATTTTATCTGGTGGTTAGACAACCTTTTTCCCTATGATATCTTTGCCTTGTGGGACTTCTTTCCACTTCATGTTAAAACCACCTCTTACATGCAACAGCTAATGAACAACAGCTCCATAGCTCCATCCTCCTTCCTCTCTCTTCTTTTCCCCATTTACCTATGAGCTGTAAGAGGTCCACCATCCATCATTTACAAAGTAATGTCTCCAATAATCTGGTCTTGCCTAGAACATTCTCTGTGACCTTGGCACGTGATGGCTGTCCTAATCTGCTTCTGAATGAGGGAATTTAGAGTGTGGATTTGCCCATTTTGAGGGCATATACTTTGAAATTTATTGACTATTCATGGAGTAAGTATTTTTTTTCTTGCTTCTTTGAAGGAGCTATTGACATAAATGGTTAAGAAAAGTACCCTGCAGGAAAATATTACAATATGTTAAGGTTGTGCTAAAAGCATCAATAAATTTTTTAATCTCAGTTTATATCTTGGTGACTATTTAAATCTTTAGCTGCTGAATGGGGTTCAAATTCATGTGCAGTCATAACTCATCTCAAAGAAGGGACAATATCAAACCGCATTTAAACTGCAGAATTGTTTTATCCCAATGGGAGTTCAGATTGGTCCTTTTATAATCCCCCTTGGAGTGTGGAGAAACATGGGAGAGAGTAGAAGGGGCAGATTACACCCTCAGCAGAGAAGCTGAGTGAAGAAATCCACCAGAAACAGCCCTGATTGAACATTTCTTATCCATTGAGGCACAAGCAGAGTAGAGCCTCCTTTGGTAGATACAATGAAATACTCTCTGCCCTTAGGCATGCAAACAATTGCCTTGACCCAACAAAGAATGGGTATGCACCCCCCAGGGGAGCCTTAGTGAATCTTGTATAGTGTCTGCATCCTGTGGCCTATTCTGTTATTTAACTAATATCTCACATCCAGACTCATCAATCTCATGCTCAGCAGGCCTAACTGAAGAATTCTGTTGAGTGTCTCTGAAATACGAGTTATACCTGCAAATAATTCTGTTCTTTAAGGACATGAATATTCATAAAATACTTGCTTTCAGCCTATAGGGAATTTTATTTTCAAGCAGTGAAACATGCACATTTTACATTGGAGTTTCATCCTTCGTTTTCAAGTGCCAGAAATGAGAAAGTCAAGAATTTGTTCATCAGTAATACTGGGGGTTGTATGTTTAGGCCCCGTATTTCCATATTTGTCCTGTGCTGACTAAAGAAAACCCCATTCTGCTGTATGTTGCTAATGGAAGCTCTCGAAAAATGTCTTGATGGTTTTGAATCCAAAGTCCTTAGTAAAGTTTGTGATTCTAATTGAAAAGCTTGATCCAATGAACTTGATGTCTCCGTTTGGTATGTTTCTCTCAGTCACTGCTGTGTTATAGGAAGGAGGGCAGGCAGACACCAGACAAAGTTGCCTGGTTCACCAGCTAAACCTCAACATTTCTGAAGTGACATCTATCCAACTTTATCCAGGTCTGAATGTTCCTCTGCCTCCTCAACTAATGTTTTCCAGTCCTCAACTGTTATCAGCAGTTAGGCTGCTTCTACCCCAGCTGTCTACTTCTAATATCTCTGCAATGCAACCCCTTTTTTTTTCTAGTGCTCTTTCCAGGAAAGAAATGCTGTTTCCAGGAGAGAAGTACTGTCTCCTAGCAGCTAACTGCAGTATAGTTCTAGGTAGTGAATAAATTTGCCTTCTAAATTAGTAGCTGAGTATCTACATGAAGCACTTCCCATAACCCAGTGATTAATGATAGTTAAAGTAACAGAAGCCACTGAAACGTGTGGGATGAATCCAGTAGATCTTGGAGTAGGCAAGCTGGTCAGAATGATATCAAGATTTGCTGTCCTGTGAACAAATGGAAACTGCAGAGAAGCTAGAGACTCATTGCACATGTTCTGATTTAGGTTGGGAGAGGTGCGGGTTGGAATCATGTTGATGGTGATGGTCATTTCCACAGTGGCCTGTCTGAAAGCTTGTCTTTTCTTGTAATGATAGAGCCTGAATCTCGTGTCCAAAATGATGTGTTAGAATCACACTGGAGTTATACTAGGTTTACTCTGATGTTACTGGGAATAGAATTAGGCCCATAGGATGTATACGGTTCTTTGCACCTTCAAAGCAATTTACAAACAAGAATTAACTAATCATTAATTGACTGCCAAGTAATATTATATGTAATTATGGAATCCTCCCTTCTCCACCTACTCAAATTTAAATGACTGAACACACCTTTAACTTCTTCCCAGCATTATTCATATTGGATTTGCTTCTCTCTCTTTGAAGTCAATGGCGGTATTGTTATTGGCCTGGATGGGAGGAGTGCTGAGAACTCACACATATTATATTAGTCATCAGGGTGCTATAGTAGCTCTGGTTGTGTCAGCATTCTGAGACTTTTACACCTTTCTTACTCAGACAAAGCTCTGACTAGTAAAGGGTTGAAATAATGAACACTTCCTTTTATTCATTCTGCATCTCTTTAAAAAGTAACAAATCAGTGCACATGAAATAATGGGTTGAAACGTAAGACAAAATGTCATACTTCAAAAAGAAACCATTTGATCACTTTTAAATCAAAATGTAACTAGTTTTTTTCTATACTTTTCATTTTCTTAGGTCACTAATGAACAAGCTTCTTCCAGTTTAAAGGGGAAGTTTTCCAAAATAATATTTCTGACATTTTGTTTTCTAATTCTGCAGAAGTCAGTTTTTTCTGTTGCTTCCTGTGTTAGCAGCTGACATCAATATTTTGTATTGCACCCAGGATGGAGAATATATTGCTGTTTTAGCACAAGTATGACAGTGCTCATGCCAGTCAAAAGAATATATTCCAAAGTTTTATTTATTTTAAAATACATTTATTCAAAGAATTGACCACTATGGGAAAACTTCCACCTAGATTGTTTCTGTTCTGCTGATCTAAATAACACCGGACAAGTCATACAAAAATAAAGAATTTCCCTACATTAACTTATCTGAACTATTAGAAAATGAATAATAATACAGGGTGTAAGCCATTATAACTTTCAAATTAGTTTTGCTAAATCTCCTCAATACACTTCCTCAAAAAAAACTGAATTCTAATGTGGCTTGGAGTGCTCTAGCTGCAAATACATGTTTTCTTAGGGATCATTTTTGCTTAGGAATGTAAGAACAAATCTTAGGTGATAATTCGTGGATGTGGAACTGCTTTAGTTTCTATTTTTAAAATGGAATTATTTGGCCAGTTCCTGGTGACAGCCTGGTACATGGTTTTTATGCATATGCAAGGAGAGGATTTGGCCCCTTAATATTTTTACATGCAACCAAGTTACGAGTAGGAGATGTTACCATAGCTTAACAACTGGGTAAAAAAAAAAAAAAGCATTGATAACACATGGGAAAATGTGGCCAGACAAAAGTGCATATAAGAGATGCGGTGAATTTTAAATTATTAGCTGTCACATGATAGCTGGCAGGAGAAGAGTCATACCTGATCAAACAGGTTATTTCCATAAAATGTGTCTGTGCATGCATCACAAACAGAACTCCCTTACTCATGAGAATAATGTCTTTGAAGCCACGTGAGCAAGGATTGCAGAATCAGTCCCACCAATGGTGAAATGCATATAGAAAATTATTAGTTTCAGGGCTGGTAAGTTTTCTCTTTTTGAAAGCGTAGTAGCATACTGAAATATCTATAACTCCAGAGCAATTTTATTTAATACAACTTATTATCAATACGTGAAACAGACATACCATTCAGATGGGTGATTTTCATGAAAGATAAATCAAGATGAAAACCAAGACAGTTTCTCAGAATACACTAAAATTGGATACATAATTTCTTATGTATATAATTCCTACACTTTTCCTGTCAGCTTCCTATAAAGTGCTGAAAGATACTGTTAAGCTGTACAGGTCACCATGATCGCCGCTGTGCAAAAGAATGCATAATAAGATTATTTCCTCTATGCAGTAAAATTTCAAATATTTGATAGTCCTCAAAACATAATGTTAGTTTTCAAAATTACTCCTTTTTCCTAACCTAACACATATCCTTCATCAGTCACAATTGTAATAATAATATACTGAAAGAATGGAAATTATGTCAGAGTTGCTGAGAGAAGATAAAGCAGTAAAATCTCTTCTGCGTTGGCAGATCTTTGATATAGTACAGTAAGCTTTCTTTTGAAATTCAACACATCAGGAGTATGCATCACCAGGTAACTAAGTAAAACAAATAGTCACCAATGCAACATGAAAATCCAGAAGTGTTAGTGTGATGTGCAACATGCCAATCTTGGAGACATCTGTGTTGCATTAAACAAGCAGAAACTCATCCGAACTGTAACTTGCTTTTGCCAGTTTTTGTTGTTGCTTGCCTGGCAGCTACCCTGTGTTGCTTAGTTCCACTTAACTGATTGCAGAGCTGTCGTTTAAAATTAATGGATTATCTTTTCAGAGTAAGTTGTAGGATTTCATATTCTACAATAATGCTTTTTTTCACTGACTGCAACATTTGTAGAAGGGTCGGTAACAAGAAGTTTAAAAACACTTACACTTAATAAAAAACCACTTACACTCAGTTGTTTAAAATGAAAGCCAAAGAAAAGTTTAATTAAAATAGAAATCATATTCTTTTCAACCTTCAGAGTCTTAAAACCCTACCCGATTTCAGAAGAGCAGCACAGGTGAGTAAAAATAACATGTGCAAAAATCAGATTGCAGGAGTAAAAGAGTGTCTGTAATGTTTTTAAGTCCTTTTTGGGTAATTCCATGCCATGATGATCACATCGTACAACTATGCCACTTAACTATAGCCACAACTTTCCTTTAAGAGCGAGAAAAACAAACCTGAAGAGTGACACCTCCATCATGCATTCACTTGCTCTGCACATGGCGGCTCAGAAACTTATTCACCACAAGACAGGAATGCTTTGTGAAATGAAATAATAGGCCAAATCTTAATTTTCACTCAGCTAAGTTCTTCACTAAATTGAATGCTTTTTTTTTTTTCCTGGTATATACTGGTAAGATTTTGTCAGCTCTGAAGTGCTTTTAAGAATCAGTTTAGAAGAGATTTGCTCTTCACGTTCTCTCAAGCGATAAAACCAAAAAGACATAGAACCAAATAATATCCAGTCAAGTTATTAAGATTTTACAACGCTCAGATTTTTATAATAATCTGTGACCCCTTAAATAGTAGCCATAGACAATGTTCACCTGAAAAGTCATGCATTAAATAGAAAGTCACATATTGAACATCAACAGACTGCATAAATTCATAATCAAAAGATACATTTGTCAGCATTTAATGAAAAAGTAAATAATTTTTAAAGGATCTTCAGAAGTACATTTTAAAATAAGGACAGCTTTATTTTTTATGCTAAACTTCACAAGATTTTTTCTGGGTATAGTTTTCACTGTAAAAAGTAATGGTCTGCTGAGAAAGACCCAACTGTTATAATCAAAGAGTGTACAAATATAGTTTTAAAATCTGACTTACCAATAAAAGGAACAGAAAAAGAGCCGTTCGGTGAGGGAGCCAATCCATGGCATCTGACTTCTTGGATACAAGTCCAAGTGAGTTATGGTTACAAGCCTGTTCCTTTTCCCCTCCCCCCCCAACTCTAGTGTTCCTTTAAAAAGACACTCAGTAGATGTCCTTATACTCAGCCCTTCAAGGTGTCTCTGCCTCCCTCTGAGGGAAGCACTGAAGATGCTGTATAACAGAGTGTCTTTCCCCACCCCAAAATCCTGGGCTGGTCTCACCTGAAACGCTTGACAACATCATTATTGCTTGCAGGTAAAAGCTAAGAGGCACGCCCTAATTCTTATTGCACTGAAACCCTTTGTTGGATACGAAAGGGTACATTTTAAAAACAGAAGGCAAGCTTCGCTGGGAAGATACCAAGTGATTTATAAATTACTCACAACATAAGGAATCATTAAAATGGTAACTTATCATTGCTTTGAATGCAATTACCAGTTTTCTCCTTGCACCAAGTGTAACAGAAGAGCTTAATGAATAGCACCATCAAGAATATGGACTTTAACAAATTATTACTTTGAATTAAAATCTATGTCCATTCGTTTACTGCTAGGTGTGATGAAGTCAGTTCCATGCACCTTCACAGAAGTGCAGCATTCAGAGCAGAATGGGTTGTCATTGAAAAGTTAACATTAATTTTGGGGAAAAAATAGTGTTCATTAGGCTACAAGAATATCTGAAACAGAGGAAGGAGACTTTCTGCTTTCACCAGCTGCAAAGGCTCTTCATGCCATACCTTTCCTTTCCTATGGGTTGTGCTCTCCCTGACACAGTGGAGAGGATGATGTACATGTGCCCCATGCCAGAGAAATCTGAGAGCTGCTTAGAACAATAGCAAAGGAGGATATGCTGAACAGCTCATTTCTTGCCTCATTTTGGATGGCACAAGCGCAAATATGTGAGGGAGGGAGAAATCAAAGAGGATTCCTCACTTTACTCAGCAAGAGGTCCCTCTGTTCTGCAGCAGAGGCATTAAGTTCCTCCTCGTGTCCTTGGGACATCTGAACTGCCCCATAATGAGCTACTGAACCTATGAGGAGGGTGCATGCTTCACCCCTGAAGCTTGTGTGCTCTTGAGCCTGACAAGCCCACCACAGTGCTGGGCATCTTCCAGGACTGAGCTCAAGATGGGAAAAGAAAGCTCAGCACCTCTGGGGTTACTCAGCATCTCCTGGGATGAGATCTCATGCTCCTGCTGGGTAAGCAGCTTCACAACATGCTGTGCCTACACGTGGCTTAGTACAAGCGCTTTGCTGCCTTGCAGCTGGCTAGAACTGCCAAAGCCAGTATTGCATGTCCCTGCTGTCACTTAGCTTTTGGTACTGAGCTCAACATGCTCAGCAGTCAGTCAGTGACGCAGACTAGGACAGGAAATGTTAAAAGTATCACATCTAGAGTTTCTTTGTTTTATTTTGCAAAAATTTCAATGATACTAAATTTTCTTTTGGATTATGTAAAAATCAAAAGGCATCTTTTGTTCATATATGCTTCATATATACAATCCTTTTATGAACAAATGTATCTGATTTAACACATTTTGCTTAATCAAATATTTCAAAAAATGCCAATTTAAAAACATTTTTCCTTCTAAATTGTTCAAATGTTTGGTGTGGAGGGTTAATTTTCTTATTCTGAGGAATTTTCAGTGCTATATTTAAATGTTTTTTAATGTTTCATACCATGCTGATATCATCATTAGTGCAGTAATACATGAAATATCCATATTAGCAATGCAATAATCAATGGTTGAGGTGGGCTAGTATTATGGCATTTCAGAGTTAATTCTGTAATGTCTATGAAATGGAAATAGAATATTTGTCTAGAATAAGGGCAAACCCAAATTCAGAATTACTAGTTCTCAAACTTCTCTACAGACCTTTTCTTGGAATATCCTTGAAAAAAGATTGAAAAAACTTATTTTATTTAGATTATAGAGTAGTCAATGCATGTCAAAGCTATGTAGGAATCTTGGTGAAACCTAGAAAGGCTGAACACGTGTGTCATTCAAAACTGCTCCTAGCAGTTCTGGATTTCCATTTTGACCAATGAATAGAAGACATTGTGTAAAATATACATAGTCTTTTGCAGATCATAATGTCTCATTTTTGTTGTGTCAGTTTTTTTCTCATGACAGAAGGTAATTTGATCTACAAAAGATGATAAAATGCCTCAAACAACAATAATAGATCCTACAAACGTGAAAACAAAACTCCCAGCTCTTACATTATGTCTCTCTGTGCCTCCTTATGCAGAAGATTGCACGTGGACTCATCAGAAAAGATAAATAAGAAAAATCATTCAATGGGAAATCTTGTTATGTAATTTCAAATGGGATTTGAAAAACAAATGTTTAACTTACAAAAGTGTGATTTGAAGAATAATTAATTAAAAAATGGTTTAGTCTAAACAAAAATGACAGAAGAGGTACAGTAGCTTGATCTAGTCTGAACAGGAAATCCCAAGACAGTGATCTTTTTATTTTTAATATTCCCTTTGGAAATACTGGAGTTAGTAAGACAGAATTAGTGGCATCTACCTAACACTCATTTTGTTCTCTCAGAACTTTTCTCTCCTTTACATTTTATATGAAGATTTTTGTGGTTTTTGTCTTACCCCTGTTAGCACCTTGCAGAACAGCAGAGGATAGGATCTTGGATCGTTGTGTAAACAGAGAGGTATAATTCAAGATATAATTTGAATATAATGTAGTTAATTAAAATTCCACTTTTGCTTTAATGGAAAGATTATCAAACATATTTTAATGTCTAAAAATCCAGTCACTTATTGATATTTCAAAGCCAGCTAAGAGCCCAGTTCCCAGTGACTCCCATTTGCATGAGGTAACTAACGTGTTTGAGTTCTTTAGAAATCATGCTTTTCCTGCTGTAGTGGTCTCACTATTTTTAAAACAGAAAAGTTCATTTTTTTCCTAGAATCTGTAAGATATTCAGTGAGTAGGAGATGCATGGAAAAGCTAGTAGTGTAAGAAAGATACATAAAAAAGCAGTAATCGCAATAATACAGTGCTGCTCTGTGTGGTTAATTTCAATAGAAACTTTCTTAATGTTTTGACAGCTAAGTTCAGCTTTTGAGTCCCATCTAGTTGGCAAAAAATGACAATTTTTTTTCACTTAATAAAATTTCTGTCAATACTGTGATTGTTAATTGTGTCTTTAAATTATTGCTCTTCATTGAGCAAAATTGACCAACATATTATCTGTCATTTGCAATATAGATGAAAATGGAATCAATATGATCTGAAGTTACCCATAAGCATGTTCTAACTACAAATGATCTGAAGAATCAGTATCATCCTACAGTGTGAAATGACTACAAAAGGAAAGGCTATATGATTTTTTTAGCTTGTTTTTGTCACCGGTGAAGGAGGAGGTAGTCACTGATGATGAAGAGATAACTGAATTACAGATGAGAAATTCCAGCTGGCCTAAATCCATATCTAGCACTTGCTTCAGTGTGAGGGCTGGTGGAAAGCTTCGCTCAAGGAGAGCTAATCAACAGCTCCCACGTCGCCCTCCCTTCAGCATGAGTTATGAGGTGACCAAGTGGGAATCAGGGAAATGGTGTCAGATTGAGTATCTCAGTCAGATGTACGCTGTAGGTATTTTCATACATGGCTAACATTAAAGTTCTAGTAGGCTAAAGCACACAATCTTAACTCAGGAGTTGTTCTGTAATGGGAAAACACATGAAAGAAAATGAATCTGCCTTTAAAGGTAAGCATAGTACATTCTGGGATGATAAACCCAGAACTGAATCATGATATATTCATCATGATTTTATTAGACTTTTACAGAGCAGGCTAATGTGGATGTCTTAATTGAATTTTTAAATTAAAAGCTTCATCACTTTTAATTTATTCCCTTTAGTTCTTCAATTTAATAATATCAATCACATCTTGTGAAGATTTTTGGTTTTATTAATATTTAGTTTTCAGTTTAACATTTTTTTGCTTTGCTTTACTTCAGTCTTTTTTTAGGGGGATTTTCATTCTGTGTTTTTGTTTGTTTGTTTGGGTTTTATTTGGGTTTTCAAAAAGATTATGTTAATTATTTTCCCAGTTTTTCTTTCTTAACTAAGCTTTCTTAACTATGTTACCCACAGCTGTAAAGAACATGCATATAATCACTTGTGTGATAGGCTTCATATAATATTCAAATTTCCTAAACACCTTTCAGCCTGCATTTTTTAAAGATACCAAGCATCCAGAGCAGATGATAGCAGAGGGGAAGAGCTGTGGGTGTCATGCCAGGGGCAGAGGATGGGTAGCACAGTCCCTTTGGGCTGTAGCAAGGGCTTGGATCTACGTGAGATAACAATGAACACACCTCCTAATACTGTAGTCTCAGACTTAGCCTTGAGTGAAAGTCTCCTGTGTGTGAAGTGAAAAAAGTCAACAGCTAAATTATTTAAACTTTCTGCTATACCCTGATCACCTTGATTAAAGGAAGCATGTTTTCCCAGCACTTACCTGGAGGATCTGACATTCCTAAGTTTTGGCATGTTTTGATATGTTTTGGGAATCTCACTTAAATATCATCAGGATCACTGTTGTTGCTCATAAAATTTTAAGGCTACCTATTATTTCAGACTGCTAAGTGCCCCTTTCAATCAAAAAAAAAGTTATTTCCAACTAAAAGATTTTTTAGGATGGGTGATATCTCTTGCTATCAGCCTCATTAACATCATCACACATTATATTATCGACCCATCTGTCTGGAATAAGAAATTGAGTGCTAAAATTTGATTTAGGTAAAGTCATGCCAAAGGCAATTTTTTATCTTACTCAGAACATTGATTTTTGCTGCCTATCCATTTCAACTTACTTATTTTTAGTAACTGTTGTTAATAATAATCATGATGATAACATTGTCATATCTGAGTTGCTGAAGATGTGTGTAGAAAACCTAGGAAGATCAGAAAGACAGCCTTGAACCAAAAATAGAAAAATTAAACATGATGCAAGGAGCAGAAGGCAAGGAATAAAAATAAGGTGTGTGGATATTAGAATGATTAGAGCAATGCAATCATGAAATTGCTCACTCTGAGATGATGCCTGCCTTCTCTGTCAAACTGTTGGAGTTAACAGCACCAGGAAAATGTTCACATTCATAAGTGCCCTGTGTAACAGTCACCTGTTTCTTTTTCAAGCATTTAGCATCTCCTGGCTGCCTTGTATTCTCTCAATTTGTGGTACAATTTTCCTTTTATTCATAATGAACAGTTAGTGAATTTTATCTTCTGGTGAAGCCAAATTCACCGACTCTCAGGTTTGCAGTAGGCTCCAGGCTTACATGCAGCTGAATGTTGACTGCATGAGTTACTACCGTGCCTCCCATTGCACGATAAATCCCACTATTTTACATTGGTATTAATGCTTTTGTGCTCTCTCTTGCTCTTTTTCTCTCTCTCTACTACTTTCTCTCTCTCTCTCTACAAGCATAAGAGCACTTCTTAGCTCCTGGTCCCAGCTACATGACCCAGGAACTCTCCAAGACCTGTGTGCAAACCGTGCCACTTCCTGGAGTTTTCTGTGTAAGGTAGGTCTACAGCTACAAAGCACAGACTTATGGTCTAAGATAGAAAATTTGCTGGTATGTCCCCATAGTGGCAGCAGCTGGGGAGTGATGTCAGAGAACATTTCAGGTGCCACCAGTGAGGTTCTTCAGAGCTCATCAAGTATTGTGGTAGAAAGTCAAGAAAGTGTTATAGGCCCACAGAATCATGGAATAGTTTGGGTTCGAAGGGACCTTTAAATATCATCTAGTTCCAACACCCCTGCCATGGGCAGGTACCCGTCCCACTATATCAGGCTGCCGAAGGGCCCATCCAACCTGGCCTTGAACACCTCCAGGGATGGGACATCCATGATTCAACCACCCTGACAGATAGCTCTCCCCATCTTTCTCAGACCCCAAAGGTATCCTCTCTTATCCATTATTACATCCTGAGGAAGAGTTAATTCAGGAGTCAGAATTAATCTTGCCCTCAGAGCCTCAAGACAAAATAGTTGGTCAACATGGGCATGGGTGGAAGACTTGTGAAAAGCTAACATATCTGTATTTAGATTCACTTATTACCGAATCATCCCAAGCTTCCTCACTTTTGCCACTGTACCACTTAGAGGAAAAGAGGTTAATTGGTTTGGGTTTTTATTTCTCTCATTGAGTTATATTAAAATATTTTCAGTGTCTAGGAAGAAAGAACTGAAGTATCTGCCCTGTCCCCTGGGTGTAGGAACCGTCACTTTCCATTTGTGGACACTGAAATTGTAATGGACTGGCTGTATCCTAAGTCCATGATGCCTGATGGGATTCATCCTGGAATAATGAAGGAGTTAAAGGATATTATGGCGGGACCCCTCTTGGTCTTCTGTCAAAGGTCTTAGGTGTCAGGTGAGGTGTCTGCTAACTGGAAGCTAGTCCATATTATTCCATCTCCAAAAAGCATGAGGTAACACCCAGGGAACTACAGAATTGTTAGTCTAACCTCAGTTCCTGAAAAATTATGGATAAAATGATACTGTATACTACTGAAACACATATAAAGAATCGGGCACAGTTGACATGGGGTCATAAAGGGAAAATCCTGTTTAAATAATTTGATATCCCTCTATGGTAAGGTCAGCCGCCTAGTGGATGAAGGAAATGCAGTGGATGTAGTTTTTCTGGATTTTAGTAAGACTTCTGATACCATCCCTCACAGCATCTTTCTGGACAAATTTTCCAGCTGTGGGATGAGCAAGTTCACAGTGCGCTGGTTAAGAACTGGCTGAAGGACAGACCTCAAAGCGTTGTAGTGAATGGGGCTACATCTGTCTGGTGACTGGTCTCCAACAGTGTTCCTCAGAGTTCAATTCTGTGGCCAAAGCTGGTGAAAAACCTGGAAGACACATCCTTTGAGGATCAGCTGAGGACTTTGGGCGTGTCTAGTATCGAGAAAAGGAGGCCTAGAAGTGACTTCATTGCTCTCTACAGCTTCCTGAGGAGGGGAAGTGGAGAGGGAGGTGCTGATCACTTTTCCCGGATATCCAGTGACAGCACACATGGGAATGGTTCAAAGTTGTGCCAGGGAAGGTTCAGACTGGTCATGAGGAAGCATTTCTTCACTGAGAGGGTGGTCGAACACTGGAAGAGAGCTGATTGATGCCTCAAGCCTGTCAGTGTTTAAGAGGCAGTTGGACAATGCCTGTAATAATATACTTTAACTTGGTCAGCCCTGAATTGGATAGGCAGTTGGACTATTTAATCATTATGGGTCCCTTCCAGCTGTAATAGCCTCTCCCCTTCCCTTCCCTTCCCTTCCCTTCCCTTCCCTTCCCTTCCCTTCCCTTCCCTTCCCTTCCCTTCCCTTCCCTTCCCTTCCCTTCCCTTCCCTTCCCTTCCCTTCCCTTCCCTTCCCTTCCCTTCCCTTCCCTTCCCTTCCCTTCCCTTCCCTTCCCTTCCCTTCCCTTCCCTTCCCTTCCCTTCCCTTCCCTTCCCTTCCCTTCCCTTCCCTTCCCTTCCCTTCCCTTCCCTTCCCTTCCCTTCCCTTCCCTTCCCTTCCCTTCCCTTCCCTTCCCTCCTGTAGCTACGCTACGCTATGCTATGCTAAGACAGGGTAATAGACATCAAATAGGCCCTAGAAAGAAGCACCAAAAAAGAAGCAGATCTTTTCTTGGCTGGCGAGGTTCTTGTGCAGTGGTCAGTCTCACGAATTATTCCTTTAAAGATATGGATGATGATCCTTACTCCTATCACTTTTTCACCAGACAGAGTAACAGATAGGTGTGGAGACATTTTACAGGGAAGAAGGACTTGATGCTGTAGGCCTTGTTGATATGGAGCAACTCTGACAAGACCTTGAAACAGGGAACTGAGAGGAAAACAAGAGCCACTTTGGTGGGAAGAAGAGACAGCCTTCTGATAAACAAGAGCCAGCCGAGACAAAAACAAGAGCCAGTTCGGTGGGAACAAGTACCGACTGAGAGAAAAACAAAAGAAGAAAAATATCAACATAGTTAATTTTAGTGTAACTTGTTTCTTTAGCATGCGCAGTTGTTTAGCCAATAATATGTTAGTAATAGCTTTACAGCTACCTTTAGCCAATAATATACTGTAAATAGCCTCATGGACAGCCTGTTATGTAACCCAAAAGGGTATATAAAAAAGTAACTAACTCAATAAAGTGTCTTCAGTCCATCAGACTGAAGTCCGTGCTTTAATCCCTTCAGATAGGCCCAGAATATGATGTCCTTTTTACCTTTTGTAGCATAGCCCAGGTAAGCTGAAAGAGTGTGGGACTTAACTGCTTTCAGGACAAGCAGATAGTGGCAGTGGAGAAATATGGAGAACGTTGCATTTCCCCTGGTCAGTTTGATACTAAGAAGTAGAAAGCGCATACTTGATATTGAACATGAGGTTTCAGCAGCAATTTTTTACCCATATGGATTGGTAAAACTGGAAGTAACAGTAACAGCTCTGGACAGTAACAAGAGCGCTGGTCCAAGGTGAAGGCAATGGCCTTCTGGCACAGCGAGAAATTCTAAATGCATCCATCATGAAGAAAGCGTAGCCTAACTTTGACTTTAAACTCAAACAAAAGGAAGGAGACATTTAGTAACTTCTGCAAAATTTTTACAAAATATTACAGAAAATAATAATGCTAGAGACTTATGGTTTATATTATTAAAAGATGAACATTTTGTATTCCTGGAGGGATTCACAAAGTCATTATGAATCCATACCCTTGCTAGCATCAGTTTGTGATGGTGATTTACATGCTGCTGTTTTGGAGATATTTAGGGAGGAAGACAAGCAACCTTGGAGCAGGAAACAAACCAGAGGAGAGGTGTAATTATTGATGAGCCAAGGAAGGAGGTTAATATGAGAAGGTTAGAAAGGTCAGTGGCAGGACCTGTGTGCAGCTCCACTGCAGGGTACTAACATTTGGGATGCTGCATGGAAAAGACAGAGCTGCCTGTATAGTGGATCCATTTTTCCTAGTTTACTAAATAGAGAAAGAAACTATAAAATATTCTAATGCAGTGGGAGAAAGAAAATCTGTTTAATTCAGACAATAAGCAAAGGTTATGTGAGTGCAAAAATTGGCTTATATTACTGTTTTTTTTCTATATTCAGGATGATTAAAACAGCATTTGCAATGTATAATTACCTTCCTTCTTGTTAATCTAATACATTGCCTTAACCAGACTGGTCAACTTAGAAATCTGTCTCAGATGATAACTTGCCCAACTTACTTTGGACATGGATTAAGTAGATGTACTTTCCTGCACTGTGCCAATGTCTTGTCAGCATTTCAAAGCTTCTAGATTTAATCCACTGCAAGTTTTTATTCTTACATAGGGTTGGAGACAAAGAATCAGGCTTACAACAGAGATCCATAGATTCAGAAATAAAAAGTACACTGTTTGACTTCAGAAACACTGGAGGACAATCAGTCTCTCACCTTAAAATACACAAAAAGTAGACACTAGATTTGTAAAAAAAAATATGTGAATTAAAACCAGAATGCTTTGGGAATGATTTCACAAAACGTTTGCATTAAGAACGTTGGTCTTTGGAGTATGTGTGGTATAAGTATAGAATTGAAGACACTATAATATTAACTGAAACGTCCATGAGAAGCCAAGAAATGTGTATTCTTTTAAAGGCCAGTGCTGTATTTCGTATTATACTGAATATCAAAATCAAACAGAAGTCAGATCATAACTCATATGATTGAACCTGTGTGTTGCAGTAATGCACAGAAACAGCCCAGAGGCATCAGACCCCATTGTGTTTGTTGCTAAAACACTTATACTAATTGAGAGGGTCTTCCTTCTGAGGAGCTCACAGTGCAGAAACTGGATTCATAGTTTTAGAAATGAGTTTTCAATCTCAGGTCGATATATTAAACCAGCCGTGACTCCAATTCTCCATTAGTAGCCCTGCTTTCTTTTCTGTTTTCTGAATTGAGAATGCACTTAAAATTATTTTGATAGTTCAGCATAATACACAGTTTATGAATAAATCATATATTCACCATATGGATGCTGTAAAACAAGTCCATAACTATTCAGGTGATATTGTATCCCATGTATCCATGTACATCCCTAGGTGTGTACACGGTGTATACAAAGAGACAGAGTAGAGAAAGAGTGGCATCTCAGGTACATCATTGCTCTGATTCCCTCAGAGAGTGTGTAATACTTTCCAAAGTACTTATGTCTAAAATAAAATATCTATACGCATTTGGCTCCAGACGTCTTGCGGACATTATAGCTTATTAAATTTAAAAAAACCCCAAACCACTATTTGCATTACATTGCAAATATTATAACATTATTATCTGCTCAATTATGTATTTCAGTTTTTTGAATCACCAGTGTTATTTGAAAGATATCTTATGTGGGATATGATAACATTTCTGGATTTTTAATAATGCCAAGGCTTATATCCGTGTACAAGAGGGAAGTGTGTGTGAAGGAAGTTAAAGCTAGGCTTTGGGAATAGTAGGATGACTAAACCAATGTGGATAAATTAAAATCAGTCCTAATCTTTGGAATGTGTTCTATACTTCACTTTCATGCTTTTCAGTGGCTAAAGAGCAAAACTATAATATTAATTTGGAAAATTTGCTTTACCCTGTATTTTGTTTAACAGTAAGTTCATTAGAAATCTAATGAGCTATCCTGTTTACAGATAAAGAAGGGAACCTCTGTCCTGGGACAAAGAAGATCTGTAATCCTAGATTTAAGGTAGAAAATAACCAAAGAAGGAAGAAAAGAAAAAAAGCTCTAGACCTATAGGAGCAATCTGGAGCTACCCAGGACTAATTCTGTAACAAGTGGAGGCTCAACTTGAAGCAACATTTCTGAAAGGCTTGTAAAGTCATGTCCAACGATCCAAGTAGCATGACTTCCAAATATACCAAGCAATACCTGATTAGTGCTGCTAAAATCAGACCTGCTAATAGAAAATCAAGTTGAGTAACTGCATCACAGCATCACTTCAAAAGAAGAGTCTAACTTAAAAAGCAACTAAAAAAACCCACCCCAAACCAAAAAAAAACCCAAAGACCTAGAGAATCTTGGCTTATAATCTAAAGCATGAAGCCCGGTGCTTACATGATTTAAAGCTGAATTTGTTTTACATGGTGAAAATTTAGGTATCTTTTTCAGCAAGTCTGGCTTCAGATAAGCAAGTAGAAGACCAGAAAAATGCCTGCACATAAAAGTTATAAAACTGTGTCTGGACAGCTTCTTTACTCTTCTTGTGTGCCTCCCTCAGCTGACTTGCTAATCTTTTGTACATGGTAAGGAGATTTTTTTCTGAGCTTTAAGAATAATGTAATTGACTTTCAGTGTTTTTAAAACGTGACTCAGTTCAATTTTGCAGTTTGTTCTCCCAGCTGACAAAGTCCATATTGAGATTTCACATATTTACAATGTGGCTGCTAGGAAGACCCAAACATATGTGCATTTGGCCTTTTGACATCAGTTGCAGCTAAAAATTATGATCTTGCCTCAAAATAAGTTTTCTGAATGGTGATGCTACCTCACATATCCTGTAGAATTCTGTTTTCACAGGTGGAGGGCATGCAAGGACACATGCCACTTAGGAACTAGAGAAGTAAAGACCAAGGATGAGGTTTGTGCATAAACTTGAAAAGCTGAACATTCTTGACTGGACAGTTTAGATTTTTTGGATATATGTATATCTCTCTATTTTCAGCCTATGATCAGCCCCAAATAAACCAGGAATGTATGTCTAAATTCACATAAGCAGTGTCACCACCTCAATTTACATATATTGTACTAAAACATCCATAGTTTCCAAACCCTGAACAATGTTATATTGTTATCCGGTCTTACTGCTTCTGGTAACCAAAGACAAATAAATTCATGAAGCATAATGCTGTCATCCTAGTTTTACTTTCAATTTTTTTTCCACGCTTGCCAACAGAAGGTGATTGAAAGCCACATTCCCATGTTAGTTTACTCAAAGTCTTGGTTGGTTGGATGATTGCCTTATCTCAGACACCCTGCACAAGATATATACCTGGATCCCTCCCCCTGAAAGTTGCTGAGCAGGATGGGTGGATGAGAGGATGCTAAAGGCAAGAACTTATGAAGATAAGTGGTCTGAGGAGGGCTGTCTGTTAGGAGTGGCACTAGAGCTGGGTACCTGCAACAGCACTGGATTGCTTTGTTTAACTTTGGATAGCGGCTTAGAGGAGATATCTTACCTTTTTTTCACCTTTGAGTTTTAAAGTTATAACACTTTATTGAGCTTTCCTATCCTAATCTCCATTGGCTAGCATCAGACGTCTCTTGGAATAAACTGCTTGTCAATATTAGCACTTCATGCATACACACTCACTTGCTTCTAGTTTAATTAGCTATGAAACACCAGATTAGACTGTCTGGTATTGTACTCTTGTCCCACCTCTATTTCTACCATAATTTGAGAATATCTCTTCCTCCCAAGCATGTGTATGACTCTAGCCATCTGTTTCCAGTTGCAAGTCATGTGAGACAGACTGCTCTCCCTCCAGCTCTCATGCGTGGAGCTAGAAGACAGTTGGGAGTTTTGCTGGGTGCATGCGGTGGGAGAAGAACTAATGCCTTAACTGCCTCTTCCTGGGGAAAAAAGAAAGGATAAATGAAAGAAAGGAAACCAGTGCCTCTCCTTCTAACCCTTAGAGCCTGTATGCTAATTAAGGATCTTGAAGGTGATTGAAGCAATCTTGAAGGTGATTGAAGAGGAATCCAAACACAGGCTTTAGGTAGCAATGACCAGATATTTGCATATGCTGCTGCAGGACATGGTCAGTGGTCTTCATCTGCTACCTTTGTTAAGGCTCAGGGAGCATTTGCACTTCCATAGCACTAAAAAACAGCTGTCTTGACACTGCTAGGAATACGATCACTTCTTTTCAACTGACTGTATAGAGCAGGTATGTGAGCCACAATCAAAGCATGCGTGTTCTTGTCTAATCTGACTGCTCAGGCAGTGACTGCTGTGTGAATTGCATGACTAATAGCACGAAGACATTCTGAAACCAGCCTGATTCAAGTATGAACTGGGCCCCTGAAGAAGCAGCCATTTGCTTGGATGTTTTTGCTGTCTTAATCATCATTACATTGTTAATAACTTCAGGTGCTGCCCCACCTTTCCAAATTATCTTGGTGTATGGATACCCATGTCTTTTTTTCAGAGCAGATCTTTGTGGTGTAGTCTGCATCTGAGTGCTTAGGTAATGAGAAAGTGGAATTCATGTGGTTCGACAATCATCATTAAAATATCACCATTGGGAACAGTAACAAATAAAGACAAACCCATCTCCTCAGTACAGTTCTGTATTAAAAGTTAGTAATCAGACAAGGAAATCACTGAATAAATTTAACGTTATTTTCTTTTCCCTTTGAAGACAGAGAAACATGATATTTCAATACTCTGTCACCAACAGAAGGTACTGAATCTCTAAGTAGTGATAACTGTTCATTTCAACAACCAAATTTTGTGAAATTATGACAAATATACACATCACGCACAAAAAATATTTTAAGATGTCAGATTTTTTATTTATTTTCTTGGGGAAAAAGCCAATGTTCAGGCTTGAGCCTAAAATATGTATTTTAGTATTTCCATAATGTAGTACTTCTAGTTTACTTTTTATTTATATAACATATTACACATCATCTTCTTTAATACAATGGCATTGTTATTTTCTATTTTTATATGAGCACTAGTAACATAGGCATCTGAACTGTTTTTGTTTCAGATAAAGCCTATAGAACATTGTATTGCCCAAGGATCTTTGCATATTCTATGCTTGCATACTGAATTAGTGAGAAGATGTCTTAATAAAATTATTAAGTGTAGATAATGACATAAGAATACTTCACACCAATAGCCATAGACATCAAACTGAAGTTCCCTCTAGCCTGCTAGCTTGCCTTTGAGAATGGCCAACACTAGTTACTTAGTGCAACGAAGAACTCCCAGAAGTGTCATTGGTGGTTAGGAACTTCAGGAGCTGGAAATTGCATCCGTATGGTTATGCCTAATAGTATTTAATGCACCTTTCTTTCATTAATTTATTTTAACTCTTTTATACCACCAAAACTTCCTCTGGCAATGAATTTGTCAGATTGAGTTATGTGCCATGTGAATAAGTCCTTCCTTCTGTTGTTTTAAATATGAGGACTGATTATTCCAATGAATGCACTCTGTTATGAGAAGAAGCAGGTAGTCATTCATTAGTCACCTTCTCGAGGTCACTCACTGGCATCCTACTGAACAATGTGGACTTACACAACTAAATAAAGTGCATACCTTCTAAGAATGACTGCTAAACTTCTCTTTTAATCAAGAGTCAGGTTTCCTGCAAATAACAGTCATTATGCACCATTAAGGATGAACGCGGTGCATTGCTGGAAATAAGGATCAGCTTGCTTTATCTCTCCAGTTGTTCTGGCTTCTGTCTTTCATCTCAGGGAAGTCACTGACCCAGAGACTATTGAATTCATGGAAAAGGATGTCTCTGAGTTTGCTGAACTCTGGAAAAGGTCCCTTGGTCTTTTTCTGTAGATGAGAGGTTTTTCCCTAATTTATGTAACTAAGGAGAGCAAGAAATGCCTCTACAGGAGGCTGATCCATGAAATCAGAGTTCAAAATTATGTGAATCATGTTTGATTTATTCTCCTGACACAGGTGTATTTTAACACTGTACCAGAAGACCCAAAACAGCCACCCTTGCTAGGCCTTGCAAATGCTCTGCTGAAGAACAGATGGTGGAGATTTCTTACATCATTAAATCCAGGAAATAAGTCCCCCAAGGGACTAAAGTGAATTGCCAGAGGCTTAAAGTATTTAATAAGTTGAGTGTCTGCTATTGGTACAATGCAGCCTGTTTCCCATAGCCTATCATGCCTGCTCTGTTGACCAGCTCTCCTTCATACTCCTCCAAAGCCTAGATTCATATCATCTGCCTCAAGTAGGCAACACAAATACATATATAGTCGATAGAGGGACATCTGTTTAAGACAGCTGAAAGATGATCTTCCAGAGACGGCATTTTTTGACTCTTTAGAAAGTCAAAGTGACTGTGTTCCTAACATTACGCCTTTGATGGGTAGGCACTTAGTCAGGCAGATGAGATTTGTGTGTGAACTGAAGAGGTGGCTGACCCCTACACTGGTCACTTAATGACGTGCATTGCTCCACCTTACCTATGTCAGCTTCTGTTGCAATATGGCCCACAGACAACTCAGACAAGTTGCTGAAGAACATCTAGACTGGGTTGGGTACCTATTACAAGTCTAATTAAAAGGAAGCAATTACTAGGATTACATGTACAAATGAGATTCTGTGCAAGCAAATATCCACTTTGACATTTATTGAAGCTTCTGTTTTAAAATACTTCTTACAAAATTGCTTGTCTATTAATTTCAATTAATGTATATACAATGCAGAGAGTTAAGTTTGTTAAAAAGTTATGCATTTTATTGAGATTTTTCTTACAAAATCACCCTGGTTTTGTTTCTCCTGGAATCCCATGAGACTAATTTTCTAGTTTGGTCACCATAACATGGAGGAAAGGCACTGCCGCTCTGCAAAGTTTTGGTTCCTACTGCTTTCCAGTTTAATTAATGCATGTTTTGCTATGCCTTTTAAAATTCCTTGCTCCTTGTTGTCTGTCTTCAGTTTTCACCCACTGCAGTAGCTTGAGGTCCTAAAGTGCAAGGTGACAGCAGGGCTGCCTCTGAGCACATGGGGAGCCAGTGGGACTGCAAAAATTTATGCTGGGTTCTCATTCATCCTGTGTATGTTATCTAAAGGAGAAATTACATTTTTAAAATTGTGCTTACTTTAAGGTATTTGAACTTAGGTATAATAGAATATCTAGATATACTAGATTTCTAGGTATGCTAGAAAATCTAGAGAAATACGTATTTTCCATGTTGACTGCTTTTTTTTTTTCTGTTATTTTCCCACTTCTGGTATACATGGGAAAATTGCCTCTAGAAAATACTTTTAAACAAGCATATATGTATTTTTCTAATTTGGTTTGCATGGTATTTTGGATAAAATGGCTCAGATCTAAGCCATGCAAATCTAAAAGTGACCATTTTTCATTAGGTCCTGTCCTACACCCCCAGGAGGAGCATGTGCTTTCTGAGACTGTGATGAGCCCCTTAGCATTTTGGGATGTGTCTCAGGGTTCTCTCACAGGAAAGTAAATGTGGTCACTGTGGTAGGTCCTTCTCTGGTGCATGCAGTGGAGGATCTTTACCCTCTAGACCTTTACAGTCTCCACCTTCTGGTGTCCTCTCTCAGGAGAGCTCCCTCACTGCTATGGAAGATGCACAAGGTATTTCAGGTACTATTTCTGATCGTTTGGTCTATCTAACGCATGCATGAAATATGACAACATACTTGAATACACATTCACAAATAAATGAATATAACTGGAATATATAAACACCTTGCATCTGTCAAAAGATGGTGAGATACCTGTGTAAGTTCAGACAACATCAAATTGTCTGCTACTTGTCTGAATTTACAGTCCTCCTCACCTTCCCCCTACATACATTCCTCAGCTGGGGATGTATCAAACTTTGACTTTGAAAAGAAGGTATATCTTATAGCAAATTTAGATAAAAACTGCATACTACTGAGCTCAGATTGGCATCCTTGAGCTAAGGTACTTTTAAACTATTTGGATTTCGTCATACAGAAAGACAAAGGGTCAGAAAGTGAATCCAAAAAGTGCAAAGCAAAGTAAAAGAAATTGCAAGGATAAGTTTTCAAATACTGGTTTTCACACTAGTGTATTGTTCTGAAAACAGTAAATGCATTATCAGTATTTTATACCTTTATGACTGTGATGAATAAAGAATGTTGTCAGAAGAAGCAAAGATTAAATACTACAAACGTCTCAGTATTTTTTAGATATAAACGTGATGCTTCAACAACAACAAAAACAACCACTGAAAGAGTTGTCATAATACTGGCAAGTTATCCACTTGGTTTCCGAAAAGTATGACCGTGCACATGTAATTAGAGAGAGAATGACAGTGGTGAAAATGGAGAGGTGCAGTTTCATAGTGCACTGAGTACAGGCACACACCTAAGAAAACAGCTACTGACTCAGGAAACTGATAAAAAATTTCTCTACCTTACATATAAGGTAATAAGCTTCTACGGACAGCCAGAACACTTCATCCACTGTTTCATTAATAATGGTAATGACAATTGGGGAAACAAGAAAACTTTTGTCTGGTGTGCAACAGAATCTTTCTTGAAAAGATTTTTTTTGTTTTTTTTTCCCCTCTAAGCAGTTGCTCAGTTATTTCAGACTTGAAAGGAACAGCAGACAAAACCAGAAATGTAAAGAATCTAGAATCTTAGAATCATAGAGTAGTATGGGTTGGAAGGGACCTTAAAGATCACCTAGTTCCAACCCCCCGGCCATGGGCAGGGACATCCCACTAGATCAGGCTGCCCAAGGCCTCATCCAACTCGCTGTCAATATCATTGATAAAGATATTAAACAGCATTGGTCCTAGTACGGGCCCCTGAGGGATACCACTTGTCACAGATCTCCATCAGGACTTTGAGCCATTGACCACTATTCTCTGAACATGACCCTCCAACCAGTTTCTTATCCACTGTACTGTACACCCAGCAAATCCATATCTCTCCAATTTAGAGAGAAGGGTGTTGTGGGGGACTGTGTCAAAGGCTCAAAGTCCTGATGGAGATCTGTGGCAAGTGGCATAGCTTCTAGGAGGATCTATTCCATGATCTTCCCAGGCACAGGGGTGAGGCTGACAGGTCGGTAGTTCCCAGGGTCATCTTTTCTGCCCTTTTTAAAAATGGGCAATATGTTACTCTTCTTCCAGTCACCAGGGACTTCTTCTGATTGCCATAACTTTAAAAATATCATGGAGAGTGGCTTGGCAACCACATCTGCCAATTCTCTCAGGACTCTGGGATGCATCTCATCAGGTCCCACAGACTTATATATGTTCAGGTTCCTCAGGTGGTCATGAACCTGATCCTCCTCTATAGTGGGAGGAGGTTTATTCCCCTCATCACCATCTTGCCATCCCATGACCCAGGAGCAGTGAGGAGAGCAGTTATCGGTGAAGAGTGAGGCAAAAAAGTTGTTGAGTACCTCAGCCTTCTCCGCATCTGTTGATATATGACCACCATTTCCAACCATCAGTGGGGGTATGTTCTCTTTGACCTTCCTCTTCTGAGTGACGTACCTGTAGAAGTCCTTCTTGTTAGTCTTTACTTCCTTTGTCATGTTCAGCTCCAGCTGTGCCTTGGCCTTCGTGACTTCCTCCCTACACAACCGGGCAGCGTACATGTCCCAGGTTACCTGCCCCTGCTTCCACTGCCTTTACAGTTCCCTCTTCTTCTTTAGTTTAACCAGCAGGTCTCGACTCAGCTATGCCAGTCTCTTCCCTTCCCTATCTGATTTTCTACATAAGGGGACTGAACGATCTTGTGTTTTTTGGAAAGCATTCTTGAATACTTTCCAGCTCTGTTCCTTATCTTGGAGGACCATGTCCCAGTGGATCCTACTGAGTAATTTCTTGAAGAGCTGGAAGTCTGCTTTCCTGAACTTTAGTGTCCTGACTATACTCCTCACCTGTCCCATATCCCTCTGGACCTTGAATTCCACCAGTGCATGATCACTGCAGCCCAGGCTGTCTCCTATCCTAATATCACTAATGAATTTGTTTGTATTGGTGACCATAAGGTCCAGTATTGAACCTCCTCGGATGGGGGGTCTCTATCAGCTGGACTAAGAAGTTATCCTCAATGCACTCCAGGAGTCTCTTGGATTGCCTACAGCTTGCTGTGCTACTTTTCCAGCATACGTTGGGGTGGTTGAAGTCCCCAAGTAGGATGAGAGCTTGCGAGCATGAAGCCTCCTGTAGCTGGAGGAAGAAGACTTCATCAGTTGGTTCTCCTTGAACCTATAGTATACACCAACCACAAGGTTCCCGTTGGTTCTTCTGTCCTTAATTTTGACCCACAAGCTTTCAACCTCTTTGTGGCTACTCTTCAATGACAGGTCTTCACATTCTATCCCTTTCCTGAGATAGAGGGAAATGCCTCCACCCCTCCTTCCCTGTCTGTCCCTTCTGAACAGCCTGTAGCCTATAAGAAATTAAAAAAAGAAAAGAAAACCAACCCCTTGTTCAAATAATGTAATGCTGAATATTTTGGAAAATAGGACTATGTGCCTATAATAAGCTTGTAGGTGAGCTTTGCAAATTATAAATTCTGTTGATTCTCTCCGTGTAAAATACATGATCTTCTAAAATAACCCTACAGTCTTTTCCTTTCCAGTTGTCAAACAAGCGAAAAGAAGAGTAATAAATACCTCTCTTTACTGGTAAAACTGGATTTGGGAAATTGCTGACAAAGACAGTGACACAGATGTTAGTTTTGTACGGAAATTGTTAAGAAAGCAAAAAAACCAGGCTATCATTCTGTTCAGTGAAGGTACCTCTTTCAATTTACACCAAATCCATAGATTAGGGTTGGAAACAGTTTTTCTAAGGGTCTTGTTAAAATTTAGTCATGATTTATCACGAATTAAAAGCCAATCCTTCAAAGTAGCCCTTACCAATTCTGGCTTCCACTACGGACACCATTTCTGCTCTTCTTTGTGTTGATCACTGGAAATAGCTGGAAAATACTATCTGATGTATTTATACCTGTTGATACAATCTTGGAGTTTCTGATTTTCTAGAAAAAAAAATTAACAATTTGAAGTCTGATTTTACCATAAAGTTGAAATGATTTGATGAAAGGCCATCAAAGCCTTCACATTTTTCTAAACCATGTTGTAGTTGATTCTTTATCTCATAAATGCATACAATGCAGGTTCAACCAGTTTTTGAATAGGAGGACACCATCTAGAAAAGTTTGAGGAATCTGCAGATAAATAATTTGTGGCGGCTGTGGTGAGATGAGTTTGCACCTGTAATCTTTTTCACTTGATATGTTTTGTTGGAGCTTCAAGAAAGGTAGCACTTGGCTAGCATCTCTGCACAGACACAACAAGCAAACCACAATGGATGGACCACCAGGACCAGTGGAAGAACATTCCTAAAACCTGGTTTTCACTCTCAGCTACAATTTCCCAGATGCTTTTCCTGGTCCACCACTGCTGGTGCAAATGGTATTTGTACTAAGAGCAGTATAGATGAATTCTCTATTTGTGTTGGCCACTGTTGTCTTTCATTAACCTACTGCACCAATTTTCTCTCAAGCACCTTTCCTTTGGGGTGTGGTTTTAAGAACAGCAGCAGCGGCTGGTATAATAAACTCCTTCTCCTCTTGGCCTTCTGTATCGTGTTGCTAGACCAGAGGAAGCAGTTCACATGTTTTAAGGCTAGAGGGGACCATTACAATAATTTTACTTGCAATGCATTAGTCTTGACTTAAAGCCTTTGAGTGCTGTATATTCCATCACTTCCCCTGGTTATTTATTTAATATTGTATTTCCACATGAAAAAATGGCATTGCAGCTTGTGTTTCTCTAGCATATGGATTCTAGATTCTGAATCTTGCTATGGCTTAATTTACCGAAGTTACTGAGTCCTCTAATGCAAAAATTTTCCACTCAGGTACATAATTCTGGCACATGAAAATATCTATGGACCTCTCTGCTGCAAGTCACAAGTGGTAACACCAGCAAAAGTCACAAATTTCTTTTCCTCCTAAAAGGCATTGTGAACTGCAAGACCTTTTCCTCAGTCTCTGTTTGCAAAAGCAGTCTCCATCTTTTAATCAAGAGCTCCCTGTTTTCCTTCTCTTTGCATCTGAACTATGCAATTATATTTAAATACATACATGGCCAATTACATGATACCAACAGCAGACTTCGAAAGGAGAGAAGCAAGAGAGATGAGCAACAGGCACTCAAAATTTCCTAGTAATTGTTCTTGCAAGAGTGATTGATGAGGGATGTTACACTGTATCTGAAAGCTTCTATTCCATTTCCTTTCTACCTGCCATAAATCTCCTGCACACCAGGCTACCGTCTGCTTTGCTCTTCCTTCTTGTTTCCTCCTCATGCAATCATTCAGTGGAAGAGTGATCCCTCAGAGAGGTTGCTTCTCCAAGAAGGAAGTAGCCAGAAAGGCAACAAACATATCTGAAGAGGAAGATTTTTTTTGTTGGTCTCCTTTCATCCATTAAACTGGGTCCATCAGTGAGGCTGGAAACTCTGGTTGTAGGAACATAAGATTTATAGCTAGAGAGGAAAGAGTGGTCCCAAACGGTTCCCCAAATGTTTGGTGTAAAGTCTTAGTATAGTCAATGATAATAATAATAACCCTCCCCTTTTTTACCATTTCTGTGAGAAAAGGATGTCGTGCCCAGACTATCTATGCTTTTCTCATATGCAGAGGTGGAGTAGACATATTCTAAATACAAATTCTGTGTAACTTGTTTTCCAGGACAAAAAAGGAAACAAAGAGGGAAGAATTCATGGGAATTCTCTTGACTAGTCTGGAGAAATCTTTAGTTCATTTAACTTTATGCACCTAACTTGGGCAAATGAAATAGGAGCACAGTCTCCCTGTGCAGTCAGTGGAGAGGAATTTACTTGTAGAATATGAATCAGAGCATCTAAGATCTCAATTACTCACTAGAGACACTTATCTACTCCCAGTGACTACAGAGGGAGCACAGGATGACAGCATTTAGTAAGTCAGAGCATTAGCTAGAAGCCTACAGAGAGCAGGCTTTCCATCCTTCTGAAGAAACCCACTGTACGGGTATTTCTCTACTTGTAGAAGTTATTCTGCATGGTGTGACTACAGAAACCATGTTGCATGACTTAAGTGAGTTGCATGTCAGGTCTAACTCTAAACTTTGTCTTTTGGATGTTTGAATGAATTCCTCAGCAGTCTTTGCAGTGACCTTGCAGCATCACATTGCCATTTCAGGTAAATTCAAAGCCAATATATAAAGGAATAAACCGCTCTTAAATCCTTAGGATTTTTCAGTACGGGCTGTTTACATATGATATTAGCTGCAAGCTGGTCACATAGTCATCTGGAGATCTTTGTGGACAATAAGCACACAACTAAAGCTGACTCCTAAAAAGAGAGAAGGATGATTCTGTGGTTAGGGTGTACCTGTGGCTCACTCCCTCTCCTGCCACCCTTCATCTGTGACATGGGGTCAAGCATCTACTAATGTTTTGGATTCAATGATCAAATTATCCATTAAATGGAAAATGATAGTGGAATCAGGTACCACCAGTGTGCAATCTAACCAGATGCAAGATCATTTATTCATCCTTCAAAGTATAACATTTTCAGCAAAGGACCAAAGTTTTTCTTTGTGAACTCAGACTTTTAAGCAGCTTTATAAATGCAGAGGCTTTTACTCCTTTGCAGCTTCTTTCATCTTTTACTTCATCACTTTGCAGCTCTAATTCATTGAGCACCACAAGTAAATGTTTAGAGATAACTGAATGCCACACATTCCATCAGGATCATGCTCCATAGTCCTTTCAATGCCTTAAACATGTGATAGTTTCAAACCTTTTATAACTGGCTGGAAGAGAAGCCTCAAGGCTTATGCTTCATTTAGATATGTTACCAGCCCTCTTCTGCATAGCTTGCAAAACAAGCCCCAATGTCTATGCTGCAGCTGAACTTACAAGAAATACCATGAAGGCATGAGAAGGTAAAATAAAATCTATCCTATCATTTGCAGGTTACAAATTCAGCAAACAAGGAGGCATTCATGCCTCTTAAACTTAGAAAATTAACCATACAATCATACAGTCCACAGCGATGGCAGCTGAATTTTTTTTTTTTTTTTTTTGGCTTAGGAACCTTATGTAAGTTGAAATATGCCGATTTGAGCGTGCTTGGAGATATGGGCACTAGAATGATGAATCACCTCTGAGAGCTGGCATAATTCAAACCTCTGTAGCTAGTGTCGGCAGTAGTCACTGAGCCTGAGGGATAGCTGAGCTCCTCAGTGCGGGGATAGAAATCTGCACAGCAATTTTGCGGTAGTATGCAAGGCAAAGGAAGTTTAGAAAGTTATGCCTGCAATTCCTGCACATCCGCTTACCACAGCAATGTGTCTCATAAGGTTATGCCAATGGTCTGCAGACAGCCAAAACATATACAGGTGATTGGGAGCACTGCATTGCACTGGAGACCTCTGCTAGGGAGATTATCTTCACAAGGAACTGTAGATACCTGCATAGCAGACTTCCTCTGGGTTGCATTGTGGTTTAACATGGTGAGAGTTAAAGCAAAGTCTCCCTCTGCAAAACACAATCCTGCTTTTCCTCCTCATGTGAGCAGTCCTATGGACCAGAGGAACAAGCTCGGCTTGTAGATTATATGAGCCTTTGAACTAAACTCTACCTTCAGTTACATTTTCATGAATTATAGTAAGCCTTGCACTTCACTGAAACTAGCTGGGATCTTTCACTGCTATTAGAGAGGAAAGATGGCAGCTTTAGTCCTTTTCACTCATTTCAGAGTTCCGGTTTTCTAGCACAACAGCAAAGGACCAAGTGAAACACATTATGTACTCTAATCACTTATCATTCTTGCTTTCTGAAGCCATATCTGTTCACAAAAATAAATATTTCTGACCAGGCTTTATAATAAGGCATTCTTTGATCAGAATTCAGCTACAGCTTTAAGTAACCCAGGAATGTCCTATTCAGAAGTCTAAGGAAAATTTACAAAACATTTATCTGATTTACTAAACCTGTGCAAACATGTTTTATTTTAAATTAAAAAGGAAAAAAGGGAGCAGAATTTTTCTGCAAGAGTTACGATTTTTCTTCCAGTTGGGAGAAATATAAAATCGAAAGGATAAGAAGACAGGCCCATGAGGCAAAGGAGTCTGCTGTGAACACAGTGATTTCGTTTGTTTTCCCTAAAGCAAAGGATTTCAGTGCCGTTTCAGAAATAAATATTTGTAAAAAAAATATTTCACAGACAAAGATACATTAGCAATAATTTTGGCTGAGAAGAGCAGAGGAAACCTGTGAAGCAAGAAAGAACAGTTCATGTAGAAACTTCGTTTTAATAAGATCAAGTTTTGCCCTGCCGTGTTTTGAAACTATCTGGAAGAGCCTGTTGCTTTCCACAAAGAACAAACACATCTAAAATTACTAACGCAACGACTCTACTTAACAAACAACTTAATACCTGCAGACTTTCTAACTGGGTGTGGAGGTGTAATTTGCTCTTTTGGATCTTTCTACTTGGACAGCAGCCAATGTAAACTCCCAAGCCTAGTCACTCTTGTTTAAAAAACCTTTTCTGAAGCTCTTGGTTCCCATGAAAGCCTGATATCTGTTTAAGAACTAGACATTCAGATACAATTGAAACACTTAATTTGGAGTCTTTCTCTAAGTAAAATCCATAAAAGCCGAAGCACTGAATTTTGCAGCATTAAAAAGTTTTGGGGTTGTTTTTTTTTTTTGTGTTGCATTATATTTCTTAAATCTTTGCACATTACGAATTGTTATTTGTAATTTTAACCGGAGAAAATCGCTGCAATGAATTCCAGGCACTTTCACATTGCCAGAAAAATATTGTGAAAATTTTTTGGAGGCACAACAACCAGAAGCAATGGTAAAACTTTCTACTTATGACTAAGAGATCATGTACGTTTCTGTTTGCTTTTTTATAAACCACCTTTGGACATCTTTAACCTGTGCATGCTGGAGAGGCTCCAAGGCTTTCATTGTGTAATTGCATTGACTTCTGTTTGCACAAATACAGATTCATTTCCACTCATCAAAATAAGTGATATACTTTCATCTGGCATGATGGCAAAAACTTTAAATTAATTTAAAGGCAAATCTGCCTTTAAAATAAAGGCAAAACTTTAAATTAATTTAAAAATACAGGGATATAAATCAGTTGGCGGAAAAGGTTATAAGCAGCAGCTAATTTGATGATCTTTCTAATCACTCATCTAGGTCTTAATGGTCTGTGAAAATATTCATGGCTTATGTAGTCATAGCCTGGGTGAATGCTCAGGGTAGAAATCAGGCAAACAGATCTCTTTAGAGAAGAAGAAGTGGAAGGAGGAATAGAGAAATGGGATTCCCATTTTCTCTGTGTGACAGTTGCCAGAGATGAGTGGATAGAGAAGCAGGAGACAGACAAACTACCATTGCAGAAGGGTGTACAGGAAAGACTGCATTCTAGTGATGGACCCTGCTGTGTGTGTGGACGATCCAGCCAATACATCCTGTTACACTTGGGGCTCTTCTACAATTCTATTTCAGAAACAGAGGGAAGTCACAGGCCTCATTTCTGTTCAGTTTACCTTTTGCCCTCCGTTGAATATATATATTTTAAATCTCACTGTACTTATTATTTTTTATCCAGAATAATCAGAATGGTGTCTAAGTAACACTTGCCATTAGCTGAGGTAGTATCAGTTTTCTTTGTGGTAGACTCCAACGTGTTGATTTCACATGTCAGTCTACAAGCACACCTGGAGAGTAAAGTAAGCCAGATGAAAACAAAACCACAGCTATAACACTCACAATCGTGCAACCACACCAGAGATGAGGTAATTCTGCCTTGGTGGAGCTGGGGCCAGAGGCAATACAGTGGCTCTCTGACAGCTGCATTGTTGCCAGACAGAACTGATAAAAAACTTTTTGGAGTGAAATTCCAAAGAAGCTGTATCAGGAACTACCCAACACAAATAACAGGCTATCAGAACCATCGTCATTTCATCTGATGTTATAGGAGCACAGTATATTCTATAGCAATTCTCTTGACTTTACTGAGGTTAGATACACATTTTTACAGAGCTGTTAAGGTCTTTCTGTTTTATCTGTTAAAACAGGGAATGTTTGCTGTAGGAACTAAAAATAATGAGGGTAAATTGCAATACTAAAATTAAGCAGAAAATAAGCCTTTTGAAGTGTTGCCCTGTGGGACTAGCTTAGACTAGTTTCACCAGGTTTGGGAAGGGTTAGAAGACGGAGGATCTGAAAATGCAGAGAATCTCAGTCCTGACACAAGAGAAAAGGCATGTTACCCATCTCATCACTGACAGACGTAAGACCGGACAAGATAGAGGCAAACCCTCTAAAGGATTTTGATGTGGAAAAAACCATGTGACCAGCAGGTAAGCTAAGATTATTTGTGCTATTTCAACATTTTTAAGGTGTGTTTTCTCCTCAATGCTCTTTCTTATTAAACAGTATGTGCTTTACAAAGCCAGCTGGTTGCTGAGTGCCTCTGAGAGAGCGGCAGGCCAGGAGAAGTGCAGGGAAGCCAGGCCACTCTTGACAGCTGAACAAGATCCAAACACAAAACACTGGTCTGGAGGTTTCTCCCTTGGGAATGTAGTAACCAGAGGCCTGTGCTACAGCAGGGAAAGAGTCCCGTTGGACTGGAAAACATGCTCTGCATGCCAGAAAGTGGCTAGTAAGAACCACGGGCTAGTTTGCAACATTTAGGTGTAGCCATGATTAAGGAATGATGCAAATTCTTTCTTACAGGAGGAAGCACCGGGGAACGTGCCCACATATTGCTTTACCTTCTCGTAGCTATGCTACCCTGCATGGGGTGGTTCGCCCTGCTTGCCTAAGTGAGAAAGGCTGGACTCACCCTCTTTGAAAAGCCTGTTTTTACTGAGGAGATGTGGATGGAGTAAAGCTTGCATTCCTTGAAGAGTGAGATTCTCTCTGACTGTCCCAGGGAGTGACCTATACCTACTTTGTTTCTGTTTTAAATCTAGTTAAATAAAAAGCTTATTCTATAATATTTAAGCTTAATGGAACTCCTCCGGCCCCTTCCCCCGAATTTCAGTATGATCTCACCTGTTTGCTGCCAAAGGAAGTTTTAAAAATAATTGCTTATGTAAAAAAAATGTGATTCATGCCTCTGTATACATAGGGACATGGGTGGGTGAAAGGCTTATCTCCTCCTTTTCTTGTAACCAGCCTGCATAAGTAGACAGAGCTAGTAACTATGAACAATAAAGTAAAAAAAAAACCAAACAAACTTGTAAACAAATACAACCTCCCTACACTGTTAATTTCGTGTTACGAAGTAAGTTTTAAAATGGACAGAGAAGACAATACATCTATAATGTGACTCCTTTTACAGTGCTTATATTATGTAAAATGACCTTTGTCAAACAGAGATTCAGGCCAAAAAAAATTTAATATTTACCGTTTTTGTCATGTAACGCTTGTAATACATGAAGACCAGTAGCATGTAACGCTAAAGCATATATAAAAGGAAGCATATTCTTTTTAAGTTTTACAGATCAAGAGAAAAAAATAGGAAATACTCAGTGCAAACCCTGCACCAACTGCAGGCACAGAACATAGTCTCAGCTATACATGCTAAAAGGTCATGTGTGGCACTGCTGTTAAATTAACACTTACAATTGCATGGTCACGTTCTGGGTTTTGTCATGCATTGAAGGCTGTATGTAGATTTGGTCATGATGCCGCCACCTTCAGGAAATGAGCTTTATATAAATTTAAGGTAACTGTACTTGTGAGATGATAAAAAACTCTAGTGGTAATCTAATTTTACCTATTTTGCCAAACGTGTAGACTTTAGATTCACACTGGATTCCCTGCTCTTCTGATAGATCATCTCAGAATTTAGCCTTCATAGTCTAAGGCTAAGAAATCCTAAGACAATCCGAGGGTGGTTTAACTCGTGTGCCAAGAGACTGGGTAAGGATGTGACATGTTAGACAGATAGTAAAATGCTATATGAATGTTTAAATTAAAATAAATCAGTTTCCCTTTTAAACTAATCTTGCTCTGGGCATATATTCCACCATATGGATCGAAAGGATTAGATGTTCAAATATGCCTTGGAGGCACAGACTAGCAAAAAAAACAGTGTGGAACTGAAATGAGGAAAAGATATTTTTTCCGTCCTTTTAAACTACCAGAGATCTTCAAACACATCCTGTAGTGCACTGGACTGAAAACGGAATCTTCCAAAATTTTAAATGCCATTCACATCAGAATAATAACTATGAGAGCCCCATAGTTAGTAGACTTTGACAGGGTGTAAAATGTACAGTGTTCAGTCCCTGCTCTGACTAATGAAACACAAAGATTTGTCCCAAGGTCTTTCCTGTTCCAAGAAAGTAAAGGAACCTAATCAGTTGGATATTTTAAACCATGCCTTGCTCAGGCTTTTTGATCAGATTTGTTTAACATACAAGTGAACCTTACAGAAAACTCTGTTTGCAGTTATCACAAGGGCCAGTTCTCATTTATGTAAGTTTTTGGTGTCGTGATGTAGATGTCTACATCTGAGCTAGTCACATAGGTAACCTAGGGTCACCTAGTCACCATCTGTAGTTAGTGGGAGTAGAGTAAATACAATCAATGCCACACAGAGTAAAATTAATCTGACCAAATGCAGGCCTTTAGTTTAGGATGAGACATATACACCAACTATTGTCCAGATCTCTGCTGACTGTAAAAAAGCCTAATCTCAGATGTCTCTGTCAGTGTAGTAAACATTCACTTAGACAAATAAGTCTTACACAATTCCCCATATTAACTACATTTCAGGGACTGGTCATGATACTTAACTTGGCTGTTTGGAAACAACAGTTAAATGTTTCATTTCTTATTTCTTTCATATCCTCCTAACCTATCAGACCTAGTCCACATTGTAAAAAAAATTCAATACTTTTTGCCTAGCAAGACTGATTCTGTGATTGATCTGATTTTTGTAGGACATGGTTTCAGCCTGGGTTTGTAAGCAAGTTCAGTTCATTCTCTGCCCTTTAAACCATGTTTCAGTTGAAATAAAAAGTTGCATGTATGCAATTTATTTTTTAATTTTCCCACAGATTTGCTCAGGATGTGAAACTTACCTGCCTAAAACTGAATGTACGCCATAAGAAAAGGCTTTCAGGTTATGAAAGGTATTTTTTCTATTAGAAGTAGAATATATCATCCTTTATTTTCTATTTTTTATAATATTAATGCATCCATATATCATAACTTTAAAGCTGTCCTAAGGAAAAAATGTAAATATAATGAAAATTACTATTATTCTTTGTTAACTGGTCCATATCTTATGCTGTCCATTTTCTAGATAATATAATAAACAGAAAGTCAATTATCTTATTGGAAGAAAAATAACCCAACAACTCTATAATAGCCTTGTGTGGCCTACAGATTTTATCTGCCCCTAATATTTGATGATCTCAGTTTTAGAATTATATATAGATATCTATAATAAGACTTTGCTTTGAACTGCTTGAAACACAACATAAAAGAACTGCACACTCCAAATGCAGTATTTATTTGGTTTGCTATCATATTGGAAGGCAGCACACGGGTAAACTAATTACGGGGCAGAATGTTTGTGTCTTGCCCAAGGCTATATCACAATCCCAAGAAAGTGAAATTTAACTTCTTGCTCAAGCCAGAGGGATTCTTTCTGGTGACTTCAATAAGAATTGGCCTGGATCCAGAAAAGAAAGAGAGGATGTTAACAGGCATCAACTACTTTGTCTTGATACAAGCCAGAGACAGACATGTTTTGGAGAGTTACTTTAAACAGCAAGGGAAGAATCTTCATGGTGTAAATACATGGATGTAGCCTCACCCCCAAATACTTCCCATCCTGAATCTGAAACAAACAGGTTGCAATATAAGTTTCCAAATATTGTCCTTCTTTTCATCATTTGACCACAACTTCTACTGTGGCAATATTAAACCTCAGGTTGTAACAATATTATTTTTTCTTTTTGATGTGTGAATTCCAGAAAAAGAGTGTGAACTGTTGTGGAAAACCCATGGACTAACAATAATTTTCATTTTTATATCTTCTAACAGGAAGAAACATTTTGTAGTTACAAGGAAATGCTTTTGTGTTCTACAAAAATGTGATTTTTTTTTGGACTGCAGTTTTCTAGGCCACTGTACTTTATACAAGAACTCATGGAAAGAGAAACAAAGACAAATAAAGACAAATGACAAGGCAATCCAGAAAAACTTCAGCCCCAAAAGTTATGTGCCTCTTTATAAATGAGTTTTTTATTCTTAAGAATCTGAAAATTGAGCTACAGAGCTTGGATGCAAGTCAACTTATGGAATATGGCCCCTTGGTTTCACAATTACATGCAACAATAATACTTTTATTATAGGAAGGGCTAATTTCTGTGTCCAATAGAAATCCCTGCAAGGTACTTCCCAGTAGAGTGTGTTACCTCAACAAGATGATTTTGTTGTCCCAATATCATCATTGTTTGCAATAACTAATGTATTAACAGCCTGGTGAAATGCCATGTCCAGTTTGCCATATTTAGGATATAAGTATTTGTTTTGTTTGTTTATTTCTCCCTTTGCAAGAAAAGGAGTAATCATTCCCTCTATTTATATAAAAGCCTTAGAATGAAGAACAAATAATTTTGTCAGGAGAGATTTCATTTTGTACAGTGATTCAGGTTTAAAGTACAGACAGCTGCAGTTATAATTGCAATCTGTACTCAAAATGTGGAGTAAAATGCATTCTTGCATCCATGTATAAGATGAAAAAAATCCTAAACAGATTAAAACTCCAGCTGTATTTCTTACGTTTCTGTTTTCTGGCCACAATACAGCTCTCATGAAAATAACAAAATGCCTTCAGACTTTATATAAATCAGCAAGTATGCCTGGTTAGTTAAAAAAAAATCCAAAATTTACAAAATGATAACACAGTTAAGTGAAATGGTACTTTAAGATTACAGACCTCAAAAAGCATGTGGATGACCTGCAGTTTAACAAGTATCTGATAACAAAGGAATGCAGGGCCTGGTTTTGAGCCTTTAAAAATGTAAGTGACAAGTTTGTAAAATAGGAAATTAACCTATTTCAGTAGGGAGAAAATAACTTACTATGAATAGGTAATCTAAATACGAGACAAACAGTTAACACTGGGATCAGCCAGTCCATATATAGAGGCACTTTAAGTAAATCTCTATTTTATATGTATTTCAGATCAGTTTTCACATATAGAAGCTATAGACTAAGTATAAGTCTACCGAATAATAAAATGCTTCTTTATTTCTAGAGAGTTGAATTTACTGTTATGAGTTTAGACATTAAAGACCAAGCCCCAGGAGTTCCTGTTTTATTCTCTCCCTTAACATCGACTACTTCTGCAGTTGAAGAATGTGTGGCAAAACATGCCACTTTCCAGGATCTGTTATTTCGCTCTGAAAATCAAACAAACCAGTTAAATATATGCTTAACTTAGGAAGTGGGGTTGGCCGAGTGAGGCACGAGGGAAAGGAAAGATACTAGCAGTGGGAGACTGTTCCTGTGTCAAGGGGGATCAGCAGTGCTCTCGAAGAGCTCCACCTCTCCGGGAATTAGGGAGGGATGGGAGAGAAGGTCAGGGAGGGTGAAGGTTGAGGGTCTGGCAGATGCTTATAAGTGGCATGGAAAAGGATCTTCTTCTGTTTTGTCTCAGACCACGTTACCTCTGTATAGACATTCTCCCACAGTTTCACTTATCTTGAAAATACCTCCCTCCTCTTCTACTTTTTTATTCCTGCAGCAGCGTTAAACAAGTTAGGATGCCTCTTCTGAGTCTCCTCCTTTTTGGACTAAACAATACAAGTTCTTTCAAGCCGTAATCATAAGCCAAGTTTCTCAGGCCTTTGAAGAGCCTTGTAGCTCTTTTGTAGGCACCTTACAAATGACCCACATGAAATAAGCCTTATCAGAGATTAGTGGCTCAGAAAGTTGGGTTATATGTCTCACAAACAGTGCTTCTATTTATATATCAGTGTTATCAGGAAAATAATTTTGTTGTTCCTATAGGCTATTTTTCTGCAGTCGCTGAAAATCTTGAGTCAAATTCAGCTTGTGATCCTCAAAAACTTTGAACATATTTTGTGTCCTTGTTGCTTAGTTACCTATTCTCCATCTCCTGTTTGTGAAGCTATATTTTTTTATGCAGAAGTAGTATTTTTTTGACATAACTCACACAGATGGAATTATTCCCACTTTTAAAGTTTAAGAACTACAAATATTGCTGAATAATGTCAAAATCAAACTTACTGTTGTTACACTGAATAGATTTAGCTCTCATAGATATGTTTTCTAGTAGGAAATTGAATGCAGATTTTGTGTTTGTATGTGTTGATATGGGTTAAATCGAGTACATGAGTATGCGAAAATCATGTTGTTTGATCGCTACTAGCATTTGTATCAACATACATGTTGCAGCTTGGTTTCCACAGCATTCAACTAACACAGTTCAGAGCATTCCTTGCTCTTTTAGGTACCTATTAGTCTTGTTTGGGAGTAAATCATATATACATATCTCTGAAAAAAAAAAAGAAGAAGGAAAAGAAAGCCTAAATTGGTAAGAAAAGTTTTAGTCTTTATAGTTTTCTGAAGGTGGAATACATTTGGTGTTTAATGTTCATTTACATAATATACAATATTTTTTCATCTGGCTTTTTGCAAAAAGAGAGATAAGTAAGGGTGGGCAAAACTGGCTAGAGGTAGATTTGGTTTGCTAAATCATTCCTCCTGAATTTCATTTAACCACACAAAGGACAGCTGAATGTTTCAGATCTGAGTCAGATTTTATATAATCTTTGAGGGAATAGCTATCATGAAAGACATAAAAACATCAGGAAAACATAAACAGTGAAAAGGACAACTCAGGTGTGATGTGGTTTGATATGGTGTAGCTATGGTAAACTGTGAAGAAATGTATCAGTGAACTCCAGAGAACTTCAGAGATTTTGCAGAACTTTATGGCACACAGACTTTAAACAAAGAACAAGGTACTGCCTGTTGCTTATCTTGGACAGCCAAAGAAAACACCAGAAAAATAGCCTTGACAAGTTGCTCTCTACTTAATTGGCATGCAATCCAATGTACTTCATCATACATACTAATATTTTTGAGGAGTAGTGAGTAGGCTTGTTTCTCAGTTCACTTCATTGATATCAAAGCTATCAAAAGCTCTCTCAAATAAATCAACAACATTATGCAGATATAAAAAGGTGCAATTGGTTAGAAAACAAGGTCCACCATGCTTATAGTTGTTCATGTAAGGTGCCATTAAGTAGTTATTCTCTAGTCCACTACTCTCTACTGCATCTTCCCTTGTACAGTCATTTATAAAGTGAGAAGTAGGAATTTTTATTTTGTATTACAAGTGTTTATAACTGTAATTATTTTCTGCACACTTTCCAAAGGGAAAAATGACTAAGTTAGAGTGTTTGATTCTGAAGGTCATTTTGACTGACTAAGGACTAATTTGAGTGTCAATCGAAATACTTTGAAGGACCGCAAACGAGTTAAACTGTTGTGGAGACATCTTCCTTTTAATTCCTCAGAGCTGTTCCTGTCTGAATAACTACTATAGCAGATGACATACAACATAATCATGCTTATAAAGTAGGTGAATGACTGTGCTCCTGATTGGCTCAAAATTTCTCATTATGCATTATATTAACTAATGATACTAAAATTAAGGACAAAAATAGCTAAAATTCCTCATATAAAATCTGTTACTGAAATCTTAAATGTAATTAACTATTTCCCAAGAGTAATTTCTTAAATGGAAGTAAGCTATCTTTGTTGTCCATAATTAAATTAAATGCTAAAGTTATGACACAACACTTTAATAGTTTATTATGTCTTAAGATAATGTCCAAAGCTGTGCCAGGAAAGGTTCAAACAAGAAGAACTTTTTTACTGAGAGGGTGGTCAAACATTTGTATAGGCTTCCTAGAGAGCTGGTTGACGCCCCAAGCCTATCAGTGTTTAAGATGTATTTGGGCAATGCCCTTAATAACTTCCTTTAACTTTTGGTCAGCCCTGAATTGGTCAGGCAGTTGGACTGAATGTTTGTTGTAGGTCACATTCAACTGACATATATTCTATTCTATTCTATTCTATTCTATTCTATTCTATTCTATTCTATTCTATTCTATTCTATTCTATTCTATTCTATTCTATTCTATCCTTCTAATTCTATTCTATCCTAAGATCAGTCACACCTTAAGAAGTTGCTTCTTTAGTAAGTTTTGTGCCATCAGCCATTTTTGCTTCTGTTTGTCACACTTGGAGAAAAATCTTTTGTTTATCGATATTACTGGTCCAAAGAAAGAGAGCATCTTGAACCTCAGAACTGTGCTAGGAGATGCAGCAGAGAAACAACTGTACTTATAGACTGACAAAGAGTAATCAAGCAACAGATAAGGACTGAAATACTATTGGGTGATAGCCAGACAATTGCTAAAATCAATTTTTGACAAACATGTTTATCTTTTCAGTACCTAGAATAAGGCAATTATTAAACATAAAAGAAATGGACAGATTTCCTGTAGTAAATGCAGGTTCAGTTAATTATTTTCAAGTTTTTGTGTAAAAACATTGACCACTAGTCTCTCATACAACAAAAAAAATTGTTTTGAAATGGCACCATAACTCAAAGAAGAATTATCTACTCAAAATGATCAGATTTTAGTATTATCTTTATCATTGTACTTGCCTCAGTCTTCACTGGCAAGTGCACTAACCACACCGTCCAAGTGACAGAAAGCAAAGGCAGGGACTAGGAGATCAAAGAACTGCCCATTGTAGGAAAGGTTCAGGTTCAAAACCATCCAAGAATCCTGAAGGTGCACAAGTCCATGGAATCTAATGGGATGCATCTGCAGGTTCTGAGGAAACTGGTGGACTACCCATCACAGACAAGAAGTTGTAGCAGTCTGGTGAAGATCCCACTGACAGGAAAAGGGGAACACCACTGTCATTTTTAAAAAGGGAAATAATAAAGACACGGGGAGCTATAGGCCAGCCAGTTTCACCTCTATACCCGGTGTGTTCATGGAGCAGACCCACCTGGAAACTATGCTAAAGCACATAGTAAACAAGGAGGTCACTGGTGATAGACAGTATGGCTTCACAAAGGGCAAATCATGCCTAATGAATCTGGTGATCTTCTATTATGAAGCTATGGCACTAGGGGATGAGGGAAGAGCAACTAATGTCATCTATCTGGACTTTTGGAAATCATTTGACACTGTCCCACACAGCATCCTTATCTCTAAATTGGAGAGACACGGATGGACCGCTTGGTGGATAAGGAATTAGCTGGATGGTTGCACTCAAATAGTTGTGATCAATGGCTCAATGTCCAAATGCAGGTCAGTGAGAAGTGGTGTTCTCCAAGGATCAGTACTGGAACCAGTGCTGTTCAGCATCTTCGTTGGGAACATGGACAGTGGGATTGAATGCACCCTGAGCAAGTTTGCCAATGACATCAAGCTGTGTGGTGCGGTTAAGATGCAAGAGGGAAGGGATGCAATCCTGAGGGATCTTGACAGGCTTGAGAGATGGACCCATGTGAACCTCATGAGTTCAACAAGGCCAAATGCCAGTTCCTCCACACGGGTCAGGGCAATCCCAAGCACAAATATAGGCTGGGTGGAGAATGGAATTAAAACAGCCATGAGGAGAAAGACTTGGGGGTGTTGATTGATGAGAACCTAAACATGACTTTGCAATGTGTGCTCACAGCCCAGAAAGGCAGCTATAACCTGAGCTGCATCAAAAAAAGTGTTGCCAGCATGTTAAGGGAGGGGATTCTGCCCCTCTACTCTGCTCTTGTGAGACCTCACCTGGAGTACTGCACCCAGCTCTGGGGCTGCCAACATAAGAAATACAAGGAGCTGTTGGAATTGATCCAGAGAAGGGCCACAAAGATGGTCAGAGGGCTGGAGCGCCTCTCCTATGAAGACAAGCTAAGAGAAGAGAACTGAGAGAAGGCCTATAAGAAAGCTGGAGAGGGACATTTTACAAGGGCCTGTTGTGATAGGACAAGGAGTAATGGCTTTGAAGTGAAAGAAGGAATATTTAGATTAAATATAAGGAAAAAATTCTTCACTATGAGGGTGATGAAGCAGTGGAACTGTGGATGCCCTATACACCCACAGAACCAGAGAAACTGTGGATGCCCCATCCCTCAAAGTGTTCAAGGCCAGGCTGGATGTGGCTTTGAGCAATGTGATCTAGTGGCAGGTGTCCCTGTCTATGGCAGGGGAGTTGGAACTTGATGGTCTCTAAGGTCCCTTCTGCCCCAAACTGTGCTATGGTTCTATAAAACAGTGTATGAAGCAGCAAGACACAAGCAACTGCAACTGTGAGTTTTTGCATTCATAATATATTTAGCAACAGAATGAGAAAATATTATTTTGTCAGGTGTTTTTTATTACCGACAGTAAATTTATGTCAGATCCCATATACTTTGGAGGATGAAAATCACACAGAATTTTATGGACTTCCACATCAGATATATCAAGAAAAGAAAACACTTGTGAAATACACATGCAATCCAAAATACCATAAAAATGTTACAGTATTATAATTTTTGAGTTTGCATGAACACAGAATTTTCATTTCCTGGCTGAAGAGTTATGATCATTTTGCTAGCTATATTGCTCATTATATCAAAAATAACTACGTTTTACTTATTTCTGTGAACTCTAATTTTTACTGAAGCTGGTATCCTACTGACATGAGAAGCACCCTGACACCTTGTTTTGCTAAGTGCTTTGTTTTTTTTCCTAACTCTCACTCCAAAGTTTCTAGCTTTCTGCATATTCAATTTAGAGCTGTAGTTCTCCTAGGACTAGCAACATCATAGGGGAAAGAGCAGCTAATGTGCCCTGCTTTGGCACCTCAGGTGGGCTGGGACAAGCCCAGTGTTGACTGCAGCTGGCCATGGATCTGTGTGCTTCCCTAGTGAAAACATGGAGATTGAGTCTGACCTGCGGAATGGGGTGGGAAGGGTGTTGTATATATTTTACTTACACTGTCAGTCGTAAATAGCCCAATAAAATATTATTAACATCAAAGAACTTTTGTTTGCCTGATTACATATAATACTTCCAGAACAAATGATTCTTGTTCATGAAAAAACTACTTACAAATGCTTCTGGAATAAGTCATTCTTGCTCACTAATCAAAACAGGCCTTTATAAAATCAGCATGTGATTACAAATGCAGGAAACCTTTTACTTATAATAATGTTTGCGATTTTTATATCAATTCACATTTTTACTGTATGTATGTTGCAAATATGTTGTACATATGCATACCAAATCCACATGTAAAAGACATTTTCAAACAAATAAAAAAAGTTCCTATTTTAACTTACTTAGGCAACTAGCGCGATGTATTTACTGTCTGAAAAACACATAAGGAAATAAAGTATTGCATGATCCTAAAGTATTTAATCTGGCAAGCCTGAATTGTTTTTAACCACAGAGGTGAAACATGAGCCTCCTGTGAGTGCCAAGAAGCCTGCATCTGCAACCATCAGCACAGCCTGGAAATCAGCTCTGCCTGCTTCTTTAAAGAGGTAATCACAGCATTAAGTGAAAGAGAATCCATAAATAAGAGCCATGGAACGTGGCCTAGCTAACCAGATCAAGTTACGTACAATCTCACCTTTCTACAGTCAATCTGATTTCAGATTCTTACAGGCAAACCATCTGAGACAAAGTAACAGTTTAACTCCTCTAACTAGTTCTGTTTCATTTAGAGTAAAAGCTAAATCTTACATTGAAGCCTGAAAGCTTAATCTTTCCCTGTATTTTCTTAAACCTCTTATGCTCTTCCATTTTTTTTTTTCCACTTCTAGAGTTACAAGCACCTCATACTAAAATAAATGCAGAGACACTTTAAAAGAAGAGTACTGGGAATGTCTGTGCCACCTTTCTGCTTGTGGTTTCCTCCCCACATCTGAGTTGCAGAAGTGGACATGAACCATTTCCTCAAGCACAGCAGCTCACAGCTGGGTGCCAACCAAAGTGGATGTTGTTTAATGCATCCAGCTGTGAATTACAGAAGCCAAATGCTGGTCTGAACTTGCTGAATCTGTGAAAAATCCGAGGGTGGAAAAAATTCTTACACTTTCTGTTATCTTGTTCCTTATAGATTATAGACGCTTCTCAGCTTTACTCGCTAGGATTTTTTGGTGATGGGCATCATCATTCTCAAACTTGTAACTAAGTGGGAACTGCGTTTTGTCTAGAGTTTGCACTGGAGCATGTATCGTACTAACACAGAATTTTGTAGGCTGGTGTTTAGCAGAACACGGCAAATGAGGAAGAAAGAACAAAAATTAAATAGTGATACATTGAGTTCATGCCAGTCAGACCTTTTAAAAACCATACTTCAGAAACAGGGAAGCACACTGCGCTCACAGCAGGCACAGTAGGCTGCAAAAAGAGCTGTGCCGCATGAGTGGAAATAAGGCTAATGAGGTGAGCTGGTAGCATGCTACCTCTGAATTATATACTGTACAAATCACTCAGTCCTCCAGTTCTGTTGCCACCAAGCCTGTTAACAAAAGTTTTAGAACACCTGAATATATGAACTCCAAACTAAAAAGCTAATGGAGGTGGATTTTAGCCCTGTAGCATTTTACCAAAAGCATTTTGCGTGGGTCTTAAAAAGAAACCTCGCACTGAACATGTTACTTGTTATCTACGCATGAGAGACAGCGTGTAGTCAAGCAAAACCACAGTTCTCCACTTTTCAAGTCTATTAAAAATTTTATTGCCCATTAAATATTTGTTTTCTCAGCCTGAAGTTGAAACCACAGCACTGTAAACATTGCTAACAAATGCTGTTTGAGGTTTTGACTGAAACCTCAGTCAGACGCGAGATTCATTGGACTTTCTCAGAGAATCAGCCATGAGTCTCAGCACAAAAACAAGCCTGAGTGATGACAGCAGGCGAGTATCATGCTGCTGAAGCTGAAAAGCCACGCTGGCTTCTTGCTTGTGGAGGGATGTGGGGAATGCCCCCCACCCAAGGTGGCCCCATGGCTCAGCTTCTGCTGGGCAATTCCAACACCTGAAATTCTGGGTGTTGGAGCCATCATTACTGAGCGATGAGTGCAAGAAGAAGGATACACAGCTCTTTCTTTGCACTTTGAAATAAATGACGTCTTCTATTGAGAGCCTCCTGCCATTCATGGAATCAGAAAATTGGGGGGGGGTTGTCCTTAGAAATGTGCTTTTTGGTTTGTTGTCTTACTTTAAAAACAATGTTAAAGTAGGCTGAAGCCTAGTATGGAACTCCCTAGAGTTTACAGTAGAGACTAAGCCATGTTGTGGCTGCATAAAGGCTGAAGTGAAGAGAAATACATGAATATTCATGAGTTATATCTGCAAATAGGAGCATAGGCCACTTTATTTTTTCCCTGTAAGGAAAAATATTAATGTATTTTTATGAGATACATTATAATATTGTCATTACAAAATGCTCAGAAAGTGTTGCTAAAAGGCTGTTTCTAGCTGTCTGTAAAGCACTTAATTCACTAAAAATCCTGCTTAATATAGAAAAGAAGGGATATTTTATTATTTAAAATTAATCAAATTCAAAAAGATTTTATTTTTAAAAATATTTTTTTTAAAATAAAATATCAGAATATGTAAAAATTTTTGCTCTTTTGATATGTCAGTATTGAAAGCAAAATGAAATTGTTGAAGTGCCCTCATCTTGAATTTCTCTTCAGGTGCACAAGTTAGCCTTTCTTCTTTGCCATTCTAAAAGATATGAAAGAATGACAATTCACAGATACTTGCCCAGTGCTTTATTCACTAGTCAGATGGTTACTCCTTAGTGGTACCAACACCACCAGTTCAGTAAATATGGATATTCGTATGAGGAGTATGGCTTGAAGCAAGTTCAACAGCCCAGCTGTACAGATACAAGTTGATGTTATTAAAGAACTACAGGGAGTAAAATGTAAACACTCCCAGCAGTGTGTTCAGCTTATTTTATTAACTGAATAGACAATGGTCTGGTGAACTTCTCAGTTCCGTGAGTAAGGAGACCAAGTTCCTAAACATTTTGTATAAGAATATTTTTTTCTAATTGTCCTAGAGCTTTAATACATAGTTGGCAATCATTTTTTTTTATACAGAAGCAATTATTGCTACACAGGATGAAAGGAGCAAGGTCTTTTATTCTTAACAATTTTCATAACAATATGTACATTTTCCATACCTGTTAGCAAAACCTAATGATAGAAGAGATCTACAACATTTACTATGAGGGCAGAAAATGTGTTTGAATTTTTTCTAAATTACATAGTCACAAATTCATTCTCTTCGCATATTACATATGTATAAACAAAAGTAGAATGTGGCTAAGATTCTTCAAAATTGGAAACAAATAGTCAATCAATTCTATACTATTCTAATTCTTATTGCAGCTATGAGATAGAGAAGTTCAGGGATTTGCTCAAGGTCACAGGTAGAGCTGGAAATGCATCAAGGATTAAAATGGAGGAAAAACTGATTATCGCTCAGTTCACACTTCTTGTAGACTGTCCAGTAAAGACCATATGCAGCTAGATCGGATACCTGAAATTATTTGACCCTTTCTTTTATTTAATGAAACCTGTCCAAAAAAAAGGGTATAATGTGTAAAGAAATAAATAGGCATACACGTTGTCAAAGATTAATTTATTTCATTTCACAGTCTTTGACAAATGTACCTACTAAATAGGTCAGGTGAAGATTCTGCCCTGTCAGCACACTGATTGTTGTACATATTGTTCTCATACCATCAAGAAAGAATGTGTCATTGAGTTTCATCACTTACATAAAACAAAGAAAAAATAACAAATCCTGAAAGTGATTAAACCACACCAGAATGAACAATGGATAAACATAACTGAATGGTGAGCCTTAAAATCCATTGTTACCATATATATATATATGAGAAATATATAGACATACACATGCACAAATATATTTGTTGCAGTATGCAAGAGTGAAGATTTTATCACCTGAAACATCAGGATAATGCATAAACTCTATAATGTGGTTCTAGCTGTATAAAGACAGATCAAAGATTCAGCCCAGGTGTGGCTCTGGAGTTTCACTGCTCAAGGCTAATTATTCACAAAAAGTCCCCACCCTAGAGAGTTGTCTAGCAGGTTTATCTTTTGGCTGGTAGACGTTTTAGGGAAGACACTACCTCAGCTCAGCTATTTTGCATTACACACTACACTGTCCAAAACATTTTCACAGATTTTGTGAGATATTTGACAAACTTCATATTATGTGTGAATGTAGTTTTCTCTCACAGAAGCAGATAGGAGTTTCGAAGACCTTGAGCTCATGCTGAGCTCTAGTTAAAACCAATTTTAGTGAATAGACAAATGCAAAATACCATAAAGGCTGCTGATACTTTTACCTTCATAAAAAGCAAACCTACAAACCCCT